>NC_029791.2:91864526-91871128 GCF_000816755.2 Arachis ipaensis
AATTCCATCCACCTTCGCTGTCTAGAATTCGCACTTTGATAGTTTATCATATAACTTCCGAGTCCTCAGTGTCTGCAATACAGTACTTAGATGCTCTTCATGTACTCTTTCTGTCTTCGAATAGATGAGAATATCGTCTATGAAAACAACTACAAACTGATCAAGGTACGGACGGAAAATACGATTCATATAATCCATCAAAATCGTAGGAGCATTAGTTAGTCCAAACGACAAAACCGTATACTCATAGTGACCATAACGAGTTATAAATACAGTCTTCGGTATATCTGATTCTTTCACTCGAATTTAGTGATAGCTCGATCGCAAATCAATCTTCGAGAACACAGTTGCACCTTTCAACTGATCCATCAAATTATCTATCCGTGGAAGTGGATACTTGTTCTTGATAGTGTCTTTATTTAGCTGTCGGTAATCTACGCAAAGTCTGATTCCACCGTCCTTCTTCTTTACTAGCAATACTGGAGCTCCCCAAGATGATGCACTAGGACGAATAAATTCCTTTCCAAGTAGCTCATCCAACTACTTCTTCAACTTTGCAAGTTCCAGTGGTGACATCTGGCACGGTGCTATGGAAATAGGTCCGGTTCCAGGTACTAGTTTAATGATGAATTCTATCTCTCACTAAGGAGGAAACTCAGGTATGTCGTTCGGGAAAACATCAGGAAATTCCTTCACCACTCGGATTCGTTCTAAGCTTAGTTCACTGTCATTCGAGCTAGCCACTAACAGAACGTACCCCTCATAATCCCTCCCGTCTGAGGTAACTCTTACAGAATTCAGATATAAGGTGTGGGACAGAAATGGTTTAGTACATAGACTATCAGATGGAATAACAGCAGTTCTTTTAAAATAATCAAGGAAAGCATGATACTTATATAACCAATCTAATCCTAAAATAACTTCTAAACCACATAGAGGTAAACAAATTAGATCGTGTATAAAAGTCCTGTTCCTAATAGCGAATGGTACTTGCAGGCACACTAAACTGGTCAAAGCATTTTGAGATGCAGGTGTATGGACAATCAAGTAAAAATTCAATTTAAAGAAATATAATCCTAACTCGTAAGCAATAATTAGAGAAATAAAGAATGCGATGCACTCGAATCATATAGTACAGTTAGAAATCGATTCTTGACATAACACTGACCTTGAACGAGGGCGTTCGATTGCACAACATCGTCAATAGTGATAGCAAATACTCGTCCTTGTAGCTGGGTTCTAACTGAATTTTGAGTAAATCCCTTCGGACAATTCTTGGCAATATGTCCAAGTTCTCCACAAGCATAGCAGTTAGGTGATCCAAACTGGCAATACCTGTTATCATGCTCTTTTTTGCATTGCTTACATGCAGTGTTTATGTAAGCCTGATGGGCTCGTTTACTATTGTCTTGCCTTACTTTACCTCTATTCTTACCCGTATGGTGAGCAGTAATGTTACCAACTTGTAGGTTCTTATGCTGTCGTATGCCACGCGCTTTAAAATGCACCCTTCTACCAGCTGCCTGATGATTGCTAAGACGCCTCAGTGGAAATCCTTGGCGACTCACCTTGGCCACTATCACTTTCTTAATACATTCTTCCACTAACTTGCTCTTGTTGACTAATTCAGCAAAATTATGTATCTCCAGCGGAACTATTGAACTCATCAGATCATCACGAAGGCCTCCTTCAAACTTCAAGCACTTCCATTCTTCAAAGTCAGCAGGATTCCCTTGACAGATCTTAGAGAAACGATGCAAGTCATCGAAATTACGAGCATACTCAGCAACAGTCATATCCCCTTGCCTCAGCTGCATAAGCTCTATCTCTTTAGCATCACGCACTGCTCTTGGGAAATATTTTTTGTAGAATTCATCTTTCAAAATATCCCAAGGAATGTCACCTTCATTACGTTGTAGCAGTCGCTGTATCCCCTGCCACCAGTACTCAGCTTCTCCCTCGAGCATATAAGTAGCAAACTCCACGTGTTGTCCTTCCGGAACATGCTGCGCTCTCAGTGATCGTTCAATACGTCGAAACCAGTTATCAGCGTCAGTCGCAACGAGTGTACCCTTGAACTTAGGCGGATTAACCTTTAGAAAGGTCGCAAGGGTCATGGGTCTTTCAGGATGCCCTAAGTTATTCTCATTATTCCCATTTCTCACTCCAAGATGTTCAACAGCCCTAGCCGCTGTTACCGCAGCTTTATGCACTACCTCAGCCGCGTTGTTCATGGTAGCCATAAACGTTTCCTGTTCCCTCTCGTAGTTAACATTAGGAATTCTTTCCCGTATGCCTCGTCTCCGTGAATCCATTGTAGTCCTGTTCACACCAAACAATCGTTGTTAAGGTGATTAGTCTTAACACTTCAAGTCAAGTGTAAAAATTACCAAAATGAAAACAAAGAAACAATCATGCAACATATATCACTGGGATATCCTATACGCATGAGACACACAACAGAGTATGCAATGAAGCATAGTCAGTCCACTCCCCAGGCTCTACTGGGAACGAACTGCTCTGATACCAATTTGTAACCACCCAATTTTCAATATGTCTAGATCATATCGGAAACTGAGCGCTACCAATTTGTCTTCCTAATTATTATCTATTATTTATCATATGAGCCTGATTCGTTGTTAAAAGCGTAGTTAATTTGCGAGGTGTATTATCTTTTTTTTTTTGAAAATATTTGGAATAATAGACAGAATCATTTATAATCAATTCACAAATAATAACAGATAAAACAGTTATAAACAACCACACATAAATACATCACAAGCAGTTGACAACATTCGGTGATTCAGCCTTTATTAGAATATAGACTGTTAGTTAGAACACCCCTAGATATAGCTAAATAATATCTATATACATGTATATACATACAACATCCCAGGTACTGATCTGTTCAAGAGGTCCCTAAGCTGGCACCTAGGCTAGCCTAGACTCTATACTCACCTAGTCCCTCTAAACTACTAAAGCGAGGGAAAGTACGTTCTAGGTCTCCAAAACTCAAGTCAGGTGGAACGTCATCAAAAGATAGAACATCATCTGCTACTCCTCTGCACGATCAGACTTTTCCACAGGACGTCTCTCTAGTACCTCATGAAGTAGCCACACAATAGGAATCTCGTACATAGGATTTAGGTTAAAGTGCGCAAAAGGAAATGCGCAACCAAGTATGATGCATGTCTAGCCCTAGCGCAGGTAATGAGCTCATCTGTCGGTTTCTACCCGCTCCCGACGTAACCCGAAGCAGCTGAAACGGGTATAGTTTTCCAGTCAGCATAGGTACAGTTCTCACTAACCGACGTATGCGTCATATCCTCTGTAAGCAAACTCTACCTTACAGGTGGCGGCATTCCAGTCGTGTATGAAATCATATTTTCTGTAAGCAATCATTGCCTTACAGGTGCGGCATTCTAGCCGTGTATGAATTAATATCCTCTGTAAGTGATCCCAGGTTATCAGTTGCAGGTACAGCTCTCAATAGCAGTGTAACATTGGAAAACGTTCTGTGGTCGTACCGCTATCTATCTGACTGCCTTCACACAGCAGATCATTACATAATCATTCTCATTATCATCATTCATGATCATTCTCATTATTCATCATCATTTTCACATTCTTATGCAGTACCTCTTTCTTTCTCTGTTCAATCATACTGTACAAACTTTACATCTTTCACTTTTACAATATCCTGGCTCAAATCATTTCTCTTTATCATATTATTCTTTTCTCTTTGTATCTCTTTACTTTACTCTGGTTACGCTGTGCTCTGTATTACTTTATTCTGCTCTGATTTCTCTGCTTAACATGTGTAATTAAAGCTTATGTAAATTTCAGTATGAATAGTTAGCCTGTCCCAGGTATAGGTTTATCAAGTCGATACTAAAATAGTTTAACTTTTCATATAACACCTAACCCTAGTCGCAACTCAAGTACTAACTAAGTTGTCATAGTTCGTTCACTAGTCTCTGTCTGTTTTTCTGTCATTAAAATTTTACAGACTTTTTCTTTGGTTTTTATCTTTTCTTTATCTTTGCCTCACTATCATGTTATTACCACTCCCTAAGTGTTTTATGAAGGTAATTATGAGATTCTGCACTTAAAGTTGTCTTTCTAAGGCTTTTACAGAAAATTGCCTTTTCCGCATTATTTTATTATTTTTATTAAAATATTATTTTTAATTAAATATTATTATTTAATATTTTATTATTATTTATTATTTTAATACTAAATTTTCTAAAATTAACTTACCTTTTACTTTTAACCTTTAAAATTCACTTTTTACCACCCGTAACTTTTAATATTTCTACTTTTACCACCCTAACTTCCAGAAATTACCATATAACCCCTTAAACACCAAAAATTTTACTTCCTTGCCCTTTATAAGATCTAAAAGGTGTTCTTCAATGTTCTTCACCACACTCAAAGTGTTCTTCGTGTTCTTCGTATATTCTTCAAATTCTTTCTCTCTTTTTACCCGTTTTTCAGTCTTTTCAGCAACCGATTTTTACCATAATTCAAAATAAATTTACAGCCACTAAAACCCCATCTTTTCTACATGATTTTAACACAAATTGAACCTCAATTTAAGCTCTAGGGTTTCTTTTTCCAGCAGCCACAAGAACACACATTCATAGCTTGAATTTCATCAAATTTCATCAAATTTTCACCAAAATTTCAACAAGAATTACTCATACAAACAATCAATTTCAAGCACAGCCAAACCATATCATAATCACACAACTCAAACACAATCAATCAAGATTAAATTCCTCAATCCCTACCTGGTTTTGCTGCTCCTAATTCGGTTAAACTTTCAGGTGGTCCTTAAGCACTTTTTCCTCCTAAATCACATCAAGAACAACTTTAAATCCAAAAATTCTCAACTGAGAAAATCTCACTCAGTATGTTAGGAAGAGATATCTCACCTTATACCTTCTAGAAATTCACGTTTCTTGGCCCTCAAGTCAAGTTAAGCATGATTCCTAAGGAAGAACATCAAGAAAACACATGTTTTGCATGGTTTTCCTTGAAAACCGAATTGAAATGGGAGGGAGACAGCCATCTCACCTTATTTTCATCCTTGATAAGTTACATGGTTATGTAGAGGAAGAAGACAGGATCATTTTGGTGAAATCGGAGTTTTGATTTGAGTTTTAGTTCAAAAGAAATCAAGCTTTGAAGATTAAGTGTTCATGAAAGTTTCTCTCTTTTCTCTCTTGTTATTTTCGGCCAAAATGATGAAATGAGACAGCCTTGGAGGTCTTGGGGGTGTAGGGTGAGTTGTGATTGGTTGGCTTGGAGGTGGATTAAAATAATATTAAAATATCTCTGGTGTACAACTACTAAAACTAGGTGTATCGGAACACTCGTAAAAACATCTCTAAAAATTATTTTCTGAGCTACTAGCATAAATGACACTAGTAACATATTTATTATGAGAATAAAACATGTATAATGAGGCCTTAGCATTGCTAAATTCATCAGAGAGTGCTGGTGCTAAGCTGCACCAGTAAACCGTAAACCCGGTTAAACCGATTTTCTGTTTTTAACAAAAATAGACCAGGTAACCTTATAATGTAATTCAAGCATTTTCTAATACTAATATAATGATAATATTATACTATTATCTCTCTCCTCTCATGAATCAAGTCCGGTTCGTCAAACAGAGACTATTTACGAAAATCAGAATCAAAACTGCCAACTGATATGGTTCAAAAACAAGGTTCTTCGCGATTGCATTATCGAGCTTGCCTCAGAGGAGGTTCTAACTTAAGTATGACATAATGATAATGAAGATTGAGATGCTTGATGATATAACAGAGGTATTCCCTTTACTGATCTTCTGGAGAAATCCGTACTTTCAGTAAAGATCTCATGTACTCGAAAATCAGGGTTGTTACAGTTGGAGTGGTTCTTGTTGCCACTAGAGAAGGTAGAGCTGGACGCCTTTGAAGGTAAGAGTTCGAGTGAGGAGTTGTTGAAGGATTCAAGCTCCGACGACAACAACAACGGTAGTGGAGTGGATGATGCATCAAAAGGCAACCGTCAGCAAAACGCCGCCGATGTTTCCGGCGTGAACTTCGATTACCGACCTTCGTTCCTAGCTCACCGCAGAATCAGGAACAGTCCACTCAGCTCCGACAATAAGCAATGTGGCTGAGAACTTCTTTGCTGAGGGAGGTGCTAGTAAATAGATTGAAAAAGGAAAGAAATATTTAGCTTTAAATTCCAAAGTTTGATTACGAAAATCTGTGTTGCTTTTTTCACCAAACAGTATTTTCAGACCATAGACATATTTAGTTAGTAACATTTTGGGGTGAAGAAAAGATTCAAGAACAATAATTTTGCGGTTTAGTTTTAGTGGCTTCCTAATTACCCGGCAAAGAGGTTAGGAATTGGATTATAAATACCCGTGGATTATTCAATTGATTTCATGTTTCATCAATGTTTTGTTTCGTAGGTGATTTGGTTTTGTATTTCTCTTGACATACAATAAAAATGTCAACCATTAGTATGATCACTTATTAATCTTATTCATTGTCTATTTATATATCTTAATTAGGTACAAATTTTAATGTGATGTTTGCATT
>NC_029791.2:91871228-91915645 GCF_000816755.2 Arachis ipaensis
ATATAGAAGTTGCAAAGAACATGGGACAATCATCAGAGACCAATGATGAATCATCCAAGGGATTTAATGCTCCAGACGCCAATGCATTTGGACACTCATTCAGGTTGCAATTCCATTTCCATTATTAATCTCCTTTAATTTTATTTTTTCAATTTAACTTTTCTAACAAATATAACATTTTGGCAGGAGCAATGATGCTTGTTTCACCAAACAGTGTAACACCCTACCACACAGAGTCTTATGCTTAAGACATAAAACTGAGGTGGTGAGGTGTTATGACCTCTAAAAATAAATATATATATATATAGGAGGATGAGAAAGTAGAGGTTGAAAATAATGATCAAAAGAAGTAGGGATAATTTGAGAATTTTGATTGATTTTTTATAAAAGTCAACGAAATAAAAAATTAATAACTATTACTTATCAATATATCAATTATTATTATTATTATTATTATTATTATTATTATTATTATTATTATTATTATTATTATTATTATTATTATTATTATTATTATTATTATTATTATTATTATTATTATTATTATTATTATTATTATTATTATTATTATTATTATTATTATTATTATTATTATTATTATTATTATTATTATTATTTAACTTATAAAAAAGATAAATTAATAACTATTACTTATCAATATATCAATGATATTGATGATGAATAAATAAAAATTATTTAATACTTAATATTTTCACGTTATTAGTTTTGTATGCTTTGATATATTTATAAGATTTTTTGGTTCTTTTTATGTGCTACATATTTGCCCCACAGCTTAAATTTTTTAGTTCCATTACTAAATATGACGGTAAAACTCGATTATAGTATTTAGTTAAATAAACTTTCCAACAATGTAAGTTGTATTAGTCATCATGGAGTAGCAAATAGCTTTATTTTATTCTTAATCAAAACAACTAGTGTAACACTCTACCACACAGAGTCTTGTGCTTAAGTCATAAAATTGAGGTGGTGAGGTGTTACGACCACTATATATATATAATAATGTAGTTGAAAGGAATTTATACCGAGGAGCCTTTGAAGGAAAGTTTAAAACAAAAGTCGTAACACTCACGTAAACGAAAACTTCCGTACGAAGAAACGTAAGATATATGTGTATGAATAATAAAAAAAGAGTGTCAAAGATATAATTAACAAAGCTTCCAACTCGGTTTGCGAAGATAAACCGGCCAGAACATACAAGTATATATATATATATATATATATATATATATAAGAGGATCCCAAAATGACCCAAAGCAGAAAACGACAATCTATTTCTCTGAGTCAACCTCTAAGAGAGACAAACATAAAATACAAGGTGGAGAATCTATATACATTCATTAATATAAACAAAGATACAACCCTGAGTCCTAAGAGTTCTTCGCTTCATCAGCGTCTCTAGAATATAGAGTGGTACTTCTCAACCTGCATCTGAAAAACAACAATATTGTATGGGATGAGAACTGGGGGTTCTCAGTATGGTTAAGGTGCCCACATATATAAGAATAAGGTTCCGGGAAAGCTAAAGGCAATCCTAGAACTTCGACACCCAGATTATAAAACTTAAAGGAGTAAACTGAACCATAAATTTGGTAAAACTCTCTAAGGTACCAAAGTCACAAATTAACTCTCACTCTACAGTTTACTTTCTATCTCATTTAACTCCAACCCTTGTTTTCACCTTCATATAATATAATATTCTATGTATTTTACCGCTTACTAGTAAATCGTTGTTAACTAACACTTATCACTTATCTAACCAATTACGGCCTCAGGCCCAAATTCAAACCAACTCGGCCTCTGGCCCAGTTTAGAACAAAACACCATTATCCTCAATCCACCACCAAAGTACTCAAAACAGAAGGACAATTACAAACACAAGCAAATACAAGGCAAGCACATTTAGGGAACAGTTACAACAAGTATCATAGTTACCAATTAGACAGAGTTTATCAGATAGGCAAGCCAAAATAATTATGCACACCCAAGCAAACTAAACAAACGCAACATGATGCATGCCTATTCTATGGTTGTTGATATCGACTGTCGGTTACATAGCCAGCCGGACATGTAAAAGAATTGATATCAACATGATTTAGGAGTGCGGAGATGATGGTGACGTTATGAATTATGATGAATTGATAATTGATGATTGATAATGAGTGAATGTAAAGGAATGATGATGATGAATTTGAGAATAAATGGACGAAATGATGGTATTGATGTGTTAGATGCGGGGAAGGCGGTAGCGCACTAATTGATAAACCCCGATTTCGTGATTTATCTTGTGCTTATTTTAGGGGATTTTACCACCTTTTTCCCACATTTATTCAATGAAATGGCATGGTTTTCTAATTCTCCCTTGAATTGTACTTAAGTGTAAAAACATGCTTTTTAGGCCCTAAATTAGTGATTTTGATTCACCTTAATTCCATACTATGCCTTGATGTGTATGTTGAGTGATTTTAGGTTTATAAGGCAAGTATTGGATGGAAGAAATGAGTAGAAAAGCATACAAAGGGGAGAATGCATGAAGAAACAAAGTGGTTTTACATAAAGACGTGCATGCGTACGTGACGCGTCCACGCAGGTGAAGATTTTGCCAATCGACGCGCACGCGCACATGGCGCGCACGCGCCAATACTCTCACGTGGCCCACTTGAGGACAAATTGGGCCCAAATCCAACTTGTTTCTGAGTGTATTTCATGCAGAATTAAAGTCCAAGCAAAGGGGGAGCAATTAGTTTAGCCAACATGAGCTTTTAGTTAGTTTTCTAGAGAGAGAAGCTCCCTCTTCTCTCTAGAATTAGGTTAGGATTAGGTTAGTTTGTCTTAGATCCTTGTTTAATTCCTTGATCTCACCTTGTATCTTCTATAATTTCTCATTTCTACATCTTGATTCACTTATTTGTAATGTTAATTTCTCATTTTTCTCTCTTTTGTGATGTTGAACTCATGTTGCATTTGGTTTACATTTAATGCAAATTGATGTTGATGTTTCTTTTTATTGATGAATTGAGTTGTCAATTTATTTTTCTCGCAATTACTAGTTGGTAGATTTTATTAGTCTTGCAATTTATGATGTTTATTTCTATTTCACTCTATGTGTTTGATGAAATGTTCTCCTTAGTTTTTGAGTAGTTTTGTCAACTCTTGGTCTAAGCTAAGGGAATTGGGTAGACTTGAGTTATTGGATATAATGGATTTGGTGATTTGAGAACCCTTGGTGATCAATTTGACACCCATTGACGCCAACCCACTACTAAGTTAATTAGTAGGTAGGTTAGGACTTAAGGGTTGATGTGATCAAACCTATTTGACGTACTTCAATCCTAGGAGTAGATACTATGTACTTAAGGCTTTTGAAGTAGACTTAATAGGTTGGCCTCTCATGATTATCAATATTTGGTTTGTTGACAAGGATGATGACCTCAATTACCTAAGTCTTAGCCAAGAGTTCTTTATCTTGTTTTCTTTACTTGCTTGCCTAATTTACTTTTCTTTCCCTCTTATGAACCAAAAACCCCCCTTACCCCTTTATAGCCAATAATTGAGCATTCCATTGTTTCCTAGGGAGACAACCCGGAGTCCAAATACTTCGGTAAACTTTTATTGGGGTTCGTTATTCGTGACACAAAACCACAAATTTTTTTTGGGAGGATTTTTTGTTGGTGTAGAACTATACTTGCAACGAGAATTCAGTCAATTTGTGTGAAATTCTATACTGATACGACAAAAACCAAAATCAATCAAAATGGCGCGGTTGCCGGGGAACACAATGGTACTATGTTATTGGTTGTTGTATATATTGTGAATAGCTTGAATTTTGGGTTGTTTGCTAGTTTTTGCTAGTCTAGGATTTTATTTTCTTTGTTTCTTATTAATCTTTGTTTTTATTTTCTCTTTCACTATGAATTCTCATTCTTTTGGCTATGAGTGTAGTTCAAACTATGTTGTAGGAAATGAAAGCTCCAATGAGGATATACATCAAGGATTTGGAAATCAAGGATGGGAGGAACCCCAAGCTTATGAACAACCTTCATGGTAACAACCTCCTCCAGACTCTTATGGGTATAATCCTGATCCTAATGTGTATCAAGCCAATGTGTGTGATGATCTCTATTGTGGTTGTCAACCACAATCGTTATATGCATATGATCCCATTCCTCAATATAGTCATACACCATACTCACATGCCTCACACCACCATTCAACTCCATATGACCATAACCAATACCCACCATATCAACCACCGTATGAACCACATCTAGAACAACCACCATCCCAATACCAATACTCCCAATAACCATAAATTCCATATACACCACCTCAAGAATTCCACCAATATGAACCAACTTCCAACATCAACAATCTTCCGTCAAACACTGAACCCTATCTTCCAGCACCACCTCCCGACGAAACCTTTATATTAGAACTGAGAGACCTTGAATCTCGTATCTTACGGCGACAAGAGGAGGATGAAACTAAGTTTAAGGAGCTAAGAGCAGGGATAGCAAGCATGGTAGAAGCCGTGAATCACCTAACATCCCACCTAAGCTCATGCACCATAAGTACCCCATTGTTAAATGTGGAGAAACAATCAAGGAGCTTAGTGAGGGAATGAACTTGAAGCTCCATGGTGAGGAAGAAGAGTTGAAGCAAGAAGTGCAAGAGGAGAAGGTAGAGATTAGCAAACAAAAGGAAGTAGTGGGTGGATGTCTAGGATATGTTGAGCACATAAGGGAATCTCAAGTTGAAGAGCCCTCCTCCACAAAGTATGGAAGAGATGTTAAAGATGAGAGTAAAGTTGCGAAAGTAAATAGAGAGTTGAAGGAAATTGATCAGGAAGTGGATTCCATCACTAGTGATTTTTTGCCCACATTGACCAATTACCTTGACGATCTTGTTGAGCCTTCTACCAGTGGACTAGAAAGAAAGGTTGAGGAAGATCTACAACCTCGAAGACCTATTGTAAGTGAAGGACCGGAAGAAGTACTCCAAGCAACAAGCCCTCCTATCTATGATGATCCTGCACCAACATATGATCCTTTTGAGTTTGAAGAATCCTTTCCCACAATGCTTAAACTTGATGATGAGGTAGACTTTACTAGACCTCCTATCTATGATGAGAGTGATGGGGAAGAGATAGAAGAAATTGGTGAAGAAGAATGTGAACTTGAGGAAGCTTGGCAAGAGGAGAAACTTGAAAAACCTTGCCAAGTGGTGGAAACCTCTAGAAGAGGATGGACGGGAGTAGAGCATGCTTTATCAAGATCTTTGGGAACTCCTTCACCTAGTTCACTATCCAATCCTTCGCTTGAGTGGGTAAAACTTTTAACTCTCAGCTTTATTGTCCCACTTGAGTATGGTTTGCTTGAAACGGATGGCCAACTTAGGGCGCTTTGTGGAATTAAGCGAAAGAGGAGGATGTTTAGTGGTTGGCGTTCTAAATCTAGACTCATTATGGTGGAAAGCTCAAAATTGAAGAGCATGGATTGGTGTAATGCTCAATTAAATGGGTATAGGAGGATAGTTTGGTGCTTTCATGAGAATTCTGCTTTCTCGTCACCCGGATAGAATCAAGTCGATCAACTAGAAGAAGGGTGCGAAGACAAAGTATGGGATCCTGGATCACATCATAGCAACCAATTTTGGGAGCTCATATTTTGGAGAGAACCTCACCAAAGCTTGGTGAAGAAAGTTGGAACATCTGACAACCGATTGAAGGACAAGCACTCTTGGAGGTTCAAGGATGGATACAAGCATAAGCCACCTTGACAAAGAAACCTCCCAATTGTCCAACTTAAGGACTTAAACTAAAAGTGCTTGGTGGGAGACACCCCACCATGGTAAACTCTTTGCATTCTCTTATAGATATAATGAATGAATGAATTGGGTTCCATTGCATATAAATTCTTTACTTCTTAGTACATTTTGCTTTTTTTGCTAAGGTGTTTATACAATCTATGCTTTAATTAGGGATGCTTCTTTGAATTTGAGTTTTTGCTTGGATTGCAAGTTTCCTCAATTTGTTTGAAAAATCCCCAATATTTCAAAATGTGCTTAATTTTGCATCTTAGCTGGTTTTAGAGTCTTAGAGGAGATTAGGAGGATATTGAGTTCTTTTTAATGCTCATAAAAAAAATTTGAACAAGCACGCACAAGCGCATAGTGCGCGCGCGCGTCGGCTGCGCATTTTAGCTTTCTGGGCCAAGGACCAGAGAGTTGTGCCACTTTTGGGCCAACTCTGTGCCTCGACCCATGCAAACTCACGCTGTACGCGTCCGCACCCCTTCGTACTTCTTCACCTACGGGTTGGCGCACCTGGCGCTTTCGCGCCCATTTCATAAGCTCAAGCCATCCACGCGAACGCGCACAGCACGCGCGCGTCGATGCATTTTAGCATCACCCAGGCCAAAGGACCCAAGAGTTGTGCCAACTCTGGGCCCCTTTTGTGCCTCTGGCACAGCTTACCCGCGCGGACGCACACTGTACGCATCCGCGCCCATCGCCAATACTTAATTACCTCCACCCACGCGGACGCACACGGTGTGCGCACGTGTGTATTTAAAAATCCCATCTAACCAGGGACGCGAAACCCCATCGCATTCGCACATCAACCCTCACCTCCAACATTCGATTTCTCTCTCTCCCTCCATTGCCAACTACCACCCCTGCAACCACCAGCCATCCTCTGGCGAGCATCCCGGCGCACACCACCATCGCCGTCGCCGCACGCCCCCCCTCTTCCTGGCTCTGTCTCTCTTTCACTCAACCCTTTCTTCTCTGTTCTCTCTCACAGCATCTCCGCAGCCAGCCACTGCCCACCGCTGCGAGCTCTGCTGCGCCGCCACCGCTCCTGGGAAGCATCTCCACCTCGCTGCTTTAACCCTTTACTTTCGCAATTTCTCTCACTCCCTACTTCTGCATTCCAGGTCGATACCCTTCTCCCCTGTTTTATTCCATTCTTTACTTTAGTTAGTTAGTGAATTTTGTCAATTTAGTTTAGTTAGATTAGTTTAGTTAGTTTAGTGTAATTAGGTGGTTAGCGAATTTGGGCTGAGTAGTTGATTTAGGTTTGTTTGAATTTTTGATGCTGTGTGCAATTGCTCTGTTTCATTGCTTTGCTTGTGCTGTATGTTTGGCTTGCCTAATACTGCTGCATACTATTTTAATGCTGCTTTGTGCTTGAAGTGTTGGAATTCAGATTACATGCTTATTGAATGGTTCATTGTTGCTGGGTTAATTCTGTTTTTCTCGAATTCGAATTGAATTGTCGACTACTCCACTTCAATTTTCCATTTTATTCTTGTTTCAAGACCCTTGTTATTGCTGAATTCCTATTTTACTTTGTTCTTGATGCTGTTCTGGTGCTGTGCTGAAGACAATTTCTCTGTGCATTGTGTAAGGAAATAAGGCTTTTGTAGCATGCTGGTCTAGTTTAAATTGTTTTCTGAGGAACTGCTGCTGAAATATTGGCTCATTTGTTCAATTCATATGAAATCATACATAATATTTGTGTCTTTGATATTCAATGAATTCATATGGATTAGAATTGCTTGTTTGAATTTGCGAAATAGCCAATTTGCTGCTAAAATGCTGCCGGATTTTTCCTAACCATGTTTCCATGAAATAACAATGTTTTGATTGATGCAACTAACTTTTATTTGATGATTTCTATGTCAATAGAACCTTGTTAGCTAAATGGTTTGGAAAATCCTCAAGAACAAGTTTTGGTCATACTTATCATATTCTTTGCTTGTTATTCATGGTAATTTGCTTATAGGAATTGAATTGTTTGAATGAATTTTCAGACTGGCCATCACTTTTAGCTCTTTTAAGATTTCATGCCTCTTTTGCATAAACACACAAGTTTGAAAAATTTTAATCTATGTGGTTGAATTGCTTCACTTTATTCATGCATAAATTGTATTAAGCCACATAGACCATAAGGTTTTCCACTCTTTTCTCAACTTGTAACTTTTATGCATCATTGAATTTGGTGTTGAATGCTTCTTGATTGATTCATTCTTTAATGATTTGACTTCACCAACACAAATTCATTTAACTCTAGTGATCTTTGCATTGACTGATGACTTGTTTTCTCGTTAGTTGTTTTCTGGCTATATCATATTTCATCATCAATGACTTGATGCATTTCATGATTGTGAATGTGCTTACATTCCTACTTTGTACATTCCCTTTTTGAATTGAGCCGGTAACCACCATATCACTAATTTCCAAACTGATTCTTAACTCTAACTTGTTTAACCAACTAACTTATTTTGGTTTTCAACTTAACTCTTCTAATCATTCTTTTGGATGTGGTGTTTCCTAGGCTTAGTAAACAAGTAATGTGCAAATGTGGCTTGAATTCTTGGTTTGAAGTCTTATTTGAATTCTGAATTCTATTACTTGTATTCCAAGAAATCTCTTTTCTTTCTTCACTTCATGAATATACTTTGCTTTGAGTGCTTCATATCTGTTTGGCTATCTGCTTATATTGTATCATTTCTGTTTTTTAGGATGTCAGACAAAGGAAAGGCTATAGCCACTACTTCCAAAAAGAGAAAGTGCTCTAAGACCTCTACCCCTTCACCTTATGCAAACTATGCTAAGAATCCCCTGAATAAAGAGGATAAGAAAAATCAGCTGCTGCCACCCAATAACCCAATCAAATTCCTAAACCTCTACTGTGAGCTCCGCTTCTCTGACTTCTGGAAGAAGAATCTAAACATTTAGAAGAAACTGCTCCTTCCCAATGATGTGAGACGTGCCATTAACACCCGCAATCTGGAGTTAGGATTAGACTTAGTTGACAGAGATTTGGGGAGGGTGAACACTTCATGGGTGAGAGAATTTTATTGCAACTTCTTCCAAGCCACTCTTGATTCAGTTTAGCTGCGAGGTAGAGAGATTATGATCACTGAGGCTGCTACTGGGGATGCACTACTTTGCCACCATCGTCCTGATGACACCTGCACTTATAAGCAGGCAGAGATAGCCATCCACTGCATGACATTTGATTATGAGGCGCTTAAGCGCGTGATTGCTACACCTGATGCCCCCTGGGTGATGGATTCTGGGAACAAGAAATCCAAGGGGATGCGTTTCACATATCTGTCGAGGGAGGCTAGGACCTGGCAGCATATCTTCGCCCACTATGTCTTCCCCACTACTCACTTTTCAGAGATTTCGATGGATATGCTAGTTTTGATTGGGTGTGTGATGGAGGGGAAGGAGGTGAAGTTCCCCTAGCTGATCAGGCAGAGTATGTGGTACGCGCATATCTGTGGCCTCTTGTCATTCCCTACTCTGGTCACTAGCATGATCGAGATGGCGGATGTTCCGTGGGAGGATGATGACGTGACACCACCACCCCCAGATGATGACGACAAGGAGCTTACCATTCCATGGGGTGGGTGGGTGCACGAGAAGCCCCCACCCAAACGCCGTTCCCGAGCCAGAGCAGTGGAGGAGGCAGCTCAACCCTCGTCATCAGCAGCAGCAGCAGGACCCCCCTCTACTTCAGCAGCCGCAGCATCCTTACCACCACCACCAGCACCTGAGCCTACTTACCTATTGGTGCAGCACTTGCTTCACTTCGTGGAGTGCCTCGAGCGTGGTGTCATGCGACGTCTCGACCGCATCGACCAGATGTTTGTATCACAAGGCATCGAGCTACCACCGCTCCCAGACTCTCCCACTTCCGACGAGCAGGATCAGGAGGAGGAGCTGGCTGAGGAGCTGACTCATCAGGATGTACCTCCAGAGACGCAGGTCACCACTGAGGTTTAGCACCCTCCTGAGGTTCAGCTATTATTATTATTATTATTGCAAACGTGTCCCTTATTATTGGTTATTGTAAATAATTGCTTTTTACCTGTTTATTTGTTTTTATTTTTGCTTATTATTATTATTATTATTATTGCAAACGTGTCCCTTATTATTGGTTATTGTAAATAATTGCTTTTTACCTGTTTATTTGTTTTTATTTTTGCTTTTTCATAAATTAAGAGGTTAGTGGTTTTTATTTAGTTATTAAAAATTTTTCAAAAATTTTTTTCTTGGTGTTCATCTTGATCTTCGAGTTGTTCTTCGTGTTCATCTTAACCTTCAAGTTGTTCTTAATTGTTTTTTTTCGTTTTGATCTAAAAATTTTAAGTTTGGTGTCATTTTATTGTTTTTCTCTTTCCTCATTAAATTCAAAAATTCAAAATTTAAAACTCAAATTTCAAATTTCAAATTTCAATTTTCAAAATTCAAATTAAAAAAAATATAAAATTCAAATATTTTTCAAAAATTATATCTTTTTCAAAATCTTACTTTATTTTATTTCAAAAATCAAATTTCAAAATTCAATATTTAAATTTCAAATTTTAAAATTTAAAATTCAAAATTCAAAATTTAATTTTCAAATTCAAAATTTAAATTTCAATAACCTTTTAATTCAAATTTGTTTTTATTTTTGTTTTTAATTTTTATTTGCTACTATGAACTCTCACCCCTTTGGCTATGAGTCTGGTTACAATTCTATTGCAGGAAGAGAAAATTACAATGAGAACAGGCATCAAGGTTGGAACAATCAAAGATGGGAGGAACCACAAAGATTTGATCAACCCTCATGGCAACAACCACCTCCAATGGACTATTAACAACCACCACCATATGCCTATAAACCCTCTCCCCAACATGACTTTGGACCACCATACTCACAAGCCCCTTTCCACCATTCACCTCCATATGACCCTAACCCGTATCCACCATACCAACCACCTTATGAGCCAAATGAACCCTCCTATCCACCCCAAACCTCCATGGAGAAAGTACTTACCGATCTAAACTCTACTATACAAGCTCTCGTCGCCTAAATCGGACCACCAAATACCTTCAACAATCAACCCTCAAGCTCTAGTGCACTTCCTTTTCAACCACAGAATGATCTCTCCATCCCATCACCACCATCCATGGAAGAGCACCCACATCCATCAATCCAAGAGCAACATGATCCCAATGATGCTATTGACATGGAACAAGAGAGAAGGGATCATCTTCGCGAATCCATACTTCATAAGGAGCTAGAGGAGGCCCTAAAGGTGAAGGTAGTAAAGACCCTTGAAGATGAAAGAATAGTTGAAAGGAATTGTCATGAAAAAAATATCATCAAGGATGAGTATGATTTTATATTAAAACTACTGGACAAAGTAGTAATTATTAAAGAGGAAAAAGTGGTTGAAGACTCGCGAGATGCTGAACCTCCATGGGAAAGTCAAGACAAAGAGCCTCTTTCCAAGACGGTTGCATTTGATGTTGAGGAAGGTGTACAACCTCCAAGGCATATCATGGTTAAGAACTTAGAAGAGGTCGATCAAGAGATGGAGACTCAAGAAGAAGAAGCACAACCTCCCATGCCCTTGGTGAGCAATGAAAAAGAGATTGAATTGGAAGAAAGCTACCAAGAGGAAGAGGTTGATATTGAAGAAACTTGCAAAGAGGTGGAAGTTGTCAAAGAAGAGCACAAGGAAGTAGAGCTTACAAATTCATTAGAAATACCCCCCCAAGTTGTCATCATCCTTCACAACATTCAAGTAGGTAAAATTCATATCCCTTAGCTTTCTAATTCCACTTGAATATGGGTTACTGGAGACGGATGGTCAACTTAGAGCTCTTTGTGGCATTAAGAGTAAGAGGAAGATGGTTAGTGGTAAGAATTGTCCTGCAAGGTTCATTATTGTTGGAAGCTCAACGTTTAAATGCAAAGGTTGGTGTAAAGCTCAACTGAATAGGTCTAGGAAGTTGTTTCGACACTTTAGTGAGAATTCAGATTGCTTGTCACCCGGATGGAATCATGATGATCAACAAGAATATGGGTGCAAAAGCAAGATTTGGGACCCCGGAATCCATTCTGGCAATCAACACTCTTGGGGCCTTGTCACTTGCTTTAACTTACTTGAAGGCTTTCTGCGCCTAGTTTGGGATCCCGGAGGCCATTGGAATTACAAACATTGGTAGAGATTCCTGGATGAGTTCAAGCACAAGCCACCATAACAAAGGACTCTCCAAATGTCCAACTTAAGGACTTTAACTAAAAGTGCTAGGTGGGAGACAACCCACCATGGTATGATTGTTCCTTTTTCATTTCTATTTAGTTTTATTTGTTTTCGAGTTTTATTTTATTTTATTGTATTGAACCTGGAGTTTTGCATAACATTCATATTAGCATTGCATTATGCATTTTTCATGCAAAAAAAAAACACACACGCGACGCGGCAGCGTCGCTGACGCGTCCGCGTCACCAGTGCGTTGTGAAGAAAAGAAAGTAAACAGAAAGTCACGCGAAAGCGTGGCTGGAGGCGCGCCTTTAGCATAATTGACCCCACGCGAACGCGTCGCTTACGCGGCCGCGTCATTTTGAAAATATGCCTCCCACGCGTCCACGTCAACCACGCGAACGCGTGGCTCTGTAAAATCGACGTAAAAAGGGTGTATGGCAGAAAGTTGAGCTGGAGTTGGGCTGGACTCGTACTGGAAATCCAAGCCCTCCCACGCGAACGCGTGACCCACGCGTCCGCGTCATTTTTAAAAGAAAGGCCATTCACGCGATCGCATCAACCACGCGACCGCGTCACCCAGATTTTTGGCAATACTAAGTTTCGAATAGAGAGTTGTGTGAGCACGAGGCTGCCCTCGCGCCAGTAGCATAAACTGTGTCACGCGACCGCGTGACCAACGCGACCGCGTCAATCCGTATAAGTGAAAGTCACGCGACCGCATGCCCCACGCGTCCGCGTCGCCTGCGCTGCACAGCTTGTCAAAATTAGGCAAAAATATCTTATCTTTTCTTCCCCAATCCTAATTTTTCCTCCCTCCTTTCTTACTTATTTCTTCTTCCCTTCTTTCCCTTCCCATTCTTCTTATCTTTTATTTTATTTTATTTTATTTATTTGCATACTTTCATTCATTGCATCTTAATTTTGTGCATACTTTTATTTTCTTTTCTAATTTTTTTTCCATTGGTGTTAAAAATTTTTCTTATTCAACTGTTCCATCTTTTTTTGAATTTACTTCGGTGCTTAGTCACTTGTTTTACACTGTGGGATGATATTAATTATCTGCCAATGCTAATATTTTATGATACTTACACTCCATTTTCATTGACATGAGCTTGTATTGATACTTCCATTACCCACACTCCTCCCCTATGTTTCAAATCTTGCATTCTTGATTTGCCATGCACTTCTACTGTTTTCTCACGTACATGTTGAAGCTTCCATGTAAATGAGACCCTTATCATCTGGCATTAACACCCATATTTTATTTATTTTCTATCTTTTGGGTTACTTTTCTTCTTTTTCTCTTCTTTCAGGCTGGCCACCGAAAACGGAAAAAGGGAGAAACTTCTAAACGGGGAGACAAACAAGTCCATCTGCACAATCCTTGAAGAAAAGCATCAGTTGGAACAACCCGTCCACCTGCACATCTCAGCATGCACTAAGGACGGTGCAATCTTTAAGTGTGGGGAGGTCGATACCGATCTCCATGGGTTAGTTACCTTCTTCTCAACACCAATGTTTTATTTTCTCAGTTAATTCATTGTTGCATTTGCATATTTAATTGCATGTTTGTTTGATTTTATGCATTTAGTTACTACTTGGTTGAAGTAATATTTTCTTTTTCAAGAAATTTTTATAGTATTTCACTAATTTAAATTGAAAAAAAAATTTGTGTTAAACTTGTTTGAAGTTGTATTTAGAACATGAATTATAGCTAAGAACACACAACATGTGAGATTTTGAGCTTATTTACATGGTTACATTATTTAACCATAAATTTTTATTCTTGTGTGTTTTCTTCTCTATAATTACAATCTTTGCTTTGTTCCATTCTATATGTCCAATATTTAGTGTATTTACATGTTTGCATATGATTGAGGCCATTGTTTGATTTTAGCTCACTTATCCCAAATAAGCCTACCCTTTCAATCACATTTGTTTGCCACCTTGAGCCTTTTTAATCCCATTTATTCTATATTTTACCACATCACTAGCCTTAAGCAGAAAAACAAATTAAATACCCCAATTAAATCTTTGGTTAGCTTAAGATAGAGATTGTGCATCAACTAAGTGTGGGGAAATTGTGGGAACATGGGTTAATAAGGGAATGTATCATGTTTCTAATTTATTTGAATATTGGGAATTTGGGAACCTACTCATGAAAAACCAAAATAGAAAAATAATGGAAAATCCATGTGCATTGATAAGTTATGTTTATTTCTCTACAAAAAAAAAGAGAGAGAGAAAAATCTAAAAATATTCGATAAATAAGTAAATAAATAAGGGGACAAAATTACCCCAATGCTAAGTTAATAAAAAGATCAATGCACATGTGATAAAAGTAAAGAAATATCAAAATTTTGGTACATGAGTATGGGAATCATACAAAAGTGGGAACTATGGGTTGTTAGGCATGAATTTAACAGTATATAGAGTATATGTATATTAGGTGAGAGCTTAGGTTAGTCAAAGATTCATATTATAGCTCACTTGGCCATACATGTACCCTTACCTTTACCTCAGCCCCATTACAACCCTGAAAAGACCTCATGATGTTTGCATTGATATACTAAATTTTTGTTGATTGGTTAGATGAAGAACAAAGTTTAGAAAGCATGATTAGAGAAGAATAGAGTGATTAGCCCTAGACACTTGAGAGACTAGAGTGATATACACTACCAGTGAGGATTCAATGCTTGATTCGATGTTCCCTGCTTTCATGAGCTATCTTCTTACAAGTTTACTTGTCTTTTATTATATAATTTGAATTAGTGGAATTTGATTCATATTTATTCTTGGAGAATTTATTTACTTTTAACCAAGTAGGTAGAAACATTTTGCATGTAGTTGCATTCATCTAGATAGGTTGCATTTCATACGTTCTATCATTTCTCTTCATTCCTTTATAGCTTTTCTTGAGCTTAGCATGAAGACGTGCTAATGTTTAAGTGTGGGGAGGTTGATAAACCACTATTTTATGGTTTATCTTGTGCTCAATTGAGTGGTTTTTATCAACTCTTTACCCACTTATTCATACTATTTGCATGGTTTTACATTTGCCTTCCTAATTATGTGCTTTGATTGAAAACATGCTTCTTTAGCCTTAAGTTCCCTATGTTTAATACTATCTTATTACCATTAGATACCTTGATATGTGTGTTGAGTGTTTTCAGAGATTACAGGGCAGGAATGGCTTAGAGGATGGAAAGGAAGCATGCAAAAGTGGAAGGAATACAAGAAACTGAAGGAACTGCTAAAGCTATCCAGCCTGACCTCTCTGCACTCAAACGGTCATAACTTGAGCTACAGAGGTCCAAATGATGCGGTTTCAGTTGCGTTGGAAAGCTAACGTTCGGGGCTTCGATTTGATATTTAAAATACCATAGTTGCCCTGATGCTAGGAGACGCGAACGCGTGCTCCATGCGGACGCGTCGCAGTTCCAAAAATCAGCATGGCAGATTTCTTCTCCAGCGATTTCTGGGCTGTTTCTGACCCAGTTCTCGGCCCAGAAAACACAAATTAGAGGCTATAAAGTGGGGAAATGCATTCATTCATAAGAATAAGCTTTCATATTCACAATTTTAGGATTAGATGTAGTTTTAGAGAGAGAGGTTCTCTCCTCTCTCTTAGGATTTAGAATTAGGATTCTTTTCACTTTATGATTATTTCATCTTTTACGATCACAGGTTCAATGTTCCTTTTATTTATTTTTCTAATTTAATTTATGAACTTCCATGTTAGATTTGATTTCTTTGAATTAATGTTATTTGAGGTATTTCAGTTTATTATTGCTTTCTTTTATTCATATTACTATTGCTTCCAATATGAAGACATTTTTATTCCAGTAGATTTACTTTTCCCTTTTGGTCTTGGTTAAGAAATCAGTAACTCAGGAGTTATCAAACTCAACATGATTGATAATTGTTGTCTTTGCTAATTGAATTGAACTTCAATAATCCCAATCTTTCCTTAGGGATTAACTAGGATTTGAAGATCAAACTAATTAGTCACTTGACTTTTCTTTACTTTAAGTAAAGGTTAACTGAGTGGAATTAAGATTCAATCTTCATCATCATTGATAAGGATAACTAGGATAGGACTTCTAATTTCTCATACCTTGCCAAAAGTTTATTTTATAGTTATTTATTTACTTTACAATCTTTTACTTATTTCAATTGTAATTTAAATTACTTGTTCCTCATCTTAAAAACCCCAATTTACAATCTTCATAGCCAATAATAAGAACATACTTTCCTGTAGTTCCTTGAGAAGACGACCCGAGGTCTAAATACTCGCTTATCAAATTTAAAGGGGTTTGTTACTTGTGACAACCAAAATGTTTGTAAGAAAGGACTTTTGTCGGTTTAGAAGCTATATCTATAATGTGACTATTTTTATAAAATTCTTTACTAGTAAAAATCCTCTCTTCAGCCTTGAAAGAGAAAGGTACGATCAAAACAAATCGAGGATTTGCATCGCTCATGAAAATCGATAAGATAGAAAGCTTATACAGGATGGTAAAAGACATATATATAACTATAGAGTTCCAACGGATAATATAATCAAGTTCTAAACTCGACCTTTGAATCCAAGGCCGGCTAGAATATATAGATACAACCCAACAGTAAACCAAAAGTCAAAATACAAATCCTAATTCTCCAAAGTCAACCTCTAGGATGGATAAAACATATTCTGATACAAAATCGGAAAAAAAGCTCATATATATCTAAATACATGATATAAAAAGTCCCAAAAAGATAAATCTTTGCGTAAAAAAAAAAGCAAATCTAGCACGCTCAGCAAGGCGCATCACGTCCTGCATCTGAAAAGTAATAACATGTATGGAATGAGAACCATGGATTCTCAGTATGGTAAAGGTGCCCACATAGATAATGTATAAGGTCCCGGGATAGCCAGAGACACTCCTTAAACTCCGACACTCAAATTATAAAACTTAAAGATTTAAAATGGAAATGAGGTGTTCCTCTAAGGTTCTAAACTTAACCAAACTGTACCAAAACCTTCAAATTCTCTGCCTTTCCTCCAATCCTCCAACACTGGTGAAACCACATAGATAAACAAGCAGACAATGGCAAACACAGGTAGAATACAAGTACTACAGATAACAAATATTATAATTAAACATATTGAGTTCACTTAGGCATTCCCAATTAATACACAAGAAAGCAATGCAAAAAATATGCATATGATGCATGCCTATCCTATGGCTGATGAGTTTCATATGTGGGTTATCAAGCCAAGCCGACAAGTTTGGAAGCCAAACCCTGGACTGTCCCTCGACGCACATCCCCAAGAGTCTATGCATAGCTTTTTCTCATTCATATATAAATTTTGCTCATTGGGGGAATCTTTCCCGGGAATTTATACGTGTCCAATCAACCTTACGTCGTTGGGTCAACAGAGTATCGAGTCTCAACCTGGAGCACGTGGTGGCAAGCCACGGCTTTTTACCCAGGGAAACTCATATCTCAGATAAAATAAGTGCAAAAGCCTCATTGTCATTTATAATCATTTCATAATCAGTCATTATAGCCATAACATCACTTATATATCATATATTTGCACTTTTTATACATAATTCATCATAACCTGGAGCAAGTGGGGCGAACCACACCCTTGCATCTATCCGGAGAACCTCTATACTAACCAACCTGGAGCAAGTGGGGCAAAACCACAAGCCTTTTATTTACCCAGGAGGTACGTTCTCATATGTCCAGGAGGAATAAAGGAGGGGATCCTAACCTTCCACCATCTCGCTGGGGGCGATTTTACAATACCAGGTGGAAGAAAGAAGGGCATCCTCACCTTCCACCATCTCCTGGGGTCGCACTTTCAAGAAAGAGTTCTCAGATGAAACATTTATTCCTTTCTTTATTCAATGTCATAATATATATATATATTTCTTTAATCAGTTTTATCATATAAGAAGTATATATATTTATGCAACTTATCTCCTCTACACTCTGATATATTTTCTTTAATCAATGCAAAACTCTCACTAAACCACCCTAGTTAACCTACCCATAGTACTTTGTAATCCTAAGCCACTGGTTGTAAACATTGAACAGAAACTACCTCTTTTATCTTATTGATTATACCCTTACTCGTCTTAAAGCTTAAACACTAACTATCATACCTTAAAAGCAATTACAGAGGTTTGGAAACTTTGAGGAATAGTTCAAAACTTCAAAAATCCACCTTTCAGAAAATAGGGTTTCCGCGTATGCGTCATTCCTTCCACGTACACCGAAGTGCAAATTTGGACTGTCTCGCATACAAGTCACTAATCCGCGTATGCAAGCCTCTCAAAAAGCAAGCTTTCCCCACGTCGCGTGCGCTATAGTCGCGTACGCGGCTTTGAAAATGGGCATCCCGCATACGCGTCACCTCTCTGTGTATGCAGAACCTCTGGGGAGAGCCCAATGGCCTTGTCACGAGCGTGTTCACATACGCGAGCTACACAGAATAGGTAAAAAGCTGTTAAGTCCATAAATTCAATTTTCTGTACCTAAATTCCAACGTCCATAACTTCCTCTACAAAACTCCAATTCCCACAAAATTTATACCGTTTCAAAGCTTTTGAAGTTATCTTTAATTTGAAACAAATTTCATTCAAAACCTAAATCCAAGGCTCAAGTTATGAACTGCCAAAGTTGGTAAAAAAAATTAAGTTTCATTAAAAATCACCAAACCCCAAGTTTTCCAAATTCTCAATTCCAAAACCCTTATTTCCTAACCAAAACAACACCAAACATGTCCAAACCATATTCATACACCATCCATTCATTTCACAACATACCACATCCTAAACCTCCAATCTAATTAACTTTTACAATCACAATTTTCACAAATTCAACATCAAACACCAAAAATCTACATTTCATGTTCATGTCATAACTAATCAATCCATCCAACCAATTCAAAACCCATTTACATCAAATTCGGCAATTATCATCATTATTCACTAAACAAAATAATTCATAGATTCATCTTATCTTATGGTCAACTAGCCTAAGTTTTCACGACACATTATATCTTAACCGTGAGAAACCAAAATCATACCTTGGCCGATTCCTCCCTAAGCTCAAAACCACCAAAATTCAAGCTTCAAGATTCCCAATCAACTCCAATGATTCTAGCCACCAAGGGTTTGTTCCAAGAACTCCATTTCACCAATTCAAACTCCAATTTAACATAAATTCAATCTAATTCATACAATTCACTAAATTAGCACTAGGGTACAAAGGCCCAAACATCACTCAACTTCTTTTTAAGCTTTGATCTCTACTCTACTGCGGCAGAGATCCTTTAATTAATACTTTCTTTTTTATCTGCTCTATTATGACAGACATTCATTAAAATCTTTTCAGTCACTGCACTCTGCTCTTCTATCGTAGAGATCCTTTTACTTAATATATCATTCTCTTTTTGTTCTTTTTCTTTTCTTTTCCTTCTCATCTTTCTCTTTTATTTTCTTACTTCTTTTCTTTCTCTCTTCTTTTCTTCAACCTTTTCATTCTTTATCATAATTCAACTTCACATTATTCCCTTGACTTTCCCTAATGTCTTATGAAAAAGAATCATAAGATTCTTAGATTAACTGTGTCCTCAAAAGCTTTTAAGAGTTCTTCTGTTTGCTCTTCTCTGACTTAAATATTCTTAATAAAAAAGATAACAATAATATAAATAAGATAATTTAAATGATAAATAAATAATAATTATATCTTTTCTTAAAAAAAACTTAGCTTCGTAAAGTATATTCTTAAACTCTTATTATCTACGTTTTAAACTTCAAACTTTTAAGTATTTCATTTTTAACCAAACATTCTTATAAAATTAAATTTGAAACCTCACTTATCTCAATATGTATAAAACCAACCCTGAACTTTTATAAAATATCTATTTTTCCCCCATACTTTATTTATTACCTAAAATACCCCAAAACGTATATAATTACAAAACTAACTTGATATTTTTATTAAATTACTATTTCAATCTCAAATATAAATTTTGTTTCCATGATTATAGCTTTACCAAATGAACGAATCCCATTTCCCAAATTCTTCAACTTTTCTGCTTGATTTTTTAGTCTGTTGTTTTAGCTTTATAGTTACCGATTTCTCACAGTTTTTCATTCAATCTTTCAATCACCAAATCTCATCAATTTTCTCAAAATACCACATCACAACGGTCCCAAAATCATTATAACAACCACATCTGAGTTGTTCCTTATAGCCGAACCAACAAATCACAAGCAACAACAATAATTCAACATAAACTCATTCAAACTCAAACAATAATCAACCAAATCAACATTCACTTATGAAATTCACATTTAATCATTATAAATTTATGAAACCTACCTCCATACGAAATCAAAATCCTCAAAACTCCGGAGAAGCTTACTGACTGAGCTGCCGAAGAAGAAAATGCCAGAAATCACCTATGCCTCCCAGAACTACAATTGGCCGAACTCAAGGGGAAGGAGAGTTACGTCACCATCAACTTCTACCGAACAAAATTGATGACAACGTGTAGAGGAGGAAGATACAAACACTTTTATTGGATTAGATTTTTTATTGGAGTTACGGATCGCAAAAAATCGAAGTCAGAAGCTCGGAGGTTCCATGGAAATCTCTCTCTCATCCACGGTCATTTCTTTCTTTCTTGAATTCCATTCGGTGAAAATGAATGGATGAAATGGATGAAGCTTAAGTAAGTTATATATATGGTTATACATAAGCCACGTTTTGGTTTTATTTTTTTTTACTTTCACATTGGCTTCGGCCAAGTAAATGATTCCCTTTTCCTTATTCCCTTATCAAACTTATTAATTAATTAATAATGATAATGATGATGATGATGATGATGATGATTATTATTATTATTTTTATTTTTTTATCTTTCTCAAAATATCTCATTGTAATAAAAATTATTTAAAAATTCTAATGGATTTTAAATCCAAAGTATCATAAAATTTAATTTAATTACTTTTAGGGAAATAATTTTCTTTAAATAAAATAATAAATCATGAATAACTCATTATTTAATTTTCAAAAGCTCGGGTTATTATAAACTTAATACTGATGATTTGTGCATACGGAAAGAACTAATGGGTTATCATGGACGAGAATCAAGCCATTGTTTTGCTTTGTCCCTTATAGCAAATGGGAAAAGCATAAGATTGTGGACCTCAAGATTCGCTCCATTCGTCTTTATAGTGTCACAGATTTGTAGGAAGTTAGAGATGAATAAGTTCTTGCAGGAGTCCATAAAACTGGCAATTCTCCTGAAATAGAGTGATTAGTTGAGGCTTAAGCTGAAAGTTATTGGCACCAACAGGAGGTACAGCTATACTGCGCCCATAAAAGTTAAGAGTGGGTGCAGTGTATGAGCCAAGCGTCCTCCTTGCATGCTCATTAGCGTTCAAGTTTCCACCATTAGGATCCATGGTGAGCTCTTTAACTTCCTTCTCAAAAGTTTTCCTGAGGTTCTCTCCAGCCTTGTAAGCTCTAGCTTGTTGCAAACGCCGCCTCAAAGTCCTCTTAGGTTCAAAATCAAACTCAATAAGAGGTTCTTTATCCCTGTTCCTGCTCATAAACAAACAAGAGACAAAGCAAATTGGGAGAAAGTAACCTAAAATTTTCAAAAATTAAAAAGATAAAGACACTAAAAAATTTAAAAAAATAAAAAGAGAAAAACACTAAAGGGACACCAAACTTAAAATAAAAAATTACAGGAAAAATAAATAAAACTAAAATAAAAAAATGAAAAGAAAAATTAAATAAACAAAGCTAAGAAAAAGAACTAATCTAAGTAACTAGACAATTAGTAGTTGTCAATCCCAAACAATCCTCAGCAACGATGCTAAAAACTTGGTGCAAAATTTAGGATTTCCACAACTGAACCGGTAAGTGCATCGGGTCATCCAAGTAATACCTCAGGTGAGTGAGCATCGATTCCACAAGGATTGTTGGACTTAGCAACAATGGGTATCTAATTGGCTTAGTCAGGCAGACAAAAAAGGGTTGTTGATGGTTAAAAACGCA
The DNA here is from genome assembly GCF_000816755.2 of Arachis ipaensis. NCBI lineage: Eukaryota > Viridiplantae > Streptophyta > Magnoliopsida > Fabales > Fabaceae > Arachis > Arachis ipaensis. The sequence continues at coordinate 91,893,371 of NC_029791.2, forward strand.
TAAAACAATAGACAAGGAAGTAAAGAAAGAAATTAAAAGGTTGGTGTAAAAATAGTGAGAGAAAATAGTTAAGGCTTCATTCCATGGAAAACTGTAAATGATTAAACCCTAATGTCTTAGTAATTTAGTGTCCTCTAACCCTGATTAACCGCCACCATCGTGGTCACTTAATTCTGATTAGAGGCTTAAGTTCAAAACTAGTTTATGGCCACAAAATGCCTAATTACCCAAAGCTAACATGATTATATGTCACATATCCCAACTAGTTCATGTAATTAGCAGTTTATGAGGAATTTGTTTTCAAACTGTTGCACACGCGAGAGAACTCTGTCTTGAATCACAAGAACACATGTAGAATAAGGGTCATATTGTTGTTCCACCCAGATTCATAAGATTAAGAACGAAAACAATTCTTGAAACTGAATTAATACATTAATTAAAATAGAAAAGAAATAGTCTTAATCTATAGAAATAAACAGAGTTCCTAAGCTTAACCAAGAGGTTTAGTTGCTCATGACTTACCGAGAAACTAGGGCTCTAAAAAGTGTAACGTACGGAAGAGAGAAGATCTAAGATATAAGAGATCTTTTCCCTTTTATACTAACCTAATTTGACTTAGAAATAAAATAAAATAATAAATCCTATGACTAAAAGATATTGTTTAAAAATAAAAATTACAAAAAAAAAATAAAATATAACTAATACTAAATGCTAAATCCAATAGAGATACTCCAAGAGTGGGCCTTTACATTCGAACCAAGCTTGCTGGCGTTAAACTCCATATTAGGCCTTTAACGCCCTAAAGGGAGTGAGCTAGTGCATGTTGCTGGCGCTTGGCATTTATTCGTGAAGTGTATTATGGAGCTTTCTATGTGGCTGCTTTATCCGAGGAAGGCCTAGTACAAGGTTGGGGTGATTCAATGACATTTCTTAATTCTCTTCTTAGAAATTCATTTTTGTTTATGTTTGTAAATTTCATGTACAATGTCGTTGCATGTATAGAGATGACATGGCTGATTTGCTTTGAATTTTATAAATGTAATACTAATTTTTATTGATTTTTTTTTAAATGACATTCACATATTTTTGTCAATGTTTTTTAATTATTTTTGGAGTGTATTAGAGTTCATATAAAAGCAAATATAATTTATTTTAATTTAATAAGGATATAGCCACGCTTTAAAAGCGTGGCAATAGGTTCATTTCTAGGTACGTTTAAAAGCGTAGCCTTATCTTTCACTATCGGCACGCTTTTGAAGTGTACCCAAACCAACCTTTTGGGCATGGTTCAAAAGCGTGGCGATATGTGAACTTTTTGGTACGCTTTTAAAGCGTAGCTATAGGTTAACGCCTATGGCCACGCTTAAAAAGCGTGGCAAGAGATATAAGCGTGGCAAACAAAGGAAGATATCCCCAAGAATCAAGTTGTGATGCTAAACAAGAGCACTGAGAAACTCAAAGAGAAGGATAACCAGTCACACAGTTCAAAAGAAGTGATTCAGGGACAGCAGCAAGTAGGAAAGAGCATCACACCTCCACTGCCATATCCCCAGAAGTTCAACAAAGAGGCTAAGGACCAACATTTTCATAAGTTCCTTGAGACTCTCAAGAAGCTGGAGATCAATATTCCCTTGGCTGAAGCACTTGAGCAAATGCCTCTGTATGCCAAGTTTTTGAAGGAGCTTATCAATAAGAAAAGAAGTTGGGATGAGAAAGAAACCATACTGCTTACTGAGGAATGCAGGGCCTTGATTCAAAAAGGACTTCCTCTGAAGCTTGAAGACCCAGGGAGCTTCTTGCTGCCTTGCACCATTGGGGAATTAACCATCACTAAAGCAATGTGCGATCTAGGAGCAAGTATCAACTTAATACCATCCTCCTTGGTGAAAAAGTTGCATATAGAGGAAGTTAAACCGGTACAGATATCTCTAGAGCTAGTAGATAAGTCAACGGTATACCCCAGGGGTATGATTGAAAACCTTCTGGTCAAGGTGGACAATTTCATATACCCTGCAGATTTTGTGGTTCTAGATTCAGATGGGGATGATGGTGACTCTATTATACTGGGAAGGCCATTCTTGGCCACTGCTAGAGCTATCATAGACATAGAGCAAGGAGAACTAACTCTCAGGATGCATGATAAGAGTGTCACTCTGAAGGTATTACTAGAAGCCCAGTTTAGTAATAAGAGGAGGGACTCTATGGAAATTGACAAGGTGATTCACAACAATATCCCAAGGCAGAAGATTGTGCAGAAGGATGAAAAAGTCCAAGAGGATATTGGAGTATTAGCCACTGAAGAGAGAAATCCCCAAGGTAAGTCTACAGCCATAAAAGAAAGATCAACAAAAAATGGGATGAAACGCATAAACAAAACAAAAAGGGGTTGGAAGAACAGGAAGATTCCAACAGAGGGGCTTTCCAAAGGTGACAAAGTGCAATTGATATATCAACAACTGGGAGCAAGCCAACAGACTGATGACTATTACGCTGTCAGCAATATAATCTCGTTGGAACATGCTGAAATTGAACACCAGAGAACAAAGAGGAGGATCACAGTCAGGGGAGACAAGTTGAGGCACTACAATTCTCAACCACCATAAAAGAAAGCTCCAATGTCAAGCTAGTGACAATAAAAGAGCGCTCCATGAGAGGCAACCCATGATTTAAGATTATTGTCATTTTAAATTCAATAAGCTATGATCACCTGAGCATGAATCTTTTCTTTTCATGGACGTACTTAATGAATGCATGCAAAATTTTTTTTTACATATGCTAAGACTTCTAAAGTTTGGTGTGCCTTCAAGCACACCAAACAAGTGTTACAAACATTTTCATACTATATGCCTAGCATATGACCAAACACTAAGTTTGGTGTTTCTCCATAGCATGAGGACAAAATCTCATCACATGCCTCAAAAGGAGAATCTGCCACTCCTTGAGATGATCACGGCAAAGACAATTGAAGAAGCAAGCTTTGTCTTCATTCATCCTTACATGTACACCTTTGATTCACATAGTATCTAATTGCATCCTAGCCCTTCATCGTTCATTTAAATAACACACCACCTTCAAGCCCTGCATATGACCGAATCCTTGCACTCCAACCATTTAAACTCCATTTCCTTCATCACTTCTTATCATAATAACCTCAGCCTCAAACTTCTTCTTGCTCCAAACACACATCAAAATCTCCAACATTCTTCACACCCCCTTTAACCCCAGAGAGATCAAACGACCAAGTGATCATGGCCTCTTCCTCAAGAACCAAACGAAGAAAAGGGAAAGATCCCATGGTGGAGATTCAAATCTTGGCATCATCAATTACAAATTGAATGGATGAATGAGAAGAAGATATATCCAGAAGTTCCACTCTTGCTACCGGATGATGGATGCCAAGAAATGAAGGACAAGATTAGAAAAAGGAGGTGGGAAGAACTCATATCACCAATCACCCGGATCAATGCTAACATAATAAGAGAGTTCTATGCCAATGTCTCAAGGCTTGCATGAGTGAGGCCCCAACATACAAGAGCTATGTGCGGGGAGTGGAAGTAGACTTTAGCTCAGATGCCATCAAGAAGGTCTTGGGATTAAAATCAGTCCGTTATAGTGAACCGGGATACCACCAAAGGATAAATGGAGATCCAGATTATGATAGAATTTCTAGAAATATTTGTATGGAGAACTCAGAATGGGAAGAAGATGCCAAGAACAAATACAAGTATCTTAAGAGAGGTAACCTTACCCCGGAAGCAAAGGGATGATGCAAGATATGAGCCGACTGCCGACTACAACATAAATAGTCAAATCAAGCTGAACTATATTGGAGAGCATCTGCACAACATGGATCCAGCATTTCCAACTTTCGATGAATTCTTCAAAAGGAGAAGTGAGATAGAAGTAAGCAATGCTATGAAGCTTGAAGATAGAGTAGAGGAAGTGATGAATAGAGCTGGTTTCTGGCGGGATCAACAGACAACAGACATGGACATAGGGAACACCAGCAACCAAGTGTATGAAAAAAGAAAGAAAAAGCATGACAAATGAAAGGTGGACTTGCTCCTTGTTCATCACTACAAAGAAAAAGCATGCATTGTATTTGTTTTAAGTTGTCTTTGCATCTTTAAGTAGTTATTATAATTAATAGTCTTTGCATTATGTTTGTTTCTCTTAAAATAAGTAAGCTAGTCTATGTGTGTGCTTGTGTGTTTACTTTCACTGAACAAAAAAAAGCATGCTTTGTCCCCTGCATTTTCAATTCAATAAAAGAAATGTTTGAATGTGAAGTGAGATAGTTCTCTGTTAGATAGAAGTATAATAAAAGTAAGTGGTGGTATGTGTGTGTGATTGTATAATAGCTCACTTTTAGTGAATAAAAGAACTAGGGTGTTTCCTTCTAAGTATAAAGTGACCTACTGTCTATGAATCTCAATCAAATAAAAATCCTTGGTTAGAAAGAAAAACAAAAAGAAAGAAAAAAGGGGAGAAAAAGAAATAGCCAAAGAGTGGCAGAACAAAAGAAAACAAAAAGAAACAAAGCTGGACACCAATAGCTTGAACCTTAGAATATATACCTGTGGTGTCTTTGTATTAGGATCTGCTTGGACTACTAAGTTCTTTGGAGTGCATCAACACTCGGTGACTTGGGTTAACTAACCCGGGATCATCAGCTGAAAGTCCACTATCAAAAGCAACCTAACTACAAGGCATTTAGTAGCCCAAAGAGGTGCTGGGCATTAATGTTTTAAGAAGGAATGTGAGCCAACTGTCTATAGTGAATACTGTGTCAAGTATAAAGAAAAGAAAATGAACTTGCTACACATGACACTCAAATAACCAACGTTTGCTTCAAACTTTTTGGCAAACGTTGGCGCCATGAACAACACACCCTGGAGAGCAAAAGCTTGCGCCAACGTTTGCCTCAAACTTTTTGGAAAACGTTGGCGCCATGAGTGTGCAAGGGGGAGCCAACGTTTGAGCAAAAGTTTGACCCCAAACTTTGGCTCAAACGTTGGTAGCAGCAAAGATGGGGTGACTGATATGAAAAGTTTGAGTAAAAGTTTGCCTCAAACTTTTACTCAAACTTTTACTCAAGCTTTCATGATTCCAAACCCGGTTCACTTCGGTTCTTCTCCAAACTCCAAGAGCAATCAACCAAGGCCTCTATCAACCCAATTCCATCAAGAGCAAAGGCCCAATTGAAGGCTTGAAGACCATTTGAAGAAAGTGTATAAATAGCATAGGATTTAAGTTTTTAAGGGGGCTTTTCTTTTCGGTTTTGATTTGGTAGTTTTGTAGAGAGCTCACCTTTACATTTTGGCATTGTTGTTTTAATTCAAGAGAATTTGGGGAGGAGAATTGATCTCTTCTTCCTTGTTCTTGCTTGAATACTCTTTACTTTTCTTGCTTCGGATCTTGGGTGGAGAATTGAAGAAATTCTGTTTCAATCTCACCTTGGGATCTTGTTTAATTTTCCGCATCATTGAATTTCAGTTTCTGTTAATTGCTTCTTCTTCTGCTTTCTCTGCAATTTACATTTCTTCATTTCCTTTGCAATTGCTCTTGTTGGATCTAGGAAGGCTTTGAGATCTAGACTTGGTTATCTAGTCTCTTGAGCCCTGAGATCTGGATTCCCATTTTCGAGTTCTCTGTTTACTGCTTTTCAAGCTCTTTTAAATTTCTGTTTTAGATCCGATTCAATCCAAGGCATCTTCTACTCTTCTGTGTGTTGAATTTAACTTTTCCTTGATTAATTTCTGCAAATCCAATTCCCAATTCCCTTTACAATTCAAGCCATTTACATTTCTTGCACTCTAAGATTCTACAATTTACATTTCTTGTGTTCTAAGTTTCTGCTATTTAATTTCTTGCTCTTTAAGATTCAGCACTTTAAATTTCAGTTCTCTTTAATTTCATGCGAATTACCCATTCCCTTTATTTTCCATGCAATTTAAATTCTGCAAATCACAAATCTCTCAACCAAATCTTGATTCGCTTGACTAAATCAACCACTAAACTAAAATTGTTCAATCCTTCAATCCCTGTGGGATCGACCTCACTCCCGTGAGTTATTATTACTTGATGCGACCCGGTGCACTTGCCGGTGAGTTTTGTGTCGGATCGTTTTCCGCACATCAGTTTGGATCTATACTTTAACGGAATTATTTTGTGAAAATTCTGAACTGACGATTTCCCTCTATCATGTTTTTGGCACCGTTGCCGGGGACTTGCAAATGTCTGCTTGTTATTGGTTATTGTTATTGGTTATTGAAATAAGCAACTTAGCCTCCCAACGCCTATGCACTCAAAGTACTCCCGTTGATAAATGTGGGGAATCAAATGAAGATTGCAGCATGAAAGAGAGATTAGAAACTCTGGTGGAGAATAAAAAGTGGGATTTTATATTGGAACAATTGGAGGAAGCCGAAATTGTTGAAGAGGAAGAAGTGGTTGAAGACTATGAAGATGTTGAATCCCCATGGGAATCGAAAGTTATAGAGCCTCCTTCCGAGAAGTTTGAAATTGATGTTGAGGAGGCTAGTTCACAACCTACAAAACATATTCCAAACGAAGAATTCGAAGAAGTGGAGCAAGAGGCGAGTTCCCTTGGTGATGATGATCCTGCATCAAACCCTCTTAGTGATGAATTTGCTTCCGTGAATGATTTTCTTGAGTTTGAGGAATCTTCTCCCATTTAATTTGAGAGTGATATTGAGGTAGACTTTTCTCAACCTCCAGTTTATGACTTGTGTAATGGGGAAGAGTTAGACAAATTTGGTGAGGAAAAGATCGTAATTGGAGAATCTTGTCAAGAGGTGGAAGTCCTTCGAAGAGGATGGACGGAAGTGGAATTTGTTTTATCAAGATCATTGGAGACTTCTCTACCTAGGTCGCCATCTATTCCTTCATTTGAGTGTGTAAAGCTTATATCCCTTAGCTTTATTGTCCCACTCGAATTTGGGTTACTTGAAACGGATGGTCAACTTAGGGCTCTTTGTTGAGTGAAGCGTAAGAGAAGAATGGTTAGTGGTTGGTGTTGTAAATCAAGGCTCATTAATGTTGAAGCTTCATGGCTTAAATTCAAAGGTTGGAGTAGTGCTAAATTGGATGGGTTTAGGAGGAGAGTTTGATGCCTAAATGAGAATTTGAATTTCTTGTCACCCGAGTGGAACCATAAGAATCAACTAGAAGATGGGTGCGAAAATAAGATATGTGATCCTGGATTACAAGATGAAGACCAATTTTTGGAGCTCATAGCTTGTGAAGAACTCCATGAAAGCTTGGTGCAACCAATTAGTAATCTTGGGGTATTTTGGAAATCTAAGCGTTGTTGGAAGTTCAAATATGAGTATGAGCACAAACCACCATGACAAGGAGTTTTCCAATTGCCCAACTTAAAGACCTTAAATAAAAGTGCTAGGTGGGAGACACGCCACCATGGTAAACTCTTTCTATTCTCTTGTGTATATAGATGATGAATGAATTGAGGTTCTGTTGTTAGGTACTTTCTTTCTTTATATCACTCTTGTATATATTACCCTTAGAAGTAGATTGCTTGGTTAGATTTGTGCTTTAAGTAGTAGGTTAGAATAGTTGAAAAACTTATTTTGAATTGCATTTTTTTGTTTGAATTGCATAATTGAGTGTTTGAATAATTTGGTTGGTTAGATTTGTGTTTTAAGGATTTTGTTGATATTTGAAATTTGGTTGGTTTTAGAAATGTAAATAGTAGGTGAAGAATCCTGTTTCTCTTTGAGAAAAAAAACCCTCACGCGTACGCGTGGCTTCTGCGTACGTGTGACCCCCCATTCTGAAGAGAATTGTGATGTGCCAGGATCGTGCGGGCATTGTGCCATCACACAGCCTGGACAATGAGTTATGCAATAAATGTGTGGAAACTGTGCGTTTAGCACAATTTCAATGCACGCGTACGCGTGGCTTCCGCATACACGTCACCCTCTATTTTACTCTGTCACACGTGCGCGTACTAGACACGTACGCGTCGATTGCCATTTTTTCAGGTCACGCTTATGCGTGACACCACGAACACACGTGGATTCAAATTTGTTAACCCCGTATGCAAGTGCTAAAACCCATTTGCGGAACCATTCTCTCTTCCCCCTTAACGTCTCTTCCTCTCCACTCCACCATTGTTGAACACCCTCACCACCATACCAGCCTCCGCCGCCATACCAGTCATCGCCGGTGAGGCAACTATGCTGCCGACCCCCTGCCCCCTTTCTTTCTTCTTTTTTTCTTCCCCACTTCTCTCTTCCTTTCCTCCCTGCTTCCGTTCCCTCGCCGCTGAGCCACCGCCACAGCTGCGGCAAAACCCACCTCCGGGCCAGCTGTGTCTGCTTCTGCTTCCACATTCCTCCCCCCTGCCATCCCCTGTTCTACTTCCACTTCTAGGTTCCAATTTTTTTGTTTCCTATTTTCATTTTCTTAGTTCTGTTAGCTAAATTTTCTGTTAGTTAGTTTGATTAGTTAGATTAGTTCTTGTTAAATAAGATTAGTTAAAAATGCATGTTTAGTGGATTATAGGTTGTTAGGTAGCTTATTTCGATATTTTTAGTGGATTTTGGTTGAATTTTTGTTGTTGATGATGTCTGGAATGGCTGGTTTACTGATTTGTTTGGTTGAATGTTGATGTTTATTGTATTCTTGTATTATCTTGTGAATTCCTGCTACTTGTTACTTGTGCTTGTTCTTTCTTAATTCATATGAGCTGATTGTGATTTGTATTGGATTCATATGGATTTCTGATGCACGGGAATTTGCCTCTCAACAAATTTCCTTCCAACAAGTGCACCGGATTGTCTTCAAGTAAAAACTCACTGTAGAGTGAGGTTGAATCCCACAGGGATTGGTAGATTGAGCAATGTTAATTGGAGATTTATGCTAGTTGAGGGAAATCGGATGTGAATTGAGACTTGCAGAAAGTAAAATTGGTAGGAAACTTAAATTGCAAGAAATTAAATGACAGAGAATTAAATTGCAAGAATTAAAGAATAGGAACTTAAAATGCAAGAAATTAAAAGGGAATGGGGATTTAACATGAAACTAAAGAAGCAAGATGTAATAGAATGGGTAGATCAGAGATGGGGGAATCATTGGGTTTAGGAGATGTATAATTCTCCGGATCAAATTCATTTTCATCTCTTTCGCAATCAATGCATTCATTGATCTCCTTGGCAATCTTAATTGATTAGATCCTAATTCCTTGGCTCACCAATCTCTCTAAGCATGAACAATTGTCCAATTCCTTGATTTAAGTGCTCATGGGAAGAGATGAAGTTTCGTCACTGATTATACCACACAAATTCATAGATCAAAGTTTTGATTGGATTACACATCACTATATCCATCCAAACCCTAATCTAATCTAATGTGAAAAAGCATTTCTTGCATGATCTCCTCATTCCTCTTCCAAGGTTCCGAGGAGATCCAATTATGAATAGCTTCTTTCCTAAGATAACTATCCAATTTGATGAAGAACGAAAGCTTTCTAGCAAAATCAAGAGAAAAGAAAGAAGAAGATGAATGAAAATTACTATTGATCCATTGAATTACACAGAGCTCCCTAACCCAATGAAAGGGGTTTAGTTGTTCATAGCTCTCAAAATGGAAAATGGAAATAAGAGATACATTGCAAAATAAAAATCCACAGAAAGTAAAATATGCAGTAGTAAGTAAAAGAAAAATCGAAATTCGAAAAAAAAGTCCCTCTAACTTAAATTCTAAACTATTTATACACTCTCTTCCATTGATCTTCAATCTCTGAATTGGGCTTTTGGCCTTGATGGAATTTAGTTGAAAATGGCTCCAATTGGTTTTCCTTGCTGTTGAGAAGAGATTTGTTTGAACTGTGAACTCTGATGCTTCATATTGGAGTCAACATTTGTTGGCCAACGTTGACTCAAATGCCATTCAGAGCAAAACCAGAAAAACCAGATACTCTGCTGTCATTGGTGTTTGACTCAACGTTGGAGGGCCAACGTTCCGCTATCCACGCGTACGCGTGCTTCACGCTTAAGCGTGAAGTTTGCGATTTTTCTGATTCACGCATACGCATGCACCACGCTCACGCGTGAATTGCCCTTTTTCCCATCCACGCGTATGCATCACTGACGTGTAAGCGTCGATTGATGAGCGGATAATTTATACGCTTTTTGGCATTGTTTTTAGTATATTTTCAGTATAATTTAGTTAGTTTTTATTATATTTCTATTAGTTTTTAAATAAAAATCACAATTCTGGACTTTACTATGAGTTTGTGTGATTTTCTATAATTTCAGGTATTTTCTGGCTGAAATTGAGGGAGCTGAGCAAAAATCTGATTCAGGCTGTAAAAGGACTGCTGATGCTATTGGATTCTGACCTCCCTGCACTCAAAGTGAATTTTCTGGAGCTATAGAACTCCAAATGGCGCGCTCTCAATTGCGTTGGAAAGTAGACATCCAGGGCTTTCCAGAAATATATAATAGGCCATACTTTGCTCAAGGATGTATGACGTAAACTGGCGTTCAACGCTAGTTCCATGTTGCAATCTGGCGTCAAACGCCAGAAACAGGTTACAAATGGGAGTTGAACGCCAGAAACAGGTTACAACCTGGCGTTCAACTCCAGAAACAGCCTAGACACGTGAGAAGCTTAAGTCTCAGCCCCAGCACACACCAAGTGGGCTCCAGAAGTGGATTTTTGCACCATCTATCATAGTTTATTCATTTTCTGTAAACCTAGGTTACTAGTTTAGTATTTAAACAACTTTTAGAGGTCTATTTTCGCACCTCATGACATTTTAGATCTGAATTTTGTACTCTTTGATGGCATGAGTCTATGAACTCCATTGTTGGAGGTGAGGAGCTCTGCTGTGTTTCGATGAATTAATGCAACTATTTCTATTTTCTATTCAAACACGCGTATTTCTATCTAAGATATTTATTCGCACTTCAATATGATGGATGTGATGATCCGTGACACTCATTATCATCCTCAACCTATGAACGCGTGCCTGACAACCACATTCATTCTATGTTCGATTTAATGAATATCCCTTGGATTCCTTAATCAGAATCTTCGTGGTATAACCTAGAATCCATTGGTAGCATTCTTAAGAATCCGGAAAGTCTAAACCTTGTCTGTGGTATTCCGAGTAAGATTCGGGGATTGAATGACTGTGACGAGCTTCAAACTCACAAGGGCTGGGTGTAATGACAGACGCAAAAGGATCAATGGATCCTATTCCAGCATGAGTGGGAACCGACAGATGATTTGACGTGCAGTGACAGCGCACCTGGACCTTTTTCACTGAGAGAACGGATGGTAGCCATTGACAACGATGACCCACCAACACACAGCTTGCCATAGGAGGAACCTTGCGTGTGTGAAGAAGAAGACAGGGAGAAAGCAGAGATTCAGAAGACAAAGCATCTCCAAAACTCCAACATATTCTCCATTACTGCAGAACAAGTATTTAATCCATGCTCTTTTATTCTCCGCAATTCATACTGATAATTATAATTGATTTCCTGACTAAGATTTACAAGATAACCATAGATTGCTTCAAACCAACAATCTCCGTGGGATCGACCCTTACTCACGTAAGGTATTACTTGATTGACCCTTACACAATTTCGTGCACCATCGATTCAAGTTTTTCAAATCCAAATCCTGGGTTCTTTATCGCGGACATTGGAGGCTAGCGTTTGAGGTAACATTGGACTCCAACGTTCGTGTAATGATGCGTACGCGTGACCCACGCGTACGCATGGATGGTTAATTTTTCCATTCCACATGTGCGCGTGACTCATGCTTGCACGCGGATACAGAGATTTTGCTTTTTCACGCGTACGCGTCGTAGACGCGTACGCGTCACTCAAAATTCATTTAGCTCCAGGATTGAATTCTTTTATTACCACGTTGGGGGTAACGTTGGATGTCCAACGCTCCCTCCAACGTGAGTATCACTTATTCATACAGAGTCTTGCTCTGCTTCTCTTCCAACATTGGAGGCAATGTTAGTGGTCCAACATGGCCACCAACGTTGCTTCTTCTTCATCCTTCCTCATGCTTTCTTTAACCTATCATCAACCAATACATGTATCAAAGCCTTGCTAAAGTCATGAGAATTCTCATCATTGTTAGCACACAAGTAATTATAACAGAATTCTCATGAAATTGCATCAAAATAATCACAATTGGATGAATCTAAGTATGCATGAATTTCTACCCAATTTGCTTACTTATAGCTCAAGAAAGTGCATAAAACCTATTAAAAATAAGGAAAAAGGATAGTGAAACTAGCCTAAGATGCCCTAGCATCACAACACCAAACTTAAATCTTGCTTGTCCCTAAGCAAGTGCTGAATTATTAAGAAGAAAGAATGAAACAGAAGGGGATGTTCATATCAGCAAAGCGTTATTAGTAGCTCGTGGGGTTTTATGCAGACAATGCAGTAGCTAATTTCTTATTAATCTTTAGGCATAGACTGTCTCCTTTAAGCATCCATTAACACACTGCTATGACCTCTTATTATTCATTCATCCTTGGTACTTGCTTTTCTTTATTTTCTTTTTCTGTATACTTTAGCTCAGTGTCATGTGTTGTAGAAATTTCTTTGCTTATTTGTACTCAACACATATTCACTACAGACACTTGGCTCACAATTCTTCTTAAGACATTGATGCCCAACACCTCTTTGGGTCACTAAATGCCTTGTAACTAGGTTGCTCTTGATAATGGACTTTCGGTTGATAATCCCGGTTTAGTTAACCCAAGTTACCAAGTGTTAAAGCACTCCAGAGAACCTAATCATCCAAGTAGATCCTAGTACAAAGACACCACAGGCATATGTCCTAAGGTCCAAGCTATTGGTGTCTAGCCTTATTCTTTTGCTTTCTTCTGTTTTTTGTGCCACTTTTGGCTTTTCTTTTTCTTTCTATTTGTTTTTCTTTCATCCAAGGACTTTTATTTACTAAGATTCATAGACAGCATGCTAGTTTATACTAAAAGGGGAACAGTCTATCCTTTTATTCATTATAAGTGAGCTGCCACACAATCAAACATACATACCACCACTTACTTGTTATTTCACTTCCTGCTAAAAGGAAATATTCCACTTCTTGTTCAAACATTTCTGTTATTGAAATTGAAAAGACTCAGGGGACAAGACAATTATTTAAACTAGTGAAAGTGAAAACACACACACCTAGGCTAGCATACTTATTGCAAAATTAAACATCACAGAATGCAAAATGACTTAAACGAAAAATTGTCTATTAACATGGGCACATTCAGATTTCCAATTTAGAGCATTTCAAAGCGGATGGAATTAAGTAACAATACAACCTCTTGGTGGTGCCTTCTAGTTGCTTCCTCTAATGGTGTGTATTCCTTCCAAGAGATTGATTGAATTCATGCAAGTCATTGGAGGTTGCTTGTTCCCCAAGCACTTGAGAGATTGTTAGCATGCATGTATATTTGTAAGCTTTTGAACTTAGATTGGTGTGTGAACACCAAACTTAGTTTCTTGCCTTATGCAGCAAATTGAGTCTATACAGAAAACATCAAGTACTTTTATTTAGGAAGGTAACTATGAACCAGAGAACTACTATTAACTAGATAAAAGACTAGAGACTAGAAAATAAATAGCTTTTGAGTAATTTCTCTGATTTTTTGGAGCTGATAACTAGTTATACTAGGGTGCAATGTGTTCTTAATGAAATCCATGGTGGAACACCAAACTTAAAATTACACATTCACCTTTATATTTTTTTGGTGTGCAACACCAAACTTAGCTCCTTGCAATACACATAATCTACTCTTTTATTGACAAGCTATGAAAAGAGAATTACCTTTGGCTGGGTTGCCTCCCAACAAGCGCTCTTTTAACGTCATTAGCTTGACGGTTGGTTTACTGTTAGGGCGGATTATAGTATCCTCTCCTCTCATTTTGAAACTGTCTCCATTTGATTCCTTGACAATTTCCAAATGCTCTAGGGAAAGGACCTTTCTGATTGTGAACACTTGAGGTAACTGAGATGGAATGGTTGGAAGATGGGGTGGGTTTTGTAGATGGTGGATTGATATCACCTTGTCTCCAGGGGAAAAACCTTCTGTAGAAATCTTCTTATTTCTCCATCCCCTTGGTAGTTTCTTTACAAATCTTTTCTCTTCTTCCAGTAGTGCTCTAGTGATTATTGTGTCAGGGGGTTCCTCATTAGCTGCTCTTCTTGATTCTTGTGGCTTTGGCTCTTCCTTGAACTCCGTTGGTTGCTTCTTCTCTTGGGCTTCTTGTTTATCCATCAAGGGAAGCTCTAGATGCTTGCCTGGTGGTTCATTGATGTTTTCCTTCAGAGAGCTCTCACTGTATTCTTCCTTTAATTTCTTGCTCTCTTGCTCAGATTCATGCACGGGCTTGAAGGCCTGAAAGGTGAGCTGCTCATCATGTATTCTCAGTATCAACTCTCCTTATTCTATATCAATGAGAGCTCGACCAGTAGCTAGAAATGGTCTCCCCAGAATAATAGGATGGAGGTAACTTTCCTCCATGTCCAGAACAACAAAGTCTGTGGGGAGGAAGTAGTTTCCCACTTTCACCAACACATTTTCCACTATTCCTTCAGCCTGCTTCTGAGTTTTATCAGCCAATTGTATGATTACATCCATGGATCTCAGCTCATTGATTTGTAACTTCTTCATAAGAGATAGAGGCATTACATTTATGCTAGCACCCAAGTCACAAAACCCTTTGTCAATCTTTGTTTCTCCTATAGCACAGGGAATATGAAAGCTCCCTAAATATTTTTTCTTCAGGAGTAAATCCTTCTGAATGAGAGCACTGCATTCCTTGTTCATCACCACTATTTGGCCACCCTTCCGGTTGCTCTTCCTGGCTAGTAGCTCCTTCATCCACTTAATATAAGTAGGTATCTGTTTGAGGATTTCGAGGAAAGGAATGTTGACACTGAGAGATGCAAACATGTCTAGGAATCTTGAGTATGACCTTTCTTTCTCACCTCCCATGAGTCTCTGAGGAAATGGTGGATTTGGTACATAAGGTTTTGGACATTCCTCCCTTGTTTCTTCTTTTCTTTGTTCAGATCCAGTTCCTTGTTCCTTTTTTTTTTCAAGTTGCTCTGGGAACTTTCTTGGGTGTGCTCTGTTGGCTTGTTGGTATCTTCTTCCAGGATTTCTTCATTTGCAAGAGTAACTGCCTTACACTCTTCCCATCTCACATTTTGTGTTCCTCCTCTTGGATTCTTCTCAGTGTCACTTGGGAAGCTATTAGTGGATTTGGGGATTTGTTGAGATAGGTATCCCACTTGTGACTCGAGATTCTTAAGAACCTCTCCTCGGCTTTTTATACTCCCTCTCACTTCTTCCCTGAATTTTTTCATGTCTTTAAACTCCTTGCACAGATTTGCAGGCATAGCTTCCATTTTGGCCATTCTGTTCTCATCATGTGGTGATGGTTGGTTAGAATTTGGGTGTTGAGAGTGGTTGTTGTGGCTTTGGTACGGTGACTGTGAGTAAGTGTTTTGTGTGGTCTGGTATGGTTTTTGGTTGGTGTTTTGGTGAGAGGAGTTGTTATATTGGTTTGGGTTATGGGGTCTGTGATCTTGGCCTTGATTTTGTTGGTTTTCCACCCAAAGTTTGGGTGGTTCCTCCAACCAGAATTATAGGTTTTAGAGTAAGGATCATTAGCTGGCCTAGATGAGTTTCCAAGGTAATTAGCTTCCTTCCAGTTAACTCCTACTTCTATATCCAACTCTTCTTTGGATGATGGTTAAGTGTGGATAGCTGCAGCCTAATTCTTCTCTATTTGCTTGGTCATTTCAGCTAGTTGCTTAGTGATCATCTTATTCTGGGCCAGGATTGCATCCATATGGTTTAATTCTAAGATTCCCCTGTTGTTGCTCCTATCTGATGCATAAAAGTACTCATTGTCAGCCACTGTCTCTATAACATCAATGGCTTCTTCGATGGTCTTTTTCTTGTTTAGGGATCATCCAGATGAGTGGTCTACAGCCTTCCTTGATTCACAATTCAGCCCTTCATAAAAGATGTGGATTTGCACCCACTCATTAAACATATTAGGGGGCATTTCTTTGTCAAGTCTTTGAATCTCTCCCAGGCTTCATAAAGAGTTTCACCATCCTGCTGTCTGAATGTCTACACTTTAGTTCTTAGCCTATTTACTCTTTGTGGAGGGTAGAATCTTGTCAAGAATTTGATCATTACATCTTCCCAGGTGAACAAGCTTTCCTTCGGAAATGACTCTAGCCATTTTGATGCCTTTTCCCTCAAAGAAAATGGAAACAGTAGCAATCTATAGGTGTCAGGATGAACACCATTAGATTTAACCGTGTCACATATCGTTTGGAATTTAGTGAGATGCTCATTAGGATCCTCTTGTGCACTTCCTCCAAAAGAACAGTTGTTATGGACAAGAGCTATGAGCTGAGGCTTCAATTTGAAATTATTAGCATGAATAGTTGGCCTTTGAATGCTGCTACCACAATTTCCTGGATTTGGATTGATGTATGATCACAGAACTCTCCTCTCTTGTCCAGCAGGGTTAGCTCCACCTCTTCTGGCATGATTGTTCACCTCTTCTTCATGATGATTTTCCATATCATCCTCCATGGTTATATCAAAGTATTCCTCTTCTTCTGCTGCACTAACAACTCTTTTTCCTCTTGCTTCCCTCCTTAATCTCAGGAAGGTTCTTTCTGGTTCATTATCAAATGAGGTTGAGGTTTCATTTCTCCTACCTGTCATACAATGAACAAGTACAAGAAACAGCAAGTGTAGAGTTTACTAAAATAGAGAATAGTTAGCTTGGTTAGAGCAATTTATCAAATAGTTAGTAAGTTAGCTTGCTGGAAAGTAAAGAAGTAAGGTAAAATTGAAGAGAAATAACTAACAGAAAATTTGCAGAGAATAAAATGAACAACTGAAATTAAATTGCAATTAATCAAAAGAAAAAGTAAAGTTCTCAATCTAGTTATCCTTCAATTTAGTAATTGTCAATACAAAACCAATCCCCGGCAACGGTGCCATAAACTTGATACGCGGGAATTTTCCTCTTAACAAATTTTCTTCCGGCAAGTGCACTGGATTGTCGTCAAGTAAAAACTCACTGCAGAGTGAGGTCGAATCCCACAGGGATTGGTAGATTGAGCAATGTTAGTTGGAGAATTATGCTAGTTGAGCGAACTCAAAAGTGAATTGAGACTTGCAGAAAGTAAAATTGGCGGGAAACTTAAATTGTAAGAAATTAAATGACAGAGAATTAAATTGCTAGAACTAAAGAACAGGAACTTAAATTGTAAGAAATTAAAAGGGAATGGGGATTTAACATGAAATTAAAGAAGCAAGATGTAATAGAATGGGTAGATCAGAGATGGGGGAATCATTGGGTTTAGGAGATGTATAATTCTCCGGATCGAATTTATTTTCATTTCTTCCGCAATTAATGCATTCATTGATCTCCTTGGTAATCTTAATTGATTGGATCCCAATTCCTTGGCTCACCAATCTCTCTAAGCATGAACAATTGCCCAATTCCTTGATTTAAGTGCTCATGGGAAGAGATGAAGTTTGGTCACTGATTATACCACACAAATTCATAGATCAAAGTTTTGGTAGGATTACATGTCACTATATCCATCCAAACCCCAATCTAATCCAATGTGAGAAAGCATTTCTAGCATGATCTCCTCATTCCTCTTCCAAGGATCCGAAGAGATCCAATTATGAATAGCTTCTTTCCTAAGATAACTATCTAATTTGATGAAGAACAAAAGCTTTCTAGCAAAATCAAGAGAAAAGAAAGAAGAAGATGAATGAAAATTACTGTTGATCCATTGAATTACACATAGTTCCCTAACCCAATGAAAAGGGTTTAGTTGTTCATAGCTCTCAAAATGGAAATTGGAAGTAAGAGATACATTGCAAAATAAAAATCCACAGAAAGTAAAATGTGCTGTAGCAAGTAAAAGACAAATCGAAATCGGAAAAAAAGGTCCCTCTAACTTAAATTCTAAACTATTTATACACTATCTTCCATTAATCTTCAATCTCTGAATTGGGTTTTTGGCCTTGATGAAATTGGGTTGAAAATGACTCCAATTGGTTTTCCTTGCTGTTGAGAAGCGATCTGTTTGAATTGTGAACTCTGATGCTTCACGTTGGAGTTATTGTTTGGTGGCCAACGTGACTCAAACGCCATTTAGAGGAAAACCAGAAAAACCAGATACTTTGCTGTCAATGGCATTTGACTCAACGTTGGAAGGCCAATGTTTCGCTATCCACGCGTACGCGTGCTTCACGCTTAAGCGTGAAGTCTGCGATTTCGCTGATTCACACGTACGCGTGCACCATGCTTACGCTTGAATTGCCCTTTTTTCCCATCCACGCATAGGTGTCACTGACGCGTACGCGTCGATTCAAGTTTTTCAAATCCAAATCCTGGGTTCTTTATCGCAGATGTTGGAGGCTAGAGTTTGAGGTAACGTTAGACTCCAATGTTTGTGTAATGATGCGTACGGGTGACCCACGCGTACGCATGGATGGTCAATTTTGCCATTCCACGCGTGCGCGTGACTTACACTTGCGTGCGGATACAGAGATTTTGCTTTTTCATGCGTACACATCGTAGACGCGTACGCGTCACTCAAAATTCATTTAGCTCTAGGATTGAATTCTTTTATTTCCACGTTGGGGGTAACGTTGGATGTCCAACGCTCCCTCCAACGTGAGCATTACTTATTCATGCAGAGTCTTGCTCCACTTCTCTTCCAACGTTGGAGGCAATGTGCGTGGTCCAACGTGGCCACCAACATTGCTTCTTCTTCATCCTTCCTCATGCTTTCTTTAACCTATCATCAACCAATACATGCATCAAAGCCTTGCTAAAGTCATGAGAATTCTCATCATTCTTAGCACACGAGTAATTATAACAGAATTCTCATGAAATTGCATCAAATTAATCACAATTGGATGAATCTAAGTATGCATGAATTTCTACCTAATTTGCTTACTTATAGCTCACGAAAGTGCATAAAACCTATTAAAAACAAGGAAAAAGGATAGTGAAACTAGCCTAAGATGCCCTGGCATCACAACACCAAACTTAAATCTTGATTGTCCCTAAGCAAGTGATGAATTATTAAGAAGAAAGAATGAAACAGAAGGGGATGTTCATATCAGCAAAGCGTTATTAGTAGCTCATAGGGTTTTATACAGACAAACCCCTAATCAGTATTTTCGGAACTAAACTGGGTCCAAAGCAGCCCAAAAATCACCCCTAGCATTTTTGTAAATTGCAGCACGTGACGCTCGTCACATGTACGTGTCGCTGCCAGCTTCTCAAAACTCCAATTTCTTGTGTTCCTTCCACTTTTGCATGCTTCCATTCTATCCTCTAAGCCATTCCTGTGTTGTAAAACCTGAAATCACTTAACATACATATCACGACATCGAATGGTAATAAGAGAGGATTAAAAATTAGTAATTTAAGGCCAAAGAAGCATGTTTTCACCCATAGCACAAAATTAGGAAGGAAAATGTAAAACATGCGAATTATATGTATAAGTGTAGGAATAGTGGATAAAATCCACTCAATTCAATACAAAATAAACCGTAAAATAGTGGTTTATCAGTCACCAAGCCCAATTAACAAATCATTTGGCTAGCGTTTCTTTAATTGTGCTGAAGCTGCGATAGTTGTTTTTATGTTTATTTATGCTTCATTGTGTGACTGGTTGCAACAAGGTGCTATTTGACGAATTTTTGTGTCAAATAGACCCTTGTTTGCCAATTATTTTTGAACAACCTCCATGATTTGGATTGTCAAGTTTAGGTCAATTCTTTTCCTTCATGGTTTGATTTCAACTCTTTTCATATAACCATTGAAGTCAAAGCTTTTAAACTTTCTAATTGACCTAACCTTGCTAATTTGTTTAATTAAGGTTTGCTTTTAAGTTGTAAAATTGATACATTTTCACTTTGGTAACCATTCGAAAATAACATTTTTCTTTTCAATGACTTTTAGTTACATTAAATGCAAATTTCACTTTTTTCACACCAATTTTACAAATTCAGTGATCAAACCCATTGATGATGGATTTTGTATAATTGTGCATATTTTCTTATTTGTTTTGTCATCAATGCTTTATGTATATGCTAAAATAACATAGGTTACTTGTTTGAATTCATATGTGACCTACACATGTTTGAATTGGTCATTTTAAGCATACTGCATTATAGTGACATGAATTTAAGTTTGCTTGTGTTTGAAAGCTTTTGAACATTTTCTTACTTTAAAATTCATATTTGCTATGCAATTGACAATTGACTTTCTTTCTTTTCCTAACTTTTGGTTTTTAACTAACCTTTTTTTAACTTTTCTTTTTAATTTTCCTTC
This sequence comes from Arachis ipaensis, assembly GCF_000816755.2. Taxonomy (NCBI): domain Eukaryota; kingdom Viridiplantae; phylum Streptophyta; class Magnoliopsida; order Fabales; family Fabaceae; genus Arachis; species Arachis ipaensis. Next base: position 91,913,809 of record NC_029791.2, read on the forward strand.
CCAACTAGCTCTTTTACTATTCTTTTGATGCATAGCAATATTGTCTCTTAACAGACAAGCACTTTAATTTTCTTTGCATACGATTACTTGGAATGTCAATTCTAGCTGATTTTGCCTTTTATTTTCATTACATTCCAAGTCAATTGCATTTTTATAACCTCACTTCATATCTACACTGTTGATTCCTCTGTTTTCTATTTTTGTCTGCTTTTTCTATTATATTTTCCTTGTATGCCTTAGATTTGATTTCATATCCCATTTCCTATGAATAATTTTCAGGATGACTGACGGGAAAGGAAAAGGCAAAGCTAAAGCCAGCTCAAGCAAAAGAAAAAGAGCACAGCTAGCCGCTGTAATAGCGGATGAAGTTCTATTTGAGAGGCAGCTTACTGAAAAGGAGAAGGTTGATTAGAATACGCTTTCTTCTGATCCATTTAAGTTTACCAACCTCTACTGTAAGCTGAGGTTTCTATACTTTTTGGAAAAGCAGAACCTCCACGTAGAGAGGAAGCAGGATATACCAACTGATATGAAGTAATATACTGAGAAGATGGTATGAGTGAACGCATTGTGGGTCCCAAAAATCTATTACAACTATTATCAGGTGATCCTAGATGCAGTTCAGCTCCGAGGTAGGCAGATTCTTATTATAGAGGAGGTGATAGAAGAGATCCTCCACTTGTCACCAAACATTGATGATAAAGATGATTTTCATAAGGCTGAGAAGGCAATTAAACTTATGGAGTTTGATTGGGATGCCGTCCTCCACACTATAGCTGTCCACTACACCCTGACATTTCGTGGCCATATGGACCGTCAAAACCAACTCCACGGGGCATCAAGGTTCACTATCTCATAGTTGTGGCTAGGTTGTGGCAGCAGATTTTGAGCAACTACGTTATGCATAGCACTCATGAGTCCGAGGTCCCAGTAGATATGGCCGTACTTATCTGGTGTGTCTTGGAAGGAAAGCAACTATACCTTCTAAGACTCATCAGGAGGTACATGTCCCAGACACATGTCAGAGGCAGCTTGGCATTCCCTTGTTTGATCATTCAGATGGGTTACCAGGTTGAGGTACCCTAGGCGCAAGGAGACAAGAGACCGACAGTTGCCGACCGCAAGAAGGTCATCCTACACGGCAATTGGTTCGGACTTCGGTCATCCACCCGAGGCCGAGATCCTAGGGCACCCGCCACCACTATAGAGGTAGCCACGTCCTCAGTAGCAGCAGGACCCTCAGCACCATCTTCAGCACCTTCAGCACCATCTTCAACTTCACAGCCGATTTACCGCCTCGCAGCACCTTTTTGAGCATATGGATCAGCTAGAGCGCCGCAACCAGCGGACTTATAAGCACTTGAGGAGGATTATGATATCCAGCGGGACTGATATTCCACCTGAGCCACACACCCCCTCGGAGCATTCTGATGAGAAGGAGGCCCAGGCTGATAAGTCGGATGAGCCGTAGGCCCCTGCAGGAGATGGTGGAGATGACGACTCCTTCCACTCAGCTTGATTTGGTGAGCATCAAGGACGATGTTTGTCTTTAAGTGTGGTGAGGCTGTCATGCATCGGCAAATTTATTTTGGGTGAATCGTTCTAATTCTAGACACTTTTACTTTAATTTTCAGCACTTGCATCTTTATTTTAGTACGTTTTTAACTTTTGTATATATGGATTGTTTTAAATACTCTTTAGTTTACCGCACTTTCTACTTTTGCTTGTACATACTCTAGACTTTTCTTCTATGGTGGTTAGTATATATATATATATATTTATAGTTATTGTAGTTGATTAGTCGTGATTGGGAAATGCGCATAATTAAACTTAGTTT
>NC_029791.2:91915672-91932538 GCF_000816755.2 Arachis ipaensis
GGATTTTTTACTTTTTATAATCCAATCACATATAATATATATATATAATAAATGTTAGTCAGTTTAATGAAATTTCCAAGAAAATTCTTTTTATATAGGGCGTTGAGATTCAAATTGAATTGACTTGAAATTTTTCATTGAGACTTGCATGATTTATACATTGTGAAATATGGTTTTTGAGCCTAATTGTTTGGTTACATCATTTAATCACTATTTTCCTTCTTATATGTTATTCTCTTTTTATATTGCAATATTTGATTTGTTTGATTCTTTATGTACATTGTTCTGTGTATGAATGCATTTATATGATTGATGCCTTCATTTCAATTAGCTCACTTACCTAAATAGCTTACCTTTTTATCTACCATTGTTAACCAATTTTGAGCCTATTTTAATCCCACTTTGTTCTTTATTTTAGCACATCACTACCCCTAAGTGAAAAATAATAAATGTCCTTAATTTTTATCTTGGATTAGCTTAGGCTAGTGAGAGTGTGTATCATTCAAGTGTGGAAAAGTTTGGGAACATTGGTTGAAGTAAAAGTGTGATTTGGGTTTTCATTGAAAATCTTAGGTATTGGGTACATACTCATGCATTAAATGTTTAAACCATATGCATTGATAATGTTGTATGTATTTTATTTTGGAAAAAAAAAGAAAAAATAGAAAAATAAAAAGAAGAAAAAAAAGAGAAGAAAAAAGAGAAGAAAAAAAAAAGAAAAAAAGAAAGCAATAAGGAGGGGACAAAATGCCCCAAAGGAAAGTAATAAGAATAATGCATATGGGATGTAAATTGAAAAGAATGTATGAGTGTATAAAAAAGTGAATAATGGGTAGTTAGGTTGCATTAAAATTGAATAGGTTGTTGTAGGTTAGGTAGAAGTTTAAGTTAATCAAAGATTCAAATTCTAGTCCACTTGCCTAAATACAATCTTACCTTGACCCTAACCCCATTACAACCATTGAAAACTCTTCATGATATTTAAATGCATGTATTGAATAATTGTTGATTGTTAGATGAAAGATAAATCTTAGAAAGCATGATTAGAGGAGAATTGAGTGAATCAACCCTATACACTTGAGCGATTAGAGCGTATACACATCCAGTGAAGGGTTCGATTGCTCAACTCTATGTTTCCACCGATGATTATCTCTTATCTTGCAAGTTCGTAAATTCTTCTCTAAGAACTCTAATCAATTGTTGGATTTGATTAGATTGTGATTGTTTTAGCCTTTGTGTTTATATATGCATTCTTGAAAATTGATTTATTTTGACCAAGTAGTTGTATGCATTTAGGTAAATTGCATGTAGATAGGTTGTATTTAGATACTTTGTATTAAATAAAATGGATATCCCTTTCTTGTCTTTCTTGAGTTTAGCATGAAGACATGCTATTGTTTAAGTGTGGGGAGATTGATAAACCACAATTTTATTGTTTATCTTGTATCAAATTTAGTGGATTTTATCAACTTTTCCTACATTTATTCATTGAAATAGCACAGTTTTATGAATTCTTCCTAATTTGTGCTTAAGAGTGAAAAGATGCTTTTTAGACTCTTAATTCGCTAAATTTAATTCACGTTGATTTCACTTGATGCCTTGATGTGTTTGTTTAGTGATCTCAGGCTTAGGAGGCAAAGATTGGATCAAAGAAGTGAAAAAAAAAGTATGCAATGTGGAGAATTCATGAAGAATGAGGATTTGGTGGAATTCATGGCCACGCGTACGCATGCCTCACGCGTACGCATGAGTGAGAGTTTCGTCAGGCCACACGTTGTAACACCCTAACTTACCTCATGATTATACTAAAACTCCGAGCGCTACATACCTCTAACCCTTTTTATTTTAATATTTACTATGTTTATCCTTTACGACTACGAACCAGAATTTTACTGAAGAAAACGAAAGCTCTTTACTTTTAACCACTTAGCCAAACTGATACATATACTTACATAATCACATAGCGTTATGTGCATAGACATATACCAAGATTTTCAAATACAAGCCCTACCCTTGTAAAAATCAAAGACAATAAATGGCGAGGGAAAAATCCAAGGCTAAACCAAATACTGAAGATACGGATACATATGTACATAAAGCTCAGACGTTCAATTGCGGCTCCGCGCCAAGGATTCCTGAACCTGTTGCTGAAAGGGAAAATCTGTTGGGGGGTGAGAACGTCGTCCTCACATGTTCTCAGTAGGAAAAGTGAATGTTGTAAAAGTAATGAACAAAATGCGAATAATTGACTTTACTCAGTAAAACTATTCTCTTATCAAGCCTTTGAAAATACTTTTTAATTTTACTTTAGACAATTTGTTGCTTTCTTTAAAATTTCTAAACTTAAAACAAAACTCCTTTACAACATTAATTGTTAATCACTTTAATACATAAACTAATAGTACCAGAGACCCAATTGAACGCACAAGGAAGGCAGAATAAGACAACCAGCACAATCACAATGAAAATACAACAAGAAAAACACAAACAATATGATGCATGTCTGTCCTAAGCAAGTTATGAGCTCACGCGTCGGCTGTCTACCCGCAACCCGACGTTACTCGGGGCGAACCCGAATATGGTTTCTTTACTATGTCAGTTAGACATCTTGGCATCACGGTTACCTGTGTCAGTTAGGCATCATCATAATAACATTTTAATGTGCACCACAATTAGAAACAGTGCTATCAGTTAGGCGAACATTCCCGCATTAGCAATCTCAGGCTATCAGTTAGGCGGGCACTTTTGCATTAGCAGTTTGGCACAAAGGCCCATTCAACATACAATATGCTATCAGTTAGGTGGATGATGAGTCCATATTTTATGGTATATTTTGACTCAATCTAGATGGATTCTAGCGCATGAACTCACACTTAAGCACCAAAATAGCATACTTTTGTGTTTTGTCCCTAATTTGATCCTAAATGTACAAACATGCAATTTTGTGCTTTAATAGAGCAATTTAATCCTAATTTTATGTCATTCGATACCGTGATATGGTTTGTGAGTGATTTAAAGCCTTGGAGACAAGAATAGATGTACGAAAGTGGAAGAAAAAGCACACACATCGAAGTGTGTGTGCGCACAGCCCTGCGTGCGCGCACACAAGCAAGAAATTCCATGTGTGCGTACGCACGCACCTGTGCGTACGCACAGGTCAATTTTCAGCCGAGTGTGTGGCGTGTGCGTCCGCACAGGTCTCTGCACATGATTTCATTAATGAAGCGCATGCCTTACGATTTCTGAGTTCTTTTGGGCCAAATTTTGAAGGCTTGAGGCTGAATTTGGAATGCTATATAAGGGGATTTAACACATATGAAGAGCAAGCTTTCATTAGGGTAGATTAGGTAGAAAATGCACTAGGAGTAGGAGTAGGAATAAAGTAGAAAATGCTCTCTTAGGGTTTAATTTCCATCTTCATGTAGCATTTTATAGCAAGCTTAATTTTGGATTTTGATCATCTTTAATTGTAAGTACTTTTTAATTCCTCTTGAATTACATTGTCTTATTTTCATTTCCTTTGGTTCAAGCACTTTGTTTATAATTGCAATTTTGTGTTCCTAAAGTTTTGATTAATGCATTTAATGTTCCGTGCTTTCTTTACGTTTGATTGCTTGTTTATGTTTGATTTTGATGATAGTTGGTTATAGTTTGTTATTCTTCCTTGCAATTCTCAATGTTTTTTTTCATGCATACAAGGTGTTTGTGAAAATGCCAACCTTAGAAATTGAGTAGATTTTCCCACCTTGGATTGTGGTTTGAGTTCCTAGGATACTAGAGTCATAATATCTGACATTTAGTGGTAATTCTTGGGTAGTTAGTTGACTCTTGTTTCCATTGACGCTAGCTTTTTATCAATTAGTTTGGTAAGTTAGCTAGGACTTATGGATTAAGGTCAATTATGCTTGCTTGACTTACTCCTCGATGGTTGGGGTTGACTAGGCGAGATTGACTCATCATAATTACCATAGTTATGGTTATGGCAATGATAGGATTCCTTGGATACTCATGCCCAAGTCAAGGTTCTTTTATTGCATTTATAGCATTTTCACTAGTTTTGATCTCACTTCCCTTTATTTGCATTAATCACAATTTTGATCATTGCTTAGTTCTTTTAATCTTTTGTTCTTTGATTACAAAACCACTTTTGCCCTCTTCACAACCAATAGAAGTAACATTTCATTTACATTCCTAGGGAGAACGACCTGAGGTTGAAGGACTCTCGGTTATATTTTGTTTTGTATTGACTTTATTATTTGATAGTTGTTCAATTGTTGGGTTTGGACTATACTTGCAACGGACAAAATTTCACTTTTAGTGTGAAAATCCAAACCAGTGCATTTGGGCATCGTCAAATTTGGCGCCCTTGACGGGGAATGCAATTGAGTGCTATCTTTTGGTTGTTGTGAATTGGTGCACGAAATTGTGATCTCTAACAATGGCGCCAAAAACTTGGTATGCACAATCTTAATCTCAACTCTTTTTCACAACTCCGCACAACTAACCAGCAAGTGCACTGGGTCATCCAAGTAATACCTTACGTGAGTAAGGGTCGATTCCACGGAGATTGTCGGCTTCAAGCAAGCTATGGTCATCCTTGTAAATCTCAGTCAGGCAGATTCAAATGGTTATGAGGTTTTAATAATTAAAATATAAATAAAATATAAAATAAGATAAAGTTATTTATGTAATTCATTGGTGGGAATTTCAGATAAGCGTTTGGAGATGCTTTGTTGCTTCTGAACATCTGCTTTTCTATTGTCTTCTTCCAACCATGCGTTACCTCCTTCCATGGCAAGTTGTATGATCCTCTCGGATGAAAGCAAATCCATATGCGCTGTCACCGCACGGCTAATCATCTGTCAGTTCCTGCTAGTGTCAGAATAGGACCATTGTCCTTTTGTACACTGTCACTTGTGCCCCACATTCGCAGGTTTGAAGCTTGTCACAGTCATCCCTTCCCAGATCCTACTCGAAATACCACATACAAGGTTTAGACTTTCCAGATCTCAGGAATGCTGCCAATGGTTCTAGCCTATACCACGAAGACTCTGATCTCACGGAATGGAATGCTCTATTGTCAGGAGAGGCAACCATGCGTCGTGAACCAGGAGGCCAAGAGATATACACTCAAGCTATTGCAGATAGAACGGAAGTGGTTGTCAGGCACGCGTTCATAAGTTAGAATGATGATAAGTGTCACGGTTCATCACATTCATCAGGTTGAAGTGCGAGTGAATATCTTAGAGAAGAAGTAGGCGTGAATTGAATAGAAAAACAATAGTACTTGTATTAATTCATGAAGAACAGCAGAGCTCCACACCTTAATCTATGGGGTGTAGAAACTCCATCGTAGAAAATACATAAGTGAAAAAGGTCTAAGCATGGCCGTGAGGCCAGCCTCCAAATGTGAAATATGGCATAAAAGGCTCGTCAAAGGACTAACTAAAGAGACTCTTTAAATAAATCACTAAAAGTAGTTTTTATACTAAACTAGTAACCTAGGTTTACAGAAAATGAGTAACTAAGTGCAGATAGTGCAGAAATCCACTTCCGGGGCCCACTTGGTGTGTGCTTGGGCTGAGCATTGAAGCTTTTTCGTGCTTAGGTGGTTCCTGGAGTTAAACGCCAGCTTTGGTGCCAGTTTGGGCGTTTAACTCCAATTCTGGTGCCAGTTTGGGCGTTTTACGCCAAGATGTTTTAGGTTGAATTTGAATGCCAGTTTAGGCCATCAAATCTCGAGCAAAGCATGGACTATTATATATTTCTGAAAAGCCCAGGATGTCTATTTTCCAACACAATTAAGAGCACGCCAATTGGGCTTCTGTATCTCTGGAAAATTCACTTCGAGTGTAGGGAGGTCAAAATCCAACAGCATATGCAGTCCTTTTTCAGCCTCTGAATCAGATTTTTGCTCAGGTCCCTCAATTTCAGCCAGAAAATACCTAAAATCACAGAAAAATACACAAACTCATAGTAAAGTCTAGAAATGTGATTTTTGAATAAAAATTAATAAAAATATAATAAAAAGTAATTAAAACATACTAAAAACTATGTAAAAACAATGCCAAAAATGGTATAAATTATCCGCTCATTATGAATATGTTGATAGTGTAAATATCTTCCTTTTTGGTTGTTTGGTCATTTTTGTTAATACATAGGTTTTATTTTTCTTGTTTGTTGATATCTTTTGCTTTTATTTCCTACTTTCTCTATGAGATATCACCCTTGTTGCTTGGAGATTGGTTGTGAGAATTTTGTAGGGTATGATGAATTCAAGTTGGGATGGCTTCATGGAGTGGGAGAATCAATTAAGGGAGGAACCAATTGTGTATGAGCAACACTCATGGCAAACACCTCCCTCGTACTACAACAAGCTAATCCCTCTCCTATGTGAATACCAAATCCAAAGATATGAGAGATACCCTATACAAAACCCTCAACCACTAAACCTTCAAGCACCACCCTATACACCTCCATGGAATTAAAATGTCTATACACCTTGTTACCAACCATATGAACCACACCCTTATACACTACCTCAATACCCTCATCCACTTGATACACCTTCCAACTATACAACCCTTCTCCCAACCTTTGAACCTTCTTTTCTACCTCAATATGATGTTTTCGAACCCTTTCCCCAAGAAAAACAAGACCTTCAAGCATTCTTTCAAGAGCAAGAAGGGTTCCGAAGGACACAAGGGGAGTTCGTTGCTACCATAGCCAAAGCGGTGAACCGCTTAGCCTCACTACACTCAACCACTCAAGCCACCCCCCTTGACAAAGGTAGAGGAGCAACTAAGGAGTGTAGTAAGGAGGGAAACATGGAGTCTCAATTTGAAGGAGTGGAATAGAAGCTTGAGTCACAAGTAGAGGAAGGTAGAACTAGTGAATCGAAAGAGTTAATTAGAGAATTGAGGGAGTTTGATCAAGAAGTGAATTGCATCGTTAATGATTTTTTGTCCACCTTGGTCAACCCCCTCAATGATCCTGAGGAGCATTCCACTCTTGAGCTTGAGAGGGATATCGAAGAGCTAGAAAAGAGTGGTGAGGAAGATGTGATCATCCAAGAAGTAGAAGTAATTGTGCAAGAGCTTAATGGGATGACTCCACCCCAAGGACAAATTGAGTGGGTAATAATTTCCTCCATGAGCTTCATAGGACCATATCAATTTGCTCTTTTGGAAACGGATTACCAACTTAAGGTGCTTCTTGGAGTGCATCATTGCCTGTTTTTGATAGTTATTTCAGTAGGTTTTAGTTAGTTTTCATACAAATTTGGCTAATAAATGAGTAATAGCATGAAAAATCTCTGCATGAAACAAAATCTCAAGCATAAATGAATTTTAGTTAATATACATGGTAAATATGATGAAATAGATCACACTAAGTGAAGTTTTGATTTTGGGCATTATTAGCACACTTAGTATAATGAAGTTTGTCTTGTATGTTACTTTGATACACTTTGTTTGCATGATTTCAGACCAAAAGAAGCAGAGAAGAGCCACGTTAGTGGCTACGTTAGCGCCACTAACATGGCCATTAAAGTGGAAGGAAGGAAAGCTTGGAAAGTTAGTGAGAATATTAACGCCACTAACGTTAGCAAAAGGCAAGAAGACCCATGTTACCAACCCCGTTACCTCCACTAACGTGTGAACTAACGTGGAAGAAAAGAGAAGCCCCAACGTTAGTGAGAAAGTTAATGGCATTAACTTTGAAGAAGGAGCAACGTTATTGGCAAAAGTGAGTGCCAATAATCTAGCGAAGCAAAAGAAGACCCACGTTAGCTTTCACGTTAGTTACATTAACGTGGGAACTAACGTGGAAGGAAAGGGAAACGCCAACGTTAGTGGAAAAAAGTGAGTGCCACTAACGTTTGTGAAGCAAAGGAAGACCCACGTTAATGGCCACGTTAGTTACACTAACGTGGACATTAACGTAGGCAAAAGTCTCACCTGGCAGCCTGACCATGCCTTCTTCAAACAAGAATAACTTGAGCCATAAAACTCCAAATGAGGTGATTTCAGTGGCATTGGAAAGTACGAATCTAGAGCTTTCCAAGCATATATGGCACTACATGATGGACACTAAATTTGAGGGAGAAAACCTGCCCCTAAAATGCAAAGATGAACATGGTATCAACCTGTAGTAAGGAAAGCTGACCTCTTCACCTTCCAAGAAGTGTAACTCGAGCTGTAGAGCTCCAAATGATGCGTTTCCAAAGGCGTTGGAAAGCAGACATCCAGGGCTTTCAAAAAATATATAATAGTATGGGATGGACATTAAGTTTAAACTTCAGAACCTGGAAATATTCATCCCCTGATCGCTAACGTTATTGTGACTCACTTTTTCCAATAACGTCAGCAACTATGCCAGCGACCTTGTAACCTTTAAAGGAGCATACCTTGAGTTACAGAGGTCCAATTGAAATGATTTTAGTTGCGTTAGAAAGCTGACATTAAGAGCTTTCTAACGATATATAATACTCTATAGTGGGCATGTAATTGGAGCATAAATCAGAGGCATCTTTTAAGTCCCAAAAACACCAACTGGGTAGCAAGTGTGACGTTAGCCACACTAACTTCAGCACTAACGCCACACTTGTAGCGTTAGTGTGGCTAATGGAAGCAATAAAGCCAAGTCACCCTGGACCTTAATTTGATTTACTTCTCTCTCAAGTCCACTTCAAAGCTCAAGCAAGCAAGTCCACAATTGTCAACCAATCAAGGCCACAAGAAGCATCTAGAATAGTTAATTTTCATTTCATTGTAATTTGCTTTTAATTTCATTTCATTTTGTAATTTAGGAGAGCCTATAAAAAGGCCTTAGTTTCTACATTGATTTGATTCTAGAACAGAGAATTGAAGGAAGGGGGAGAGAGTGAAGACCAATTCGAATTTCTGTGAATTGGCACACTCCAAGGGGAGTGGGTCTTCGGACCCCTCCCCTCAACCACTCTTCTTCCTTTTCTCTTCTTTTCTTCCTTAGGAGTGGTTTCGTTTTAGATGTAATTTTTGTTTATGAACTTTGAAGTTTTATTTTCAGTTTGAATCTTCATCTTTACTTTTCTGCACTTTCTTTTTTTTCTATTTTGGTAGAGCAATGATCAACTAACTCTTTTCATTGGGTTAGAGAGCTCTATTGTGATTCAATGGATCAATTGTAGTTCTTATTCTTCTTCTTCTTTCTTTTCTCTTGATTTTACTAGAGAGCTTTCGATCTTCATCTCTCGAAAGAGAAATTGCTCATACTTGGATTTCCTCTGAACCTTGGAAGAGGAATGAAGAGATCATGCTAGAAATGGTCTCTCACATTGGATTAGGTTGGGGGTTGGATGGATATTGTGACATTTAATCCTACCAATACTTTGATCTATGAATGTGTGTGGTATAATCAGTGACCATACTTTATCTCTTCCCATGAGCAATTAAATCAAGGAATTGGGAAATTGTTCAAGCTTAGAGAGATTGGGTTGCCAAGGAATTGGGATCCAATCACTTAAGATTGCCAAGGAGATCAATGAATGCATTGATTGAGGAAGAGATGAGAATGAACTTGATCCAGAGGATTGCAATATCTCTTGATCCCAATGTTCATTTTATTTTTAGTTCTTACATTTACTTTTCTTGCCATTTTACTTTTCTGCACCTTATTGCTTTCTTTACTTTTATGCCATTTACATTTCCTTGTTACTTATCACTCCAATATGATTTGTCTAAATAGGATAATTAATCAACTATTGATTGCTTAATCTGTTAATCTCTGTGGGATTCGACCTCACTCTTTTGTGAGTTATTACTTGACGACAATTCGGTATACTTGCCGAGGGATATTTGTTGAGAGACAAGTTTCCATGAATCAAGTTTATGGCTTTATTCATGTAATTGCTTTAGTTCTTTATTTTCTATTCTCTCTAACTGTTTGTGTTAATGCCTCACTAAGAAGACCCTTTTCGTGACAGTTCTGGCTCTTGGTGATTTTGTTATTAATACAACAGTTTCTTTTATTTAGCTTCTTTTCAAATAAAATTGGCATATGATCACATTCTAAGTTTTGTGTTGCCCTGCAACAATCTGTTTTCAATCTTTCTGGGTAATTGCATCAATTCTAAGAGAAAGTGTCACACTAAGTTTGGTGTGCCACTTATTTTTCTATGAAATATATCCAGCAACACCACTTGTTTGTACAATCATAGTGCCTTTGCTTCTTAGGCTTGTAGATGTCATTTTTAACCAAGCTTGCTTAATTTTATGCATTACTCATAGCTTGTTTCTTTTTTTTTTTTTGACATTCATGGTTGAATCACAATCTCAACACCACTGCTCCTACTTGTTGCTTGCCGGCAAAGCACTTATTCAAAGATGGTGATTGGAGGGAGGAAGTCTACAGGAAAGGACAACAAGGGCGAAGATGAGCTACAAAGGTTGTAAAGTTCCTTTCCTTCTCATTTACTCCCAGTAGATTTAATTGCAATCATGAATGTCTCTTGTTTTGAATTCTAGGGTCCACCTCTATTCTGTTAATTTACTTTTAGTTTAGTAATAAGGATGGTTCACTACTTATCATTGCACCTTTATCTTTAATCTGCTTGCACCCATTATACTTAAAAATGCATCGAAGAAAACATTCTTTTGAAAGGAAAGTGTTGAGGAATTTTATCAATTTTGAAGCAAGCTAAAGATTAAGAGAAATGGACTAATTGTATGATTATGTATTGAGGTTACATGTTTGTGAAAACTTGCATGGGAGCTCATAGATAGGAGTTGAAATTTGGAGAAGTGTTATGGAAATTCTCAAAAACCTATTGATCCAAGAAGCAGTAAACAAAAGAAAACAAAAGAAAAAGAAAAAAAAACAAGGAATAAGCCCAAGGCTCTGAGCATCAATTACTAGGACGAAAAAGAAAGATACAAAAACTCAAAGAATTATTGTCCTAGTTACATGCTTGTGGTGAATTTGTGTCAAAGAAAGAGGCCTGAGCAAGTAAATCCTAAGGGGTGCCTCATCACCAAATACCTTAACCCAACTGGGTTGGGAGTATTGATTGAAAACTTATCCTGAAGGGCCGCTTTGAGTCATGACACCTAGAGTCGAGGCCAAGACAAATAAATACTACTTCAAGGTGATAATCTATAAAGAGGACTCCATAACACCATCCGAATAACGCTCCTAAGATCTAAGACTTCCAAGATGTAAGGACTAATGAACACTAGAATCCTTGCATAAGCATATAATTAGAGTTTACCTCCTTTATCACTTAATCACTTCACTCACCAAGGCATCATAAGAAATTTTCCAACACAATACAATAAAAAGAATCCTTTGTGCATAATTCTCTCCTTGCTTGGGGACAAGCAAGATTTAAGTTTGGTGTTGTGATGCGAGTGCATCATTGCCTATTTTTGATAGTTATTTCAGTAGGTTTTAGTTAGTTTTCATACAAATTTGGCTAATAAATGAGTAATAGCATGAAAAATCTCTGCATGAAACAAAATCTCAAGCATAAGTGAATTTTAGTTAATATACATGGTAAATATGATGAAATAGATCACACTAAGTGAAGTTTTGATTTTGGGCATTATTAGCACACTTAGTATAATGAAGTTTGTCTTGTATGTTACTTTGATAAACTAATGTGACCATTAAAGTGGAAGGAAGGAAAGCTTGGAAAGTTAGTGAGAATATTAACGCTACTAACGTTAGCAAAAGGCAAGAAGACCCACGTTAGCAACCCCGTTAGCTCCACTAACGTGTGAACTAACGTGGAAGAAAAGAAAAGCCCCAACGTTAGTGAGAAAGTTAATGGCATTAACTTTGAAGAAGGAGCAGCGTTATTGGCAAAAGTGAGTGCCAATAACGCTAGCGAAGCAAAAGAAGACCCACGTAAGCTTCCACATTAGTTACATTAACGTGGAAACTAAGGAGGAAGGAAAGGGAAACGCCAACGTTAGTGAAAAAAGTGAGTGCCACTAACGTTTACGAAGCAAAGGAATACCCACATTAATGGCCACGTTAGTTACACTAACGTGGACATTAACGTAGGCAAAAGTCTCACCTGGCAGCCTGACCATGCCTTCTTCAAACAAGAATAACTTGAGCCACAAAACTCCAAATGAGGTGATTCCAGTGGCATTGGAAAGTACGAATCAAGCAAATATGGCACTACATGGTGGACACTAAATTTGAGGGAGAAAACCTTCCCCGAAAGTGCAAAGATGAACATGATATCAACCTGTAGTAAGGCCAGCTAACCTCTTCACCTTCCAAGAAGTGTAACTCGAGCTGTAGAGCTCCAAATGATGCGCTTCCAAAGGCGTTGGAAAGTAGACATCCAGGGCTTTCCAACAATATATAATAGTATAGGGTGGACATTAAGTTTGAACTTCAGAACCTGGCAATATTCATCCCCTGATCGCTAACGTTATTGTCACTCACTTTTTCTAATAACGTCAGCAACTATGCCAGCGACCTTGTCACCTTCAAAGGAGCATAACTTGAGTTACAGAGGTCCAATTGAGGTGATTTTAGTTGCGTTAGAAAGCTGACATTCAGAGCTTTCCAACGATATATAATACTATATAGTGGGCATTAAATTTTAGCACAAACCAGAGGCATCTTTTAACATCCAAAAATACCAACTGGGTAGCAAGTGTGACGTTAGCCACACTAACTTCAGCACTAACGCCACACTTGTAGCGTTAGTGTGGCTAACGGAAGCAATAAAGCCAAGTCACCCTGGACCTCAATTTGATTTACTTCTCTCTCAAGTCCACTTCAAAGCTCAAGCAAGCAAGCCCACAATTGTCAACCAATCAAGGTCACAAGAAGCATCTAGAATAGTTAATTTTCATTTCATTGTAATTTGATTTTAATTTCATTTCATTTTGAAATTTAGGAGAGCCTATAAAAAGGCCTTAGTTTCTACATTGATTTGATTCTGGAACGGAGAATTGAAGGAAGGGGGAGAGAGTGAAGACCAATTCGAACTTCTGTGAATTGGCACACTCTAAGGGGAGTGGGTCTTCGGACCCCTCCCTTCAACCACTTTTCTTCCTTTTCTCTTCTTTTCTTCCTTAGGAGTAGTTTTGTTTTAGTTGTAATTTTCATTTATGAACTTTGACATTTTATTTTCAGTTTGAATCTCCATCTTTACTTTTCTGCACTTTCTTTTCTATTTTGGTTGAGCAATGACCAACTAACTCTTTTCATTGGGTTAGAGAGCTCTATTGTGATTCAATGGATCAATTGTAGTTCTTATTCTTCTTCTTCTTTCTTTTCTCTTGATTTTACTAGAGAGCTTTCGATCTTCATCCAATTGGGTAATTGTCTCGGAAGAGAAATTGCTCATACTTGGATTTCCTCTGAACCTTGGAAGAAGAATGAGGAGATCATGCTAGAAATGGTCTCTCACATTGGATTAGGTTGGGGGTTGGATGGATATTGTGACATTTAATCCTACCAATACTTTGATCTATGAATGTGTGTAGTATAATCAGTGACCATACTTCATCTCTTCCCATGAGCAATTAAATCAAGGAATTGGGAAATTGTTCAAGCTTAGAGAGATTGGGTTGCCAAGGAATTGGGATCCAATCACTTAAGATTGCCAAGGAGATCAATAAATGCATTGATTGAGGAAGAGATGAGAATGAACTTGATCCGGAGGATTGCAATATCTCTTGATCCCAATGTTCATTTTATTTTTAGTTCTTACATTTACTTTTCTTGCTATTTTACTTTTCTGCACCTTATTGCTTTCTTTACTTTTATGCCATTTACATTTCCTTGTTACTTATCACTCCAATATGATTCGTCTAAATAGGATAATTAATCAACTATTGATTGGTTAATCCATTAATCTCTGTGGGATTCGACCTCACTCTTTTGTGAGTTATTACTTGACAACAATTCGGTATACTTGCCGAGGGAAATTTGTTGAGAGACATGTTTCCGTGCATCAAGTGTTAAATGGTGAAGGATTGAGTGTGGTTGGCAATGGAGTTCAAGGAACAAGTGGTGCAAGGTTCAATTTGGATGAGTCCAAGATTCAAGAGGGTGCTTGAAAGGTGCTTGGGAAGGATGTTCATCCAAGGACACAAGTGAAAATCAACAAGAGGATGATAGAGTAGCCAAAGTGTGGGATCCGGGCATACAACCCCGTAACCAACAATTTTGGATCCCAAATTCTTACTTGAGGTTGCTTAGGAGCTTAATGTCCTTTGTTTGGGATCCTGGAGGATTCTTGAAGAACAAACATGGGTGGCAACTCAAGGATAAGTGGAAGCATAAGCCACCATGACACAAGCTTCACTCAAAAGTCCAACTTTAGGACTATAAACCAAAGTGATAGGTGGGAAACACCCCACCATGGTAATATCCTTTCAACCATTCTTTCTTTTAGTTTTGTTTATTGAATTTTGTCTACTTAATTAGCCTAGTTTGATCGCTTTCTAGGTTGAATTTAGTTAAATTTTATGTTTGATCATGTGTTTTTGATAAATGATGTATTTTGGGATTGAAAAAGTTTGATTGATATCATGGTTGGTGCCTTAGAGACTTTAAAAATGCTGCAGAAATAGAGTTCTGTGTGTGTGCACAGCCTCGTGCGTACGCACACCTCCCCTGTTTTTCACTATCTGTGCGAACGCACAGCAGTGTGCGCCCGCACACACGTTGTAGCATGCTATGTTCGCAGCGTGCGCACCTTCCATGCACGCGCACCCCCCCCAACATTCTCATTCTGTGCGTGCGCATGACTCTCTATGCGTACGCACACATGGTCATTTTCTCCAATTCCAAAAAAAAAACTACATGTGCGTCCGCCGCTATGTGCGCCCGCACAGCCCGTGGCAATCTCCTTTGCTCGCAGCCTACGCACCTCTTGTGCGTGGGCATAACCCGCCTTTTTTCCCCTTGTGTGTGACCACACGCGATGTCATGCATCCGCACAGGTCGCAGTACACCTTCTGCTCGCAGCACTCGCACGTTGCTGTGCGCGCGCATACCCCCCTCTCTTCCTTCCGTGCGTCCGCACACGACCTTGTGCGTCCGCACAGGTCCCTTCCCTCTTCTCTATTTCTTTTTTCTTCTTCTTTTCTTTCTTTTTTTTATTTCTTCTTTCTTTCTTCTTTTTCCCCCTTCTTTTTTCTCTTCTCCGGCAAAACTCCGTCGCCGTGTGCCTCGCAGTGGCTATTACAAGTGCCACTGTTGCTTATTCCTTTCTTTTCTATTCTTCATCTTTTTAACTTTCTTATTTTAATCTTTTTTGTTATGTTTAGTTGCTTACTTAATTTTTGGTTTTCTTATTTAACTTTGGTTATTTAGCTTACCTTTTGCTTAGCTGCTTCTTTGTTGCATTACAAGTGTTCCAATTTCTTATTTAGGGGTTGTTGATGCTTGAATTTCCGCTTGAATTTGTTCAATATGTGCACCACATTCCATATGTTTGACATAATGCCTGAATGAACTTTTTTTTTAAATGCATGTATTGTAGCTACCATATGTATTGGACTATATTCTTGTTTGGCATTCTAATCAAGAATTGTGCACTTTTGAATGATGATGATGTTATTTGGGATTGAGACTTCAATAATGTACTTGTTTAATGCTTTAAGTTGCTCGCACCGAATTGAATTAGAAATTGAATTTTTGTCTCTTATTGAATTTGGTGAATTGAATGGAATTACTTGTTCATCATGGTTTTTAAGTCAATATAATCACATCCCAAGCTATTTGCTCCTTGTTAATTGGTGCACGAAATTGTGATCACACTTTTCACAACTCCGCACAACTAACCAGCAAATGCACTGGGTCGTCCAAGTAATACCTTATGTGAGTAAGGGTCGATCCCACAGAGATTGTCGGTTTGAAGCAAGCTATGGTCATCCTGTAAATCTTAGTCAGGCGGATTCAAATGGTTATGAGGTTTTGATAATTAAAAGATAAATAAAACATAAAATAAAATAAAGATACTTATGTAATTCATTGGTGGGAGTTTCAGATAGCATTTGGAGATGCTTTGTTGCTTTTGAACCTCTACTTTCCCATTGTCTTCCTCCAATCATGCATGCTCCCTTCAATGGCAAGCTGTATGATCCTCTCGGATGAAAAATACCAGGTACAGCTACCGCACAGCTAATCATCTGTCGATTCTCACTAGCGTCAGAATAGGATCTCTCTATCCTTTTGCACACTGTCACTGTGTCCAACATTCACGAGTTTGAAGCTCGTCACAGTCATCCCTTCCCAAATCCTACTCGGAATACCACAGACAAGGTTTAGACTTTCTGGATCTCAGGAATGCTGCCAATTGGTTCTAGCCTATACCACGAAGGTTCTAACCTCCGAACTCGGTCCGTGGATTAGAGACCTAAGACAATATACGCTTTTTGACATTGTTTTTAGTATATTTTTAGTAGGATCTAGTTACTTTTAGGGATGTTTTCATTAGTTTTTATGTTAAATTCACATTTCTGGACTTAACTATGAGTTTGTGTGTTTTTCTGTGATTTCAGGTATTTTCTGGCTGAAATTGAGGGACTTGAGAAGAAATCAGATTCAGAGGTTGAAGAAGGACTGCGGATGCTGTTGGATTCTGACCTCCCTGCACTCAAAGTGGATTTTCTGGAGCTACAGAACTCGAAATGGCGCGCTTCCAATTGCGTTGGAAAGTAGACATCCAGGGATTTCCAGCAATATATAATAGTCCATACTTTGGCCAAGAATAGACGACGTAAATTGGTGTTCAACGCCAGCTCTCTGCCCAATTCTGGCGTCCAGCGCCAGAAAAGGGTCCAAAACCAGAGTTGAACGCCAGAAATGGATCAAAACCTGGCGTTCAACTCCACAAATGGCCTCTGCACA
>NC_029791.2:91932589-91935476 GCF_000816755.2 Arachis ipaensis
ATCTTGTTGCTCAGATTAGGTAATTTTCTTTTTGTTTTCCTTTCAAAAATTTTTCAAAAATATCTCAAAAATTTTCTCACCTGTTTCAAAAAAAAAAAATTTCAAAAATATTTCTAAAATTTTTTCATCTGTTTTCGAAAATAATACAAAAATGTTTTCAAAAATTTTATTCAAAATTTTTAAGAATGAATTCTAGTATTTCATGAAGCATGTGAAGCCTGGCTGGCTGTAAAAGCCATGTCTAAATTCTTTTGGACTGAGGCTTCCAACCATCAGCTGTTACACGACTGTAGGGTATGTCAGGCGTGTCATGTCTGAATTACATGCTGAAGCTTGGCTGGCCATTGGCCATGTCTAGTGTTTTGGACCGGAGCTTTCATTGAAAGCTTGGCTGGCTAGTGAGCCATGTCTAATTCCTGGACTGAAGCTTTAGACTAAGAATGCTAGATTCCTGGAATTCATATTAAAAATTTTGGAATCCTTATTTTTGTTTTTCAATTGATTTTTCGAAAAAAAAAACAAAAAAATTAAAAAAATCATAAAAATCAAAATCATCTCCATTCCTGCCATTGGAGCAAACAATTTTGAGCTGAAACCTCAATTAGTTTCTCTGATGCAGTAGAACTGCAAGTTTCATGGACTTCCATCTGAAGATCCTTTTCAGTTCTTAACTTAATTCTTGCAGATATGTGATACTGTTAAGACTAATGCAGTGGATCCTGAAGTCTACAAGCTCATGCTTTTCCCCTTTGCTGTAAGAGACAGAGCTAGATTATGGTTGGATTTTCAACCCAAAGATAGCCTGAACTCTTGGGATAAGCTGGTCACGGCTTTCTTAGCCAAGTACTTTCCTCCTTAAAAGCTGAGCAAGCTTAGAGATGATGTTCAAACCTTCAGACAGAAAGAAGGTGAATCCCTCTATGAAGCTTGGAAAAGATACAAACAGTTGACCAAAAAGTGTCCTTCTGACATGCTTTCAGAATGGACCATCTTGGATATATTCTATGATGGTTTATCTGAGCTATCAAAAATGTCACTGTGTGTGACCTTGGTTCAGGAATAAACCTCATGCCCCTCTCTGTAATAGAGAAACTGGGAATCTTTGGGGTGCAAGCTACTAAAATCTCATTAGAGATGGCAGACAGTTCAAGAAAACAAGCTTATGGACAAGTAGAGGACGTGTTAGTAAAGGTTGAAGGCCTTTACATGTCTGCTGATTTCATAGTCCTGGATACTGGAAAGGAAGAGGATGAATCCATCATCCTAGGAAGACCTTTCCTGGCCACAGCAAGAGTTGTGATTGATGTTGACAGAGGTGAAATAGTCCTTCAATGGAATGAGGACTCCCTTGTGTTTAAAACTCAAGGATCCCCCTCTGCAACCATGGAGAGGAAGCAGAAAAAGCTTCTCTCAAAGCAGAGTCAACCAGAGTCCCCACAGTCAAACTCTAAGTTTGGTGTTGGGAGGCCACAACCAAACTCTAAGTTTGGTGTTGAACTCCCATATCCAAACTCTAAGTTTGGTGTTGGAGAGTTTCAACAAAGCTCTGCACATCTGTGAGCCTCCATGAGAGCCCAGTGTCAAGCTATTGACATTAAAGAAGCGCTTGTTGGGAGGCAACCCAATGTTTATTTATCTAACTATATTTTTCTTAGTTATATATATTTGTAGGTTCATGATCATGTGGAGTCACAAAATAAATATAAAAATTGAAAACGGAATCAAAAACAGCAGAAGAAAAATCACACCCTGGAGGAGCATCTATCTGGCGTTCAGCGCCAGAACAGAGCATGGTTCTGGCGCTGAACGCCCAAAATTGGCAGCCTCTGGGTGCTGAACGCCAGAACAGGCATGGTTCTGGCATTCAACCTCAGGATCTGTGGACCCCACAGGATCCCCACCTACCTCCACTCACTTCTTCTCACCACTCTCTTTCACCCAACCCCATAAACCCTCTTCCCCAAAACCCCTTCACCAATCCCCTCAAACTCTTTCCCCCCTCCCTTCCCTATATAAAGCCCTCCATTCTTCATCAAATTCACACAACACACCCCTCTACACCCTTCTTGGCCGAACCACATCACCCTCTCCCTCTCCTCCATTTATTCTTCTTCTTTATCTATTCTTTCTTTTATTGCTCTAGGGCGAGAAAAATTCTAAGTTTGGTGTGGTAAAAGCATAAGCTTTTTGTTTTTCCGTTACCATTGATGGCACCTAAGACCGGAAAATCCTCTAGAAAGGGGAAGGGGAAGACAAAAGCTTCCACCTCCGAGTCATGGGAGATGGAAAGCTAGGAGAATTGAGTTCCAATATGGGACAACTAAGGGTGGAACATCAAGAGCACTCCATCATGCTCCATGAAATCAGAGAATATCAAAAAGCAATGAGGGAGAGACATAGAAGAGCTCAGGGACATCATTGGTTCCTCAAGAAGGAAACGCCACCATCACTAAGGTGGATTCATTCCTTGTTCTTATTTCTTCTGTTTTTCGTTTTCTATGTTGTGTGCTTATCCATGTTTGTGTCTTCATTATATGATCATTAGTAGTTAGTAACTTTGTCTTAAAGTTATGAATGTCCTATGAATCCATCACCTCTCTTAAATGAAAAATGTTTTAATTCAAAAGAACAAGAAGTACATGAGTTTCGAATTTATCCTTGAACTTAGTTTAATTATATTGATGTGGTGACAATGCTTCTTGTTTTCTGAATGAATGCTTGAACAGTGCATATGTCTTTTGAAGTTGTTGTTTAAGATTGTTAAATATGTTGGCTCTTGAAAGAATGATGACTAGGAGACATGTTATTTGATAATCTGAAAAATCATAAAAATGATTCTTGAAGCAAGAAAAAGCAGCAAAGAACAAAGATTGCAGAAAAAAAAATA
>NC_029791.2:91935483-92040888 GCF_000816755.2 Arachis ipaensis
TGTGTTCAAGAATCATCATACTGAACTAGGAGAATCAATAACACTATCTGAACTCTGAGTTCCTATAGATGCCAATCATTCTGAACCTCAATGGATAAAGTGAGATGCCAAAACTATTCAAGAGGCAAAAAGCTATAAGTCCCGCTCATATGATTGGAGCTATGTTTCATTGGTAGTTTGGAATTTATAGTATATTCTCTTCTTTTTATCCTATTTGATTTTCAATTGCTTGGGGACAAGCAACAATTTAAGTTTGGTGTTGTGATGAGCGGATAATTTATACGCTTTTTGACATTGTTTTTAGTATGTTTTTAGTAGGATCTAGTTACTTTTAGGGTTGATTTCATTAGTTTTTATGTTAAATTCACATTTATGGACTTTACTATGAGTTTGTGTGTTTTTCTATGATTTCAGGTATTTTCTGGCTGAAATTGAGGGACTTGAGCAGAAATCAGATTCAGAGGTTGAAGAAGGACTGTGGATGCTGTTGGATTCTGACCTCCCTGCACTCAAAGTGGATTTTCTGGAGCTACAGAACTCGAAATGGCACGCTTCCAATTGCGTTGGAAAGTAGACATCCAGTTCTTTCCAGCAATATATAATAGTCCATACTTTGGCCAAGAATAAACGACGTAAACTGGCGTTCAATGCCAGCTCTCTGCCCAATTCTGGCGTCTAGCGCCAGAATAGGGTCCAAAACCAGAGTTGAACGCCAGAAATGGATCAAAACCTGGCCTTCAACTCCACAAATGGCCTCTACACATGAATTGCTTAAATCTCAGCCCAGCACACACCAAGTGGGCCCCAGAAGTGGATCTCTGCATGTCTAAACCTTGTCTGTGGTATTCCGGGTAGGATTCAATGAATGAATGACTGTGACGAGCTCCAAACTCGCGATTGCGGGGCGTTAGTGAAAGACGCAAAAGGATAGTAAATCATATTCCAGCATGATCGAGAACCGACAGATGAATAGTCGTGCCGTGACAGGGTGCGTTGATCATTTTCACTGAGAGGATAAGATGAAGCCATTGACAAGGGTGATGCCTCCAGACGATTAACCGTGCCGTGACAGGGCATTGGATCATTTT
The DNA here is from genome assembly GCF_000816755.2 of Arachis ipaensis. NCBI lineage: Eukaryota > Viridiplantae > Streptophyta > Magnoliopsida > Fabales > Fabaceae > Arachis > Arachis ipaensis. The sequence goes on from NC_029791.2 coordinate 91,936,572, forward strand.
TCCGAGAGATGACCGAAAGTAGCCGTTGACAATGGTGATGTATCACATAAAGCCAGCCATGGAAAGGAGTAAGACTGATTGGATGAAGATAGCAGGAAAGCAGAGGTTCAGAGGAACGAAGGCATCTCCATTCGCTTATCTGAAATTCTCACCAATGAATTACATAAGTATTTCTATCCCTATTTTATTATATTAAATTCGAAAACACCATTATCAATTTATATCTGCCTAACTGAGATTTGCAAGGTGACCATAGCTTGCTTCATACCGACAATCTCCGTGGGATTCGACCCTTACTCACGTAAGGTATTACTTGGACGACCCAGTGCACTTGCTGGTTAGTTGTATCGAAGTTGTGAACCATGGTATTGGCACCATGTTCTTGGTGCCATTGCCAGGGAAAGAAAGAGCCATGAATTTTATATAATCAAAGTGTAATCACGATTGCGCGTACCAGGTTGCTCACGTTGCCAGGGATTGTTTGAGCCTGGACATCACAATTTCGTGCACCATTTGGGGAGGTCACCGTCGTCGCTGTCGGTGGAGTTGCCAATTTGGGTGATGAGTTTGGACATTTATCACTTATTTTGTGTTATTTTTAGTACTTTGCACTTTATTTTTACTGCACTTTTGGGATTATTGTATATATTTGTTATTTTGCTACTTTTATTTTAGTTGTTGCATTTTGCACCTTAGTTGGTAGATATTTCATACTTTTAGTTAGATTTGCTTTATGTAGTTATTTTAGTTTTTGGTTGTGATTTGAAAATTGTGGATTATTAGAGCTTGGTTTACCCTTTTTACATAAGAAATTTGGTTTGATTGGGAAAAAGAAAGGATAAACTAAGGAAATTTTAAAATTTCTAAATCACAACATTGCATTAAGATAAGCTTAGTCAAAACAATGAAATTTCCCAAAGAACTTATCTATAGGGCACCACCCCAATTGATTGAAAATTTTTGTGGAACTTTCTTGAATTATATATTTTGTGAAGCATGTTTTTGAGCTAAGAACATAAGCATGTGAGATTTGAGCCTAATGAGGTGGTTACATCTTATAACCACTTATCTTCCTTCTTGTGTGCAATTGTTCTCCTTCTATGATTGTGATCTTTGATTTGTTTAATTCTATATCTCCATTATTCCTTGTATTCATGCATTTATATGATTGAGGCCATTGTTTCATTAGCTCATTTACCCGAATAGCCTACCTTTTACCTTCCATTGTTAGCCAATTTTGAGCATATGCTTCACCCAATTGTTCTTTATTTTAGTACATTACAAGCCTAAATCAAAAAACAATAAAAGTCCCTTGTTTGGATCTTTGATTGGCTTAGGCTAGTGAGAGTGTTCATTATTCAAGTTTGGGGAGATTTAGGAACATTGGTTGGGATAAAAGGGTGCTTTGTGTTATTATATTTGGGAATTGGGTACATGCTCATGTATTAATAAAATGTTAGACCTTATGCATTGGTGCTCATGGAAAGAAAAGAGTTAGAAAAACAAAAGAAAAAAATAAAAGAAAAAGAAAAACATATGGAAAAGAAAAGAAAAAAATATAGAAAAAGAAAGAAAGAAAAGAAGAAAAGAAAGAAATAAAAGGGGGCGAAATGCCCCAAAGTAAAGTTCAATAAGAATCAATGCATAAGTGTTGTGAAATATAAAGGAATGCATAAGTATGTGATAAAGTGAAGAATGGGTAGTTAGGTTAGAACTTAATTGTATAGGCTATTATATAGGTTAGGTGGGAAAGTCTAGGCGAATCAAAGGTTCAAATTCTAGTCCACTTAACCATATATGACCCTACCTTGACCCTAGCCCCATTACAACCTTTGAGAAAGTCCTCATTATAATTGCATGCATACATTGAATAATTGTTGATTGTTAGATGAAGAACAAATTTTGGAAAGCATGATTAGGGGGGAATTGAGTGAATCAACCCCTAAACACTTGAGTGACTAGAGCAGATACACATCCAGTGAGGGTTCGATTGCTCAATTACATGTATTCACCGTAATCATTCTTATTCATGCAAGTTTGTAAATCTTTTTTGATAATTTAATACAATTATGGGTTGGATTTGATTCTCATTGCTTTAGCCCTTGTGCTTGTGATGAGCGGATAATTTATACGCTTTTTGGCATTGTTTTTAGTATGTTTTTAGTAGGATCTAGTCACTTTTAGGGATGTTTTCATTAGTTTTTATGTTAAATTCACATTTCTGGACTTTACTATGAGTTTGTGTGTTTTTCTGTGATTTCAGGTATTTTCTGACTGAAATTGAGGGACTTGAGCAGAAATCAGATTCAGAGGTTGAAAAAGGACTACTGATGCTGTTGGATTCTGACCTCCCTGCACTCAAAGTGGATTTTCTGAAGCTACAGAACTCGAAATGGCGCGCTTCCAATTGCGTTGGAAAGTAGACATCCAGGGCTTTCCAGCAATATATAATAGTTCATACTTTGGCCAAGAATTGAGGACGTAAACTGGCGTTCAACGCCAGCCTTATGCCCAAATCTGGCGTCCAGCGCCAGAAAAGGATCCAAAACCAGAGTTGAACGCCCAAACTGGCACAAATACTGGCGTTCAACTCCACAAATGGCCTCTACACGTGCTACACTTAAGCTCAGCCCAAAAACACACCAAGTGGGCCCAGGAAGTGGATTTATGCATCAATTACTTACTCATGTAAACCCTAGTAGCTCATGATCGAGAACCGACAGATGAATAGCCGTGCCGTGACAGGGTGCGTGAGCATATTATTCACTGAGAGGAGGGGATGTAGCCACTGACAACGGTGATGCCCTTGCATAAAGCCAGCCATGGAAAGGAGTAAGACTGATTGGATGAAAATAGTAGGAAAGCAGAGGTTCAGAGGAACGAAAAGCATCTCCATTCGCTTATCTGAAATTCCTACCAATGAATTACATAAGTATCTCTATCCCTATTTTATTATATTAAATTCGAAAACACCATTATCACTTTATATCTGCCTGACTGAGATTTACAAGGTTAGTTGTATTACTTGGACGACCTATTTTATTATATTACTTGGACGACCCAGTGCACTTGCTGGTTAGTTGTATCGAAGTTGTGACAATTATGAATTAAGATCAAAGCACCATGCTTTGGAGCCATTACCAGGGATTGTTCGAGCCTGGACATCACAATTTCGTGCACCAGCTTGCATATATCTCTTGGAAGTTAATTTTTTTTGACCAAGCATTTGCATTCATCTAGGTAGTTGCATTTAGATAGTTTGCTTATAGTTTAGTGCATTGAATAAATGTCAGACCCCTTGCTTCATTCTTGGTATAGCATGAGGACATGCTATGGTTTAAGTGTGGGGAGGTTGATAAACCCCTTTTTTAGGGTTTATCATGTGTTGAATTTAGAGCATTTTATCAACTTTTTCTCACATTTATTCAATGAAATAGCATGGTTTTACGATTCTTCTTTAATTTATGCTTAAATGTGAAAACATGCTTTTTAGACCTTAAATTAGCTAATTTTGATTCACCTTTGATTCCACTAGATGCCTTGATGTGTTTGCTAGTGATTTCAGGTTGAAAAGGCCAGGAATGAATCAAAGGAGTGAAGAGGAAAGCATGCAAAGTGGAGAACACATGGAAAAGCTAAAGATTTGAGATGCACCACCCATGCGCACGAGCAATGTACGCGCACGCGTGCTGTACGTGTACGCGTCGGTGCTGGCATGTGATTTTTTAGTGAAAACATGCCCAGCAAATTCTCAGAAGCTGTGGGGCCCAATCTAAAGCAACTTTGGCACCAAAACACTTAAAAGGACCAAGGATTGAAGGGGAATAAATCTTCTTTTCACATCTTGGATCCTTAGGAGTCATTAGAATTAGTTTTAGTTAGTTTTATAGAGAGAAGTGAGCTCACTTCTCTCTAGAGTTAGGATTAGATTTAGGTCAATAATCTTAGATCTAGGTTTTAATTCATGCTCTCATCTACTTCTACCTTTTAATTCTTTGTTGTTACATCTTATTCTTCTATTATTTTGTTGTAATTTCTTCCATTTTGTTTCCATACTTTGTTGTAGATCTACTCTTGTTTCTTCTATTTTCTTTGATTGTTGTTGTTGTTTCTTTGTAATAAGTAGTTGTTAGATTTCATTCTTGTTGTCAATTTACTATGCTTTCCTTTTATACCTTCCAAGTGTTTGTCAAAATGCTTGAAAGGATGTTAGAATAGAACTTTATGCTCTTGGCTTGGGAAGGTAACTAGGAATTCTTGAGTTACTAATGTCCAAGTGATTGATAGTTGGTAGCCATTGACTCTAGCTCTCATTAACTCAATTAGTGAATAGCTAGGACTTATGGACTTGGATGATATAGCTCACTTGACTTTCCTTTGCTTGTTAGAGGATGACTTAGTGGGATTGATCCTTACAATTATCATATTGTGGTCAGTGATAAGGATAGGGATCCTTGACCACCAAACCTTGCCAAGACCTTTTCACCATTTGATTTCCATTGCAATTTACTTTTCTTATTTCTCATCCAAAACCCCAAAATATACATGTCCATAGCCAATAACAAAAACACTACCTTGCAATTGCTTTGAGAGATGACCCGAGGTTTAAATACTTCGGTTATTAGAATAATTAGGGGTTTGTACTTGTGACCAAAAAATTTTTGTATGAAAGGATTAGTGTTGGTTTTGAAACTATATTGCAACGAGATTTCATTTGAGAATTCTAAATCGTCAAAAATTCATTCATCACTGGAACCGATGAAATTGTAGTTGTAGCTGTATCTGTGATGTTGTGATGAAAGTTGCCACTGCTGTGATTTAAAAGGAAATCCATTCTGTGATTTAAAAGGAAAATCCATTCACAGTGTTCAGTCTTATAAGTTTTGACATCAAGGTAGGGGTTTAACTTAAACGATTTAATTTAAGAATGCCCGCACAGTTTATTGGATAACTGCAAATAGGTTCAATTATGGTGAATAATTGATTGATTATATGAATGTTGAATTTTGACTGAGATTGTGGTTGGAATGATTGAGATTGTGATTGGAACTTTTATTGAATTCGTTGATTTTATGAGATCGATTATGCGTGAACTATGAAGTGTTTGATGAGAGATTGTTGTGAATTCTATATTTTGGTGGATTAAATTGAAATTGTTGCTGTTGAACTGGTTATTTGATTATTGTAATAGACTTAGTTGGTGATTGATTGGAGTTGTGTTTTAGAGAATATTTGAAAGGTGGAATCTTAAAATGTTGAACTGATGGCTGAAAATCTGAGTTTTAGAATTAGACGGCAACTTTGAAAATGAATAAGTAATTTAATAGTGATTGAAATGATAAGAGATTTTAAGAGTTAAGTAAACTACATTAAGTGTAATGGTTAAGATTCCATTTTAAAGGTTTCGTACCTTAGTTATGATTTTTCAAAGTTAAATCGTTGGATCTGATTTTCTGCATTATTTTAAATGAAATTAGAAACTTTGAAAATCTATAACTAATTCTGTGATGATCGGAATTGCATGGGACCAAGTCTGGATTAAGCTTGGGAATATAGGAAGCTGGACTGGTGAATTTGAGACTTTTTCATTAAGTTTATGATTTATGGTGAATTTTTGAATTATGGATGTCCAATCTTATTTTTCTGCAAAATGCTTAACACAACAGAAGCTTGTTTCCTCTACTGGAAATTTTCCAGTTTGAATTTTGAAATGAAATCAATTTTAAATAAAACTTTAGTCTTATCACTTTAATTTCAAACAAATTCAGAATTTTTGAAATCAGATGCATTATACAGGAAAAATCAGGTTTTGTTTTCTAAGTCAGTAACTTTGAGACTTTATAATCTTTAATTCTGGAGTGATGTTGAGATGCAACTAATTGGAGGTGAGAGTTGAGTATGTTTAGTATATATGATTTAAATTTCAAAATTATTCATTTTTTAATAAGTGAGTTATGGAATTCGGAAGAGGTTATGTTCAATGATTTCTAAAACAGACTTTTGCAGAAAATTACCTAACTTCCAAGATATGTAACTTCTTCATTAAAAAAGGTATTGACCTGGAACCAATTGAGAAAGAAATTTGGATAAGTTTAACCATATTAATTTTGAAGGTGGTTGGATTTAATTTGAATTTTATATTGAATTTTAAATGTTGTACGCTGCTGTTGTTTTCTGGATTTTAAGACACTGCAGAGAAGTCACGGTTTTGCTTCTATTTCTGAAGTTAGAGTAAGCAAAAAATTATGATTTTTGGTTTAATAGAAAGCTTAATCCGACACGGTCGCATGGATATAAAGTTTGTGTAATTCCGAATTCATTTGGTATTTTAATAAATAGATTTTGGTGTTTTGGTGATTACTTTGGATATGGAATTTAATAAATAGATTTTTTATACTATTATCAAATATTTTTGATAATATATTGTTGTGGCAATTGCTGATAAGAGGTTGGTGAAATGTTGAGAAAGAGGAAACCTATAATAGTGGCTAAGTCCTATTTTTAGAGGAGATTATGTCCAAATTTTTATAAAAATATAAGGATTTAATTAAAATAAATTTAAGGCTTGACAATAACTTCAACAATTCTTTTGGAAAAATAGTAATCAGAGCAAAGTAGAGAGATAAAGAGAAAAGAGTAATATAACAAAGAGATATTTGTCTATTTATTTGTTGCTTAAGGCAACCTAAGAGATGTTTGTTTATTTATTTGTTGTTTAAGGCAACCCAAGAGATGTTTGTTTATTTATCTTTTGCCCTGAGGCAACCCAAGAGCAATTTTCCAATCCCAAGAGTATATATTCCCAAGAGCAATTTTCAATAGAGCTGCTAATAATTATATGCGCATTTATTTGAACGGAAAATCATATCCGTGAAATTGTGGACTCGTGACTGGATAAATGTCAGGAATGTAGGTGCCAACCGACACATGAGCTCATGGCCTGTATTAGGACTAGACATTCATCATATACATCTATGTGACATTGTTTGGGCGTGCTGCGTGCATGTTATAATTGGTTTGCCTATGTGAATACTTATGTTATCTACTTATTGCCATACTTGCCATACTTGATGTAATTGCTCTTGATTGTGTTTGAACCTCATTACTTGTGTTTGTAACTGATTGGCTGGATTGTGGTGAATTTGGTGATGATTGAGTTGCCTGGTCCTGAGGCCGTGACTGGTTTATGTTTGAGGTTTAGTAAAGTATGAAAGATCAAGCTGGTTCAGCATAGACTTAATGAACCTATGTTTGGAACAGATTGGTTATTCATACTGTCTAGAAAAAAACTTTTAAGATTTTTATAAAGGAAAATATAGATTTAGGATTTTGGATAATTAACTGATGCTTTTAAAGAAGGTTATGGATTTTGAATGTTAAAACATTGGTTTTTAAGAGGATTCATTAGACAAATAAAAACAGTTTTCTTTTAAATATCTCTAAACGAAATTAACTATTTGAACTTTATTCTTGACTTTCACGGCATTCTCGACCTCTACTGAGAACTTGTGGTTTGGTTCTCCCCTAAATTTTCTATCCTTTCAATGACACAGGTTTGAAGACGCTGTATGAAGCTGCAGATGATTATTAAACTATAATTATGATTTTGGTTACTTTCATAGAATCCCCTCGCTGCAATCATTTGAGGTTTTATTTTATATAAAGGGGTAGTTGTTGTATTTGAATTTTATTGGATTTCTTTTGTATTAAACTTATTACTAATAATATTTATGTGATTATTAGTACTTGGATATCTTTGAGGTATGACTTTAAAGAATGAAGACAAAATTTTTTGGTATTTTCTTAAAACTGAAATGTGATATCGATATAAAGGCTCAACAAAATACCTTGCTTAAGTTAGGGTATTTCTGCTAGAAAGAACATTACGTAACCTTTTGTAATATTAACTACTTAATTACTGAGCCTTTATATCGATATCACGTTTCAGTATTAAGAAAATACCAAAAAATTTTGTCTTCATTCTTTAAAGTCATGTTTCAAAGATTTCCAACAAATATTAATCACATAAATACTATTGATAATAATTCTTATACAAAAGAAATCAAATGAAACTCAAATACAATATACCAAACCTACCCCTCTATGTAAAATAAAATCTCAAGGGACAATAACGAGGGGACTCTAAGAAAGCAATAGAAATCATAAAGTCAGTTTACTAATTGCTCGTAGCTTCGTAGTGCGTCTTCAAACCTGTGTCACTGAAATGGTGAAAAATTTGGGGGTGAGAACCAAACCACAAGTTCTCAGTAGAGGTCGAGAATGCCGTGAAAGTAAAGAATAAAGCACAAATAGTTAATTTCGTTCAGAGATATTTAAAAGAAAACTATTTTCATTTGTAGGAATCATTGCTCGCTTTATGAATCCTTTTGAAAAACCAACGGTTAAACATCCATAATCAAATACCTTCTTTAAAAGTATCAGTTAACTATCCAAAATCCTAAATCCATATTTTTCTATATAAAAAATCTTAAAAGTTTCCTAGACTGTATGAATAACCAACTTGTTCCAAGCATAAGTTCATTAAGTCTATGCTGAACCAGTTTGATTTTTCATACCTTACTAGACCATAACATAAAACAAGTTACCTAAGCCATATAAATGATCATCCTGCCCAAGCATAGGTTCATTAAGTCTATGCTGAACGAGTCAGATACTTTATACAAAACTAGACCTCAAACATACTAGCCACGACCTCAGGCCCAAACAACTTAATCAACATCCAATCACCACAATCCAAACATTCAGTTACAAACACAAGTAATGAGGTTCAAACACAATCAAGGGCAATTACATCAAGTATAACAATTAACAGTTGAACAGAATTATTCACATAGGCAAACCAGTTACAATATGCACACTCAAACAATGTCACGTAGATGCATATTGTAACACCCTCAGTATCAGTAGTCACGCTTCCGGCTGTGCCACTCTGATAGCAAGAAGTATTACAACTACTTTACATACTAAATAATAAAATAGGAGCCTATGACTCGACACTGTATCGCTGATTTCTTTGAAAACTAGAAAAAATATTTTATCTTAAGAAAAATAGAAGCAGGCATAGATTCATATACAAAACTCCTTACATAATAACTCAATATATTATACGTATAAAACATACAATTCCTATCCCTCTTACAAACTTGTAATAACAAAGACGAGGGAAGAAAATAATCTAATGAATACAACAACATATAAGCCAAACGCAGTGTAACTCTTCATAACGCTTCTTCCAGTTCCTGAAAAGGTAAAGCTGTAGGGGGGTGAGAACCTAACCACACGGTCTCACCACTGAGTTTCAAAGTTGTCATAAGAAGATATTTAATAAGAAAACTGTTTTCAAGCTCAGTGATTACCATTGCCTTATGAATTTTGTTTCTAAAACCAATAGGTAATCATTTAAAACCTTTTCGAAGAAACAATGCTTAATCTTTCAGAAATTCGAAACCTTTCTTTTCTTATAAGAAAATCTCAATCAGAAACCAACCACGCAATCAAACAACACAATCATTAATCCAACACCAAAGTTCATTCTCAAATGTAGCACGCCAAGACAAACACAAACAAGACAGACAAGGAAAGCACAAGTAGGTAGCAATTACAGCAAATAACTCAAGTAGCAGTTAAGAACAGTTTAGCAATTAGGCAAACCAAAACAAGTTCAAACCCAAGCAAAACATACAAATGCATATGATGCATCCCTGTCCTATGGCTGATGAGGCTCATCTGTCGGTTATCCAGCCAACCCGACAAGTCTGAATTGTCCTTAGACTATCCCCCGACGTGCATCCCCAAGAGTCTATGCATAGCTTTTTCTCAAATAATCAATATTGCTCAATGGGGGTAACATTCCCGGGAATTTATATAGTGCCCGGTCAAACTTACGTCGTAGGGTCAACAGAGTATCGAGTTTTCAACCTGGTACACGTGGTGGCAAGCCACGGTACTTAATACAAGGAACCTCGTATCTCATAAGCCACATATCTCAACATCATAATCATTCATCAATCCAAACCTCATTTCCAAATTCATTCAAAAACCATATTTCAAAGAAAATCCTCATCAATCCTCTTTCCATTCCGTTCATTAACAATCTCAATTCCAAAACATAATTCTTTCTTTGATAAATAGATTATACTTAAAACATATAATGTTTAAAAACAAATCTTTTTAGTTAATTACTTCAAATAAAACTTCCAATTTTATAAAATTTCGGCAACATCTCCTCTAAAACTCGGACTTTGCCACCCTGTACGGGTCCCATCCAAACATTTCTCAAACCTTTTCCAAATCTCTATCATTTTCCAAGATTCAGCTAGTTCCAATACCTAATTATTTTCAAAGTGAATCAGGGCTCATAATAAATCTCTTTTTAAAATCAAACCAGCTCAAATACTAAATCATTTATAAAGTCACTAACTCAAAATTAAACCATTTTCGAAGTTAACCCAGTTTCATATTCCAAATTATTTCCAAAGCCGATTCCTTTATATTATCAAAAATAGCTTCAAAACCAAGAAAAACCAGTTTTTATAATAAACAACTAGATAGCCTTTCAGACTAATTTCTTTTTAGCAATCACAAACTACTCAAGCAATCAAACAATCAGTCATTTAGTCCAGCAAACAACCACATTTAGAAGACAATCATAATCACAGACATATGTTCTCTCACATTAATATCTATTTATCACAACTCTGTAATATAAATTAGATTTTAATAAAAACCCCTACCTCAAAAGTTGAACCCATAAACTAAAGGCGTCACAAGAACCATTCCTCTCCGCCCGAAACCAACTGCAGCTTCAATCGCAGGTCTGCTCACTTCCGCAATAGCAGAAACGGCTTTAATTGCAACAGGCAATCCGAATAACTCAATCCTAAAACATAAATATCACGAAAACCTTAATAACACATAACAGGAAACTAACGGCGAGGGTTCGCAATAAGATATACCTACAGTAAGAGCAAAATGGAACAGCCGCAATCCCGAGCTGACCCGGAGGCATCTCCGACAGCGGCCAGAAACTCCGATGGTCCAACTGTAACCTTAACTTTGATATAAAATCGTCGGAATTCAATCCTACAATACCAACAGCTCAGAGCCTCTTATAACTTATATTGGAAAATTGATTTCAGAAGTTCTGGAAGTAAAAACGCATACCAAGAAGGCAAAGGCTCGGCGGCGGCTTCCGGCAGCCAGAACAGCGGCGGTTCGTGGCGGTGACACGGATCTAGCGGCGACTAATTCTCCTTCATTTATAAAATAAGGTTAAAAATATAAATATTTAAAATTAAGGCATATAAAATATTCACTATTTTTCAATTATAAGAACTGTAAATCAAAAATAAGAGTTTACTTAACTTTTATATAAAAATCTCCGAAGTACAGTCTTAAATAAATATAATGCATCGTAAATAATTAATTAATAACTTTTAAAAAGTTAGAGATCTTACATCCTACCCCACTTATAAAAATTTTCGTCCTCAAAAATTAACTTAATACACAACATTCTAAAATAGTTTTGAATACTTTAGTAAAGCAGAGATCTTGGCAGATATATGTATTAATTTTCCAAATATCGAATAGTTTGTAAAACTTAGGTGTAGGGGTAAAGTGTGGTCTGAAGCAGAGGTTACAAGGAGGTTTAAAACAAGAATGTCACATGGGTCTGAAGCAACAGTACTTTACCTTCTAAAGGCGCTTTAGATAAGCAAGGAAGTTTAGCAAATTTATGCATATAGACGTTCAAATACTGAATAACTATGAGATTTAAATATAAGGGTAAAGTATGGTATAAGGCAGGAGATACAAGATAGGCGTTTACAAAGCAAAGTTATAGTTAAGGTGGCAAAGTGGCTACAAAGCAAGTTGGTATTTAAACAATAGGTAAAACGTTCGCTCACCAATGTTGTATTCACTTCAGAACTCCAATTTGCAACTCCATCAATCACTTCGCAACCCAAAAAAAATTGGTCATAAGCCTATCATCCACAAATTTTCACATGGAAATAAAACTACCACAACCCCTTTTAACGTCACACACTTACTACTTCATCTTTTCACGCTCACGAGCAGCATTCTAAGGAGACTAACGTTTCATTCACTATGCCCAAAGGTCATACGTGCCTCTAAAGCAATTCTCGAGTTATTTAGAAGGTTACAAGACATGAGATAAGGTCAGGTGACAAGGACGACATTCACAAGAATTTAAAAGACAACCTTGAGGATTAGAAAACACTACAACAATTTGAAACGAATTCAAGCTGAGTCAAGGAGTATGAGGTTTATAGAAAAGAAAATCTAAGGCCAAAGACAATTCACAAGATTCGAGTATGAATGAAACTCTTTCGAATGCATCGTTTACAAGAATCGGAATTTAAGAAAATCATTTTACATTTCAAAAGAAAAGTATACAACAACATATTTGTAAAAGAATAACAAAAACATAGATGTGACATTTCTTGAATACAATTTCAGGTTGTAAGAGATTATGTAAAGTTTGAAAAGGTATGAGTAAAAATATTTAAGCGCTTCACTAACCAAACGCATGCATAAAACTGACATATAGTCAAAAGAAAATCCAGTTATACTTCATCAAAACATTTTCCAAGTTTAAAAGCAAAATGGGAGAGTTTCAAGAAGTGAAAGCCATAACCAATCCCCAGTATTCCAAGGTCTAGTTCAATCTCAATCAAGGTTTTAAACTCATTCATTGTTATGCGGCAATCTAAACAATCGATCTTAGTTCAAAAACTTAGCAACCTGACACGTACTCAAACACACCAGTGCAAAATTAAATGCTATAACCTGCGACATTTTCAAACTCACCAAATTTACTTCCTGCATCAAATTTACTTCCTGCATCAACAAACTGTGTACTACAAAACTAGCATATTGTTACCCATGTCTAGAGGTCGCACATGACACCGAAGCACTCGAGTTTACTTAGAGGGATAAAATACCTAGGAAGAGCAAATCAAATGACAAGGGCAATGTTCGCATGAAGTCAAAAGGATGAATAGAGTCGCAATTTAACAAGAATGCGCAATAACAATGAAATATTCCAGAAGGAGAGTCAATTTACATTATTATTTTTTTTTCTAGGAGATCTGAATTAAAGAACTTCAATAGGAATCATAAGAAAAGTTAACATATTTAGCCGAAACAAATTTAGGTCGAATAAAGTACATACAAAGTTTGCAAAAGAGAAGATAACATGATTCAAGACAATGTTTACAAGTATTTGAAGAAATGGTTTGAGTCACCAACAAACAAGAATGGTCAAAATCATAAAGTGTGCCAGACGGAAAAAATCGAAATACAAATAGAAAAGAATGTTGATTTCAAAGATCTTCAATAGAAACCATAGAGTAGAATAGGGTAATTGTTTACAAAATTCAAGAAAGTCAATTAAAACGTAAATATTTCATCTTGTTTAAAACAAATTCAAGTCGAGCTAGATTATGCAAGATTTATGAAATAAAAATTAGTTAGGCTAAGGATAAAATATTTTCCTGAAAATCTTGGTAGAAAATCAAATTATAGTCCTAAGAAGAAACTTGAATTTATGAACTTCGGTAGGAATGATCAAGAGGAAGAACGGTGCATTTATTTAAACTGGATTTGAGCTAAGTCAAAAATAATACTAAAAGTCATTGGTAGCGTTAACAAAGAATGGATAATCTCAAAAAGAAACGAATTCACTTTCTCAAAAGAGACATGAAATGTTTAAATAAGATTTTGCATTAAAACAACTCAAATTAAAACAAAATATGAAAAATTTATAAAATAAACTTAATTAAGCTATGAGCAAAAATATTCTTTCAAGAATTTTGAAAAATATTCAAGAGAAGAATGAAACCAGAATTACTTTGAAGACCCAAAACAAAAATTACAAGAGGGCTTTATAAGATAGGATGTATTACGGCAAAACAGGTTCAGATTTCATCGATAAATTACATCGTTTAAGTAGAAGAATGCAGAACATAAAGCTGTGATGTCAAGAACCAATGGAATAAGTAGGCGCATGTTAAGAGAAGAATACGCATATGGTGCAGAGCATAGAGGCAAGATATCAAATCATAACTTAAAGAGAGAATCTAAATCAGAAAATTTTGCTAGGAGCAAGAAGAAGAAAGATAATATATTGATCGAAGCAGATTCCAATTAAATTAGAGTACAAAGTTCTATAAAAGAACGTAAAATTGAGGACCATAACATCAAGAATCCAGAGGATAGTCAGAAATATAATTTGACAGAGAATCAAACCGTATCTCAAGAAAGGCATTGAATCAAGAATTTCCAATGCAACTGATAAAGGTAAAACTAACACCTATCACAGATAAGGATCACATGTCAACTAACTTCAAGAATTAATTTCTAACGCTCCCAAAACCCGCAACTCGCATTATCTATGACTCGTATATTGTCTATCATAACCCATTGGTGCTTCCATATACATAATTTACTAGTGTTAAGCCGGCCAAACTTAATACCAGGAATTATGCAATGCAAGACTAATGGCATTAATCAATAGACCGTCATGTGTATAAAACTCTAATTCTCATTATCTGAACAAGACCTATTACATGACAGACGCTCAGAGTATGCAATTGAAGCATAATCAGTCCATTCCTCAGGCTCTACAGGAAGGACCGCTCTGATACCATAATGTAACACCCTCAGTATCAGTAGTCACGCTTCCGGCTGCGCCACTCTGATAGCAAGAAGTATTACAACTACTTTACATACTAAATAATAAAATAGGAGCCTATGACTCGACACTGCATCGCTGATTTCTTTGAAAACTAGAAATAAATATTTTATCTTAAGAAAAATACAAGCAGGCATAGATTCATATACAAAACTCCTTACATAATAACTCAATATATTATACGTATAAAACATACAATTCCTATCCCTCTTACAAACTTGTAATAACAAAGACGAGGGAAGAAAATAATCTAATGAATACAACAACATATAAGCCAAACGCAGTGTAACTCTTCATAACGCTTCTTCCAGTTCCTGAAAAGGTAAAGCTGTAGGGGGGTGAGAACCTAACCACACGGTCTCACCACTGAGTTTCAAAGTTGTCATAAGAAGATATTTAATAAGAAAACTGTTTTCAAGCTCAGTGATTATCATTGCCTTATGAATTTTGTTTCTAAAACCAATAGGTAATCATTTAAAACCTTTTCCAAGAAACAATGCTTAATCTTTTAGAAATTCGAAACCTTTCTTTTCTTATAAGAAAATCTCAATCAGAAACCAACCACGCAATCAAACAACACAATCATTAATCCAACACCAAAGTTCATTCTCAAATGTAGCACGCCAAGACAAACACAAACAAGACAGACAAGGAAAGCACAAGTAGGTAGCAATTACAGCAAATAATTCAAGTAGCAGTTAAGAACAGTTTAGCAATTAGGCAAACCAAAACAAGTTCAAACCCAAGCAAAACATACAAATGCATATGATGCATGCCTGTCCTATGGCTGATGAGGCTCATCTCTCGGTTATCCAGCCAACCCAACAAGTCTGAATTGTCCTTAGACTGTCCCCCGATGTGCATCCCCAAGAGTCTATGCATAGCTTTTTCTCAAATAATCAATATTGCTCAATGGGGGTAACATTCCCGGGAATTTATATAGTGCCCGGTCACACTTACGTCGTAGGGTCAACAGAGTATCGAGTTTTCAACCTGGGACACATGGTGGCAAGCCACGGTACTTAATCCAAGGAACCTCATATCTCAGATATTTCAAATTCATAAGCCACATATCTCAACATCATAATCATTCATCAATCCAAACCTCATTTCCAAATTCATTCAAAAACCATATTTCAAAGAAAATCCTCATCAATCCTCTTTCCATTCCGTTCATTAACAATCTCAATTCCAAAACATAATTCTTTCTTTGATAAATAGATTATACTTAAAACATATAATGTTTAAAAACAAATCTTTTTAGTTAATTACTTCAAATAAAACTTCCAATTTTATAAAATTTCGGCAACATCTCCTCTAAAACTCGGACTTTGCCACCCTGTACGGGTCCCATCCAAACATTTCTCAAACCTTTTCCAAATCTCTATCATTTTCCAAGATTCAGCTAGTTCCAATACCAAATTATTTTCAAAGCGAATCAGGGCTCATAATAAATCTCTTTTTAAAATCAAACCAGCTCAAATACTAAATCATTTATAAAGTCACTAACTCAAAATTAAACCATTTTCGAAGTTAACCCAGTTTCATATTCCAAATGATTTCCAAAGCCGATTCCTTTACATTATCAAAAATAGCTTCAAAACCAAGAAAAACCAGTTTTTATAATAAACAACTAAATAGCCTTTAAGACTAATTTCTTTTCAGCAATCACAAACTACTCAAGCAATCAAACAATTAGTCATTCAGTCCAGCAAACAACCACATTTAGAAGACAATCATAATCACAGACATATGTTCTCTCACATTAATATCTATTTATCACAACTCTGTAATATAAATTAGATTTTAATAAAAACCCCTACCTCGAAAGTTGAACCCATAAACTAAAGGTGTCACAAGAACCATTCCTCTCCGCCTGAAACCAACTGCAGCTTCAATCGCAGGTCTGCTCACTTCTGCAATAGCAGAAACGGCTTTAATTATAACAGGCAATCCCAATAACTCAATCCTAAAACATAAATATCGCGATAACCTTAATAACACATAACAGGAAACTAACGGCGAGGGTTCGCAATAAGATATACCTACAGTAAGAGCAAAATGGAACAGCCGCAATCCCGAGCTGACCCGGAGGCATCTCCGACAGCGGCCAGAAACTCCGATGGTCCAACTGTAACCTTAACTTTGATATAAAATCGTCGGAATTCAATCCTACAATACCAACAGCTCAGAGCCTCTTATAACTTATATTGGAAAATTGATTTCAGAAGTTCTGGAAGTAAAAACGCATACCAAGAAGGCAAAGGCTCGGCGGCGGCTTCCGGCAGCCAGAACAGCGGCGGTTCGTGGCGGTGACACGGATCTGGTGGCGATGGGATCCTCGACGGTGTCTTCTCTCTCTTCCCGTGAGCGTTCTCCCATGGTGTGACTGCGCGGCGACTTGGCAGCGAGGCTTCGGCGGTGACGTCTTAACTCAGCGGCGGCGCAGGAAACGATGGTGCTGGTTGCGGCAGAGCGTGGTGGCTCTTCTCTTCTTCGCTTCGTCGGCGGCAACAGTGACCCCTCCTGGGTGCTTCCCTCAGTCACGCGTTTTCCCCTCCATCAATCGGTGACGGCGAGGCGGCAACAGCAGTGGTGCGTCCTCTCCCTCGCAACGGCGCAACAGCTCCCTCCGACTCTCTCTTCCTCAGACGAGTCACTTTCTCTCTCCCCTCGGTTCTCTCCTGCGCTGGTGGTGTGGTCAGCCCCCTCTTCCCCTTCTCTTCTTCATTTACGTCGCAACTCTCTTCTCTCTTTTCCCCTAATTCCATTTCCCTTTTTTTTCTTTCTTTCTTCGATGAGTGGAGTTATTGGGGGTGAAAGTAATTGGCGGCTGAAGGAGGTAAGGGGCAGCTAGGGTTTCTTAAAGGAAAAGCGGCTGAAGGAGGTAAGGGGCAGCTAGGGTTTCTTTTGGGGTAAAGGAAAAATTATGTGCTAATTTGGGTTAAGGTTGTGCGTGTTTGATTTTAGGATTAGGGTTTAATTTGGGGCAAATGTGAAATTAGGGATTTTTGGACAAATTGGGGTTTTGTTAAATTTTAATAAAATTAAGAGATATTATATTAAATCAAATATAAAATATCCATCTTTAAAATACCTTTCAATTACAAATTTATAAATTAGTTTCGATTAAATGATAATTAAATAAAAATTGGAGACAAATAAATTAATTCTCCTTCATTTATAAAATAAGGTTAAAAATATAAATATTTAAAATTAAGGCATATAAAATATTCACTATTTTTCAATGATAAGAACTCTAAATCAAAAATAAGAGTTTACTTAACTTTTATATAAAAATCTCCGAAGTACAGTTTTAAATAAATATAATGCATCGTAAATAATTAATTAATAACTTTTAAAAAGTTAGAGATCTTACACATATGAAGAATGTCTAGTCCTGCACAGGCCATGAGCTCATGTGTCGTTTAGCTGCCCGCAATCCCAACATTTATCCGGTCACGAGTCTACGATTTTCCGTCTCTAATAAATGCGCATATAATAATAGCTGCTCTACTGAGACAGCCTCTGCTTTCTACTCATAGGAAAATATATATACTCTGCTCTGCTCTGGGGAACGGAAAATAGCTGTAGGTATATTACATTCCTTACAGAACTCTGGGTACCTACAAGCAACAATCATACAAACAAATATCTCTTTGTTATATTATTCTCTTCTCTTTACTTTGCTCTGGTTACTCTTTTCTCTGTATTTCTTTACTCTGCTCTGATTACTCTTTTCTCAAAAAAATTGTTGAAGTTATCATCAAGCCTCAAATTTATGTTAATTAAATCCTTATACTTTTGTAAAAATTCAGACATAATCTCTTCTAAAAATTAGGACTTAGCTACCCTTATGGGTTCCTTCTTTCTCAACATTTTACCAACCTCTTATCAGCAATTGCCACAACAATATATTATCAAAAACATTAGATAATAGTATAAAAATTAATTCTTGAATCTCATACCCAAGGTAGTCACCAAAACAATCATCGGCAGACAAATTACAATATTATTTTTAAAATATCAAATGAATTCGGAATTGCACAAAATTTATATCCATACGACCAAATCGAATTGATCTTTATATTAAGCTAAAAATCATATGTTTTTGCTTACTCTAGCTATGGGAATAGAAAAAAAAACCGTGACTTCTCTGCAGTGCTTAAAAACCAGAAAACAGCAGTAGCATATGATATTCAAAATTTAATATAAAATCCAAGTTAAATCCAATGACCATAAAAATTAATTTGGTTCAACTTCACTCATCCAGATTTCCTTTCCTGTTGATTCCAGGTCAATATCATTTTTAATGATTGAGTAATGTATCTTAGAAGTTGAGTAATTTTTTGCAGATTTCTGTTTTAGATATCATTGAACATAACCTCTTCCAAGTCCCATAACACACTTATTAAAACATGGAAAACCATGAAATTCAAATCATATATGCTAAACATATACTCAAATTTCACCTCTAATTGATTGCATCTCAATATCACTCCAGAATTAAAAATTATAAAGTCTCAAAGTTACTGACTTAGAATACAGAACCTGATTTTTACTGGATAAAATGTCTTATTTCAAAAATCCATATCTTTAAAACCACAACTCTAACAATTCTGACTTTTTATGAAATTAAAGTAAAAGGACTATAGTTCCAATTAAAATTTGTTTCATTTCAAAATTCAAACTGGAGAATTTCCAGTAGAGAAAACAAGTTGCTGTTGTGTTAAACATTCTGCAGAAAAATCAAATTTGACATCCACAATTCAAAAATTTACCATAAATCATAAGCTTAACAGAAAAGTCTCAAATTCACCAGTCCAGCTCCTTTTTATCCAAGCTAATCTAGACTTGGTCCCATGCAATTCTAATCATCACAGAATTAGTTATAGATTTTCAAAGTTTCTACTTTGTTTAAAAGCAATGCAGAAAATTAGATTTTATAATTCAACTTTGAAAAATCATAACTAATTCTCCAGTTAATACGAAACCTTCAAAATTGAATCTTAACAATTATACATGTTATACTTTACTTAGCTTTTAATCTCTTTTCATTTCAATCACTATTGAGTTACTGGCTTACTTTCAAAATTTGCCGTTCAATTCAAAATTCAGATTTTCAACAAATTAGTTGTTCAACTTTTCTAAATTCAGCCCTCCAACTATTCTCTAAACCCAACTTCTATCAATTTATTGATGCTAGGGCATTTTGGCCAGTTTCACTGACCTTTTTCTTTACCATTGTAGGATAGTTTCATGCATTTTCTTAGTAAATAAGCAAGTTTTGGGTAAATATACACTTACATCTTGATTCAAGCAAACATTGTAAACTTTACATGATTTCATGAGAATTATGCCTGAATTGAATGATAATATGGATGATGCATGATCTCATAACTTGAAATAAAGCTTTGATGCACCTTGTTTGTTTTATTTCAGGACAAAGGAAGCAAAGAAGAACCACGTTAGCAGCCACGTTAGCTTCACTAACGTGGAATGGGAGCGAGCTTGCAACGTTAGTGGTAAAAGTTACCACCAATAATGCCTTCGAATGCCATCATAACCCACGTTAGTTACCACGTTAGTTACATGGGAACTAACGTGGAAGAAAGGGGGAGCTCCAACGTTAGTGGTAAAAGTGAACACCACTAACATTCCAAAAGGCTACACATAGCCACGTTAAGAGTCACGTTAATCCAATTAATGTGAACTCTAACGTGTAGTGAGAAGAGATCGCCAACGTTAGTGACACTCACCTTTGTCACTAACATTGGATCAGGCCAAGATTGCCCACGTTATTGGTCACGTTAAGACCACTAACGTGAAGGGTAACGTGGAGCAAAAGAATGATGTGCCAACACTAGTGACACTAACCTTTGTCACTAACGTTGGAGATGGCAAGCATACCCATGTTAGTGGTCACATTAATGCCATTAACGTGAGGCACTAAGTGGGAAAAGGGGGCACTTTGAAGCGTTAGTGACAAAGGTGAGTGTCACTAATGCTCTCGAAGCCTTGGCATGCCCATGTTAAAGGCCACATTAGTTACACTAACATGGACCATTAACGTGGAAGAGAGGGACAAAGAGAAACGTTATTGGTAAAAGTGAGTGCCAATAACGTTTGCGAAGGGCTAAGAGGCTACGTTAGTACCACTAACGTTGAAGTTAACGTGGATCAACTAGTTTGGAATGTTAGTGACAAAGTTATCGTCACTAACGCTCTTGAACCCAAGTCTACACTTAACGTTAATGCCACTAACGTCCTAACTAACTTCCCATCATGCATAACTCACACTTTCTTTGCAAGCAAAGCTGAGCCCACTAAAGACTGTAACTGCTTCAACTAAAGATCAAGGGCCCATATCCAAGACTTGAAGAGCTAACTAGAAGATCTGAAGAGTAGTATATATAGGGATAGTTTTGAATTGAAAAGAAGGCTGGAGACTGGAGAACTATACTTTGTATATTTTACTTTCTCTACAACTTCTAGTTTAATTTTGAGAATGCATTCTTCTTTATCATTTTCCATTTCCAAAGCTATGAACAACTAAACCCCTTTTCATTGGGTTAAAGAGCTCTGTTGTAATTTGATGGATCAATAATAGTTTTCATTATTCTTCCTCTTTATTTTCTCTTGATTTTAGAAAGCTTTCGTTCTTCATCAAATTGGTTTGCTATCTTGGAAGAGAAGCACTCCATAATTGGATCTCCTCGGAACCTTGGAAGAGGAATGAGGAGATCATGCTAGAAATGCTTTCTCATGCTGGACCAAATTGGGGTTTGGATGGATATAGTGACATAATCCTACCAACACTTTGATTTGGGAATGCATGTGGTATAATCAGTGACCATACTTCATCTCTTCCCATGAGCAATTAAATCAAGGAATTGGGCAATTGTTCAAGCTTAGAGAGATTGGGTTGCCAAGGAATTGGGATCCAATCACTTAAGATTGTCAAGGAGATCAATGAATGCATTGATTGAGGAAGAGATGAGAATGAACTTGATCTGGAGAATGCAACATCTCCTAAGCCCAATGAATCCCCCATTTTCTGATCTTACCCATTCTCTTTAATTTCTGCCATTTATTTTTCTGCTCATCTCCCCAAAACCCCATTTAAGATTCTGCAATTTACTTTATGCCATTTATATTCTGCCATTTATTTCCAGCATTTACATTCTCTGTCATTTACTTTTTTGCCATTTAAATTTTCTGTAATTCCTCAATTCAATTTTTGCTTAGCTCAACTAGAACATTCCTCTAATTAAAGTTGCTTAACCAATCAATCCCTGTGAGATTTGACCTCACTCTATTGTGAGTTTTTACTTGACGATAATTCGGTATACTTGCCAAAGGGAAATTTGTTGAGAGATAAGTTTCCGTGCATCATTTACCAACTAGTTCAGCAGCAATAATTTCAATTTAATCCATCAAGATTCAGCATTCACAGCAATTATTTGTCTAACAATTCACAATCCACATAATCAATCAACATCACTAAATTTACAATCCCAATCACAATTCAGCATCCATATAATCAATTAATTACTCATAATAATTAAACCTATTTGCAGATATCTGATAAACCCCATTTGTAGGGTTTATCTTGTGCTTAATTTAGGGGATTTTATGACCTTTTACCCACATTTATTCAATGAATAGCATGGTTTCATGATTGTCTCCTAATTTGTGCTTAAGTGTGAAAACATTCTTTTTAGGCCCTTAATTTTTTAATCTTGATTTACCTTTGATTCTATTAGATGCCTTGATATGTTTGTTAAGTGATTTCAGATTTAGGAGGCAAAGATTAGATCAAGGGAATGAAGAAAAAGCATGTAAAAATGGAGAACTCATGAAGGAATGAAGAAATCACAAAAGCTGTCAAGCCGACCTCTTAAAACTCAATCAACCATAACTTGAGCTATAGAGGTCCAAATGATGCAGTTTCAGTTGCGTTGAAAAGCTAACATCCGGAGCTTCGAAATGATATAAGATTTGCCATAGTTTCATTGCAGATAGAGGCAAGCACGTGCATGGTATGTGTCTGTGCCGATGGGTGCACATGGTTCACTTAATGCAACTCGTGGCCAGTGATTTTTGAAGCTTTGTGGGCCCAATCCAACTCATTTTTTATGCTATTTAAGCCAAGGATTGAAGGGGAATTAACATACTTTTGAACATTAGTCATAGTTGAAGTTTTAGAAATAGTTAGAGTTAGTTTTAGAGAGAGAAGCTCTCACTTCTCTCTAGAATTAGAATTAGGATTAGGTTTAGTTCTTAGATCTAGGTTTTGATTCATGCTCTCTACTTCTTCTTCTTCTCAATTCTTTGTTGTTGCATTTATGATTCCTCTATCCTCTATTCTTTTGTTGTAATTTCCTTTATGTTGTTTCTATGCTTTATTGTAGATCTACTCTTGTTCCTTCTATTTTCTTCCAATTCAATTTGAGGTAATTCATAATAATTGTGTTTCTTTTGATTGTTGTTATTAATTCCTTGCAATAAGTAGTTGTTAGATTTCATTGTTGTTATCAATTTACTTTGCTTTCTTTTTATGCCTTCCAAGTGTTTGATGAAATGCTTGGTTGGATTTTAGTGTAGATTTTGTTCCTCTTAGCCTAGGTGGAGTAATTAGTGACGCTTGAGTTATCTAATTCTTTTGTTGATTGATAATTAGAAGTTGCTAATTGATTTGGATACCACTAAAGCTAGTCTTTACCTTGGGAGTTGGCTAGGACTTGTGGAATCAAGTTGATTCATCTACTTGACTTTCCTCCATGGTTAGAGGTTAACTAAGTGGTAGCAATGGATAATTGTGGTCACAATTGAGGAGGATAACTAGGATAGGACTTCTAATTCTCGTAACCTTACCATGAGCTTTTCTAGTTGTTAGTTTATTTTCAGTGCCATTTACATTTCATGTCTCTTAACTCAAAAACCCCAAAACATACCTCATTGCAATTCCTAGGGAGAACGACCCGAGGTTCAATACTTCGGTATATAGATTTTAGGAGTTTGTACTTGTGACAAACCAATTTTTGTATGAAAGGATTACTGATGGTTTAGAAACTATACTTGCAACAAGAATTCATTTGTGAAATTCTAAATCACAAAAGAGTCCAATCACAATATCCAATAAACTTTATAGGTATTATTTAATTAAAATTATTTAAGTTAAACCTCCTACCTCGATGTCGCAATTAAAAGAAGCCGGAGGCGAGGTTACGACGAGGCAGCAGCGATAGCATTAATTCCCACAGAAACAGCAACAGCTCTGACACCTCTTATAGCAGCTACGTCATTATAAATTGCAATTACAGTGGCTGAAACAGTTTCAAGAAACCCAAGACAAGGACATATACAAAAATCGAATCAGAACAAGCGTGACAAAGACAGGAAAATGAGTAAATGAACTAGAATTGGAGAAAATATTAGACCAAAACTAATAGCAATAGCTCTAGTATTGGTCCCGGCGATGGCAGAGGACTTTAGTGATAGCTGAGCAAAAGGTAGAAATAAATGGAGACATGGCGAGTTGTATGGAACCCAATTAGTAACCCCGGCAGCCCTCTTTAGCAGCAACAACAATCACAGTTTCGGTAACTAACAAAGAATAGAATGGAAACAAGATAGCAGAAATAGGATAACAGTAGAGTAAAAGTGGAAGTATAACAAGTTAAAGGAAGTGAAGGACCTAAACCGAAATAGAGGCAACAAAGATACCTCCATCAGTGACTCTATCGGCAGCGTAGAGTTCAGTGGTGATCACGGCGGCTTCCGACGAGTCCAGTGACGGCAATAGCAGCGGTGGTGGCCTCCGTCCTCCTTCATCGCATCTCTCTCTGTTTTGTTCTGCCTCTCAACAGCGACTACACAGAGTAGCGGCGACGGTACAAAGAGTGCCCCTCCTCCTCTTCTTCGCAGCTGAGATAACATCTACAGTGGCAGTGGCGGCGTCGGAGGCTTCAGTGGCGACCGAAAAGACTTTCTCCTCCTCTTCTCGTCACTTCTCCTCTCTCTGTCTTTCTCTCTCGCACATCATTCTCCTCTTCGTTTTCCCCTTCTCCTTCGAGCTTCCCCTGTTTCCTTTCTTTCCCTTTCTGAACTTAGGTTTAGAGATTTAGAGTATAAATTTAGGAATTTAGTTAAATTAGGGTTTTATTTGGTACTTCTAGAGTTAGGGTAAAATATATACGAATAATATAACAATTTTACAAAATATTTCAGATAAAATAACAATTCAGAAATCAAATATAATACTATAGTGAATACTTTCAAAACACATAAGATTTTATTTATCAATATATCAATGAACTCAAATAATTATTTCTAATTTAAATTATAAAATGAACATATTAATTACATCCTATAAAATACAATTTAAATCCAAAATATCCGAGTCTCTTTATTTATTTCTAATAGAATAATTTCTAAAATTATAAAGTTTAAACTTAATAAGATAAAATCATAATTTATTCATATTTAGATTTTCAAAAATGTGGGATGTTACATTTTATCCACCTTACAAAAATTTTCGTCCTCGAAAATTGATATAAGATGAAAAAAAAGTTTATATTCACATCCCCTTTTGAACATTTCAAAGAAACCAAGAAAACCATATCATATGAATACAGAAAGAAATATACTAGGTAATACAAGAGTTGACAAAATAACTTAACACAAACTAAATGTCAAAATCCAAAATCAAATAGGCACAATATTCATTCAGAACTCCTAATCAAGCATGATCACCTCCTTTCGTCACCTCAAAACTCCACAACTCCTTATAATCTCGTACACTTACCAAGTTTATTTTTTGTGCGCACAAATCACATCCTTAAGAGCTAACTTACAAGAAATACGGAACTTGATAAGAGAAGGACAAACGGCATAAACAGTATTTGTGAGAAATCGGGAGAATACTCAAGTTCGCAATTAGACAAGGATGGTATTTTGCAAGGATTCGAAGAAATGCCTGAGATTATTGATAATCAACGATATATATAAGCAATAAAATGTATCATAAGGAGAATTAATTCGAAAGTTTAAGAAGGAATTTTGAATCAAATAGTTTCGATAAGAATAATAATAGGAAAACTAGTATAGCAATTTAGAAAAACTTCAAATTGAACCGAAGAGAATTGGTTTATCTTTTTCAAAAGAATATAATTAGCGCATGATGGTTAGAGGACGAATCATGGAGTTTGGTCCACAGAGGGTGAGAGAGGTGCTCCGCTTGCCATAGACTGGAGAGGATCCTCATTCTTCTACTGAGAGGATTAGCAGCAACTGAAGGCCAGGCTAGATACTTGCTAATATATGCCTTTCAGAAGCCCAGTGGAGGATCAACTCTGAGGGCCAGCCTTACCAGTTGGGGTGGCATGATTTGAGGCCAATTGCTCGAGGGTGATTGGAGTTTATTCAGCACTCCATTATCCCAACGAGCAACCGTTCTGAGGTTACCATAGACCGAGCAGTGATGATCCACTGTATCATGCTCGGGAACGAGGTGGAGGTAGAGCGGGTGGTTCCACAGGAGATCTATGGCATTGCTTTGAATGCCTTCACCCACGCCAAGCTAGCATTCCCACACCTTATCTATCGCCTCTATGATGCTGCCATAGTGCATATTAAGCATGATACACTCATCTCCATAGAGAGGCCCATCTCTAAGAAGACTATGGAATATGCTCGGGAGTATGCTAGAACCCCGAAGGAGGAGCCGGTTCTACCACCTCAGCTGGAACAGCCAGTGATGCCTCAGGGATAGTATTTCCCTCCACAAGAGTATTGACAGTAGCTAACCTCAACCATTCATCAGCTGAGGGTGAGTCATAAGGGCCACATTGCCCTTCTTCATCAACTATTGGAGGAACAGCAAAGTCAGCGTCAGTTGCTCTCACAGATAAGGCACGATTTTGGATTCACTAAAAAAAATTCTGGTTAAAACGGAAGGTTTTTTTGGGTATTTACAGTGGTTTGAACCGCCATTATTACTAGGAACGGCGGTTTTAGAAAACGACGTAATTTTGGGCACCATTCTGGTTATTACGGCAGTTTTCAGAAAACCGCCATAATTCTCTGGGTTAAAACAGCAGTTTTTGGATAGGTTAAAATAGCGGTTTGAACCGCCATTATTTTCAAATAAAATGGCATTTTCGGGTTGGTTAAAATGACAGTTCAAACCGCCGTTATTTCCAGGGTAAAAACGGCGTTTTTGGTTGGTTAAAATGGCGTTTTTGAACCACCATTTTTACCCTGATAGAGTGGCATTTTAGTTGGTTAAAAGGCATTTGAAACCGCCATTTTTACCTAGTTAAAACGGCATTTTTTAACCGCCATTTTTACCTTGTCAGTGCTAGTTTTGTTGGTTAAAATGACATTTGAAACTGCCGTTTTTACGGGTTAAAACGACTTTTCTGGTTGGTTAAATTGATGTTTTTGAACCGCCATTTTTACCTTGACAGTGGTTGGTTAAAGTCATATTTTTTATCGTTTAAAAAGACAGTTTTTACCGTCGTTTTTATCACGTTATACAAATAATTTTTTGATTAAAATTTTACAATAACAAAAAATCATAATCCATAAACAAAATACTATATAACTCATAAACAAAGTACTAAACATAATATATAATTTTTTGGTATTTGAAATCAAAAGTAATAATTGCTATACAAAAACTTGTCTTACTATACAAGCATTGCAATAAGCACTAATCAATCAAATCTACCATCCAGTTCCCTAAACTATATTATCTAATAATGTATTTAAACCATCTAATAAGTGCTATTTTTACTACTTAGAATATGAATACAAGTAACTTAGCTAAGTGATGATGAATAAGATTTGGTGGCCAAAAGTTTCCTGCTTTTGTAATTAGCTTTAAAACAAGCCAGACTTAGTTTCTTGGTCTCTTGTATGAGTTTCACCCCTGGAGCTTGCTCCAACATCTTTGTTTCTTGCTCTGACTTGAGTGTTTTGCGTCTCTATCTTTTTCTTCCACATTTTAAGCATGATGTTTCAGATATGCCTAAATTAATACTCAAAATAAAAATGTCACAAATAACTCATGCATACATAGACTAAGAAAAAAATAAATTAATAAACTCATAGTACCTTAGCAAATTTTCTACTGAAAACAGAGAGTGCAACCTTCCAGAAGGCTAGTATGTAGCGGATGATTATAGCAGTTAATCTACAGAATACGGATATACTTTCCTCTTAGAGCATTAACCTCTTCATCAGTGAGATCTCCCAGATGAGATTAGGTATTACCAACAATAGGAGAGCTGTTGATATCTGACTGACAATTGTTGTAAAAAGAATATTCAAAAGGAAAAACTTAATGCCATTTTCTTAAGTCAACTAAAGAACAACCCAACAATCAATTTAATGCAGTTTGCACTTAGAAAATTGGTGAGAGTCCATAAAACAAGTGAACTATTATTATAGGAAAACTGGGAAAAGAAGCAACGACTTAAAATGGCACTGGTGCACAAAATTGTGATTTCAATGGCACCAACAACTTGGTACACACAATTTTAATCTCAACTCTTTTTCACAACTTCACACAACTAACCAGCAAGTGCACTGGGTCGTCCAAGTAATAAACCTTACATGAGTAAGGGTCGATCCCATGGAGATTGTCAGCTTGAAGCAAGCTATGGTCATCCTTGTAAATCTCAGTCAGGCAGATTCAAATGGTTATGAAGTTTTGATAATTAAAATATAAATAAAATATAAAATAAGAATAAGTTACTTATGTAATTCATTGGTGGGAATTTCAGATAAGCGTCTGGAGATGCTTTGTTGCTTCTGAACATCTGCTTTCCTACTGCCTTCTTCCAATCATGGGTTACCTCCTTCCATGGCAAGCTGTCACCGCACGGCTAATCATCTGTCGGTTTCCGCTAGCGTCGGAATAGGACCATTGTCCTTTTGCACACTGTCACTTGTGCCCCGTATTCGCAGGTTTGAAGCTCGTCACAGTCATCCCTTCCCAGATCCTACTCGGAATACCACAGATAAGGTTTAGACTTTCCAGATCTCAGGAATGCTGCCAATAGTTCTAGCCTATACCATGAAGACTCTGATGTCACGGAATAGAATGCTCTGTTGTCAGGAGAGGCAACCATGCGTCGTGAACCAGGAGACCAAGAGATATACATTTAAGCTAATACAGATAGAACGGAAGTGGTTGTCAGGCACGCGTTTATAAGTGAGAATGATGATGAGTGTCACGGGTCATCACATTCATCAGGTTGAAGTGCGAGTGAATATCTTAGAGAAGAAGTAGGCATGAATTGAATAGAAAAACAATAGTACTTGTATTAATTCATGAAGAACAGCAGAGCTCCACACCTTAATCTATTGGGTGTAGAAACTCCACCGTAGAAAATACATAAGTGAAAGGTCTAGGCATGGCCGTGAGGCCAGCCTCTCCAAACGTGTACAATGAACAAAATAGGAACATAAGATAAAATATTGATCAAAGATGTAAAATAAATCTCTAAAAGTAGTTTTTATACTAAACTAGTAGCCTATGGTTACAAAAAATTAGTAACTAAGTGCAGATAGTGCAGAAATCCACTTCCGGGGCCCACTTGGTGTGTGCTTGGGTTGAGCATTGAGCTTTACACGTGCATAGGCTGTTTCTAGAGTTAAACGCCAGCTTTGGTGCCAGTTTGGGCGTTTAACTCCAATTCTGGTGCCAATTTGGGCATTTTACGCCAAGATATTTTAGGCTGACTTTGAACGCCATTTTGGGCCATCAAATTGCGGGAAAAGTATGAACTATTATATATTTCTGGAAAGCCCAGGATATCTACTTTCCAACGCAAATGAGAGCGTGCCAATCGGGCATCTGTAGCTCTAGAAAATTCACTTCGAGTGCAGGGAGGTTAGAATCCAACAACATCTGTAGTCCTTTTTCAGCCTCTAAATCAGATTTTTGCTCAGGCCCCTCAATTTCAGCCAGAAAATACCTGAAATCACAGAAAAACACACAAAATTATAGTAAAGTCCATAAATGTGATTTTTGAATAAAAACTAATAAAAATATAATAAAAAGTAATAAAAATATACTAAAAACTATGTAAAAACAATGCCAAAAGGGGTATAAATTATCCCCTCATCACAACACCAAACTTAAATTGTTGCTTGTTCCCAAGCAACTAAAAACAAAATAGGATAAAAAGAAGGGAATATACAATGAATTCCAAACTTATCAATGAAGATTAGCTTCAATTAGATGAGCGGGACTTGTACCCTTTTTGCTTCTGAATAGTTTTGGCATCTCACTTTATCCTTTGAAGTTCAGAATGATTGGCATCTATAGGAATTCAGAATTCAGATAGTGTTATTGATTCTCCTAGTTTAGTATGTTGATTCTTGAACACAGCTACTTTATGAGTCTTGGCCGTGACCCTAAGCATTTTGTTTTCCAGTATTACCTCCGGATACATAAATGCCACAGACACATAACTGGGTGAACCTTTTCAGATTGTGACTCAGCTTTGCTAGAGTCCCCAATTAGAGGTGTCTAGAGCTCTTGAGCACACTCTTTTTGCTTTGGACCACGACTTTAACCTCTCAGTCTCAAGCTTTTCACTTGACACCTTCACGCCACAAGCACATGGTTAGAGACAGCTTGGTTTAGCCGCTTAGGCCAGGATTTTATTCCTGTGGGCCCTCCTATCCATTAATGCTCAAAGCCTTGGATCCTTTTTACCCTTGCCTTTTGGTTTAAAGGGCTACTGGCTTTTTCTGCTTGCTTTTTTTCTTTTTCTTTCTTTTTTTTCTTTCTTTTTTTTGCCACTTTTTTTCCCTTATTTTTTTGCAAGCTTTGTCTATTCACTGCTTTTTCTTGCTTTAATAATCAATTTTATGATTTTTCAGATTATCAATAACATTTCTCCTTTTTTTATTCTTTCAAGAGCCAACAATTTTAACATTCATAAACAACAAATTCAAAAATATGCACTGTTCAAGCATTCATTCAAAAAAGAAAAGGTATTGCCACCACATCAAAATAATTAAACTAATTTCAAGATATAATTTGAAATCATGTACTTCTTGTTCTTTTGCAATTAAAAACATTTTTCATTTAAGAAAGGTGATGGATTCATAGGACATTCATAGCTTTAAGACATAGACAATAGACAATAGACACTAATGATCATGTAATAAAGACACAAACATAGACAAAACATAAGGCATAGGAAACAAAAAACAGAAAATAAAGAACAAGGAAATTAAAGAATGAGTCCACCTTAGTGATAGCAGCTAGTTCTTCCTCTTGAAGATCTTATGGAGTGCTTGAGCTCCTCAATGTCTCTTCCTTGCCTTTGTTGCTCCTCCCTCATGGCTCTTTGGTCTTCTCTAATTTCATGGAGGAGGATGGAATGCTCTTGGTGCTCCATCCTTAGTTATCCCATGATGAAACTCAATTTTTCTATGGAGGTGTTGATTTGCTCCCAATAGTTTTGTGGAGAAAAATGCATCCCTTGAGGCATCTCAAGGATTTCATGATGAGGAATTTCCTCATGCTCTTGTTGAGGTCCATGAGTGGGCTCTCTTGTTTGCTCCATCCTTTTCCTAGTGATGGGCTTATCCTCTTCAATGAGGATATCTTCCTCTATGACAATTCCAGCTGAATTGCATAGGTGACAAATGAGATGAGGGAAGGCTAACCTTGCCAAAGTAGAGGGCTTATCCGCCACCTTGTAGAGTTCTAGGGATATGATCTCATGAACTTCTACTTTCTCTCCAATCATGATGCTATGGATCATGATAGCCTGGTCTATTGTAACTTCAGACCGGTTGCTAGTAGGAATGATTGGGCATTGGATGAACTCCAACCATCCCCTAGCCACGGGTTTGAGGTCAAGCCTTCTTAGTTGAACTGGCTTGCCTCTTGAATCTCTCTTCCATTGGGCGCCTTCCACACAAATGTCCATGAGGACTTGGTCCAACCTTTGGTCAAAGTTGACCCTTCTAGTGAAAGGGTGAGGATCTCCTTGCATCATTGGCAAGTTGAATGCTAACCTCACATTTTCCGGACTAAAATCTAAGTATTTCCCCTGAACCATTGTGAGCCAATTCTTTGGGTTCGGGTTCACACTTTGGTCATGGTTCTTAGTGATCCATGCATTGGCATAGAACTCTTGAACCATTAAGATTCTGACTTGTTGAATGGGGTTGGTGAGAGTTTTCCAACCTCTTCTTTGAATCTCATGTCGGATCGCCGGATAATCACTTTTTTTGAGCTTGAAGGGGACCTCAGAGATCACCTTTTTCTTGGCCACAACTTCATAGAAGTGGTCTTGATGGACCTTTGAGATGAATCTTTCCATCTCCCATGACTCGAAGGTAGAAGCAGTTGCCTTCCCTTTCCTCTTTCTAGAGGTTTCTCCGGCCTTAGGTGCCATTAGCGGTTATGGAAAACAAAAAGCTTTAGATTTTCCCTTAGCTTTTCCCACACCAAACTTAGAAGATTTGCTCGTCCTCGAGCAAAAGAAGAAAGAAAGGAGTAGAAGAAGAAATTGAGGAGATGGAGTGAGGGGAGTGGTTCGGCCAAGGGAGGGAGAAGTGTTTGTGATGTGTGAAGATGAAGGTGGTGAGGAGGGGTATTTATAGTGTAAGAGAGAGAGGGATTTCGGTCATGTGGGGTTGGGTTTGGGAGGGAAATGGTTTGAATTTGAATGGTGAGGTAGGTGGGGTTTAATGATGGATGGATGTGAGTGGTGAAGAGGTTGTGGGGAAGAGGTTAGGAGTTGATAGGTGAAGGGTATTTGGGGAAGAGTTTTTTATGGAATTGGTCAAAGGTGTTTGGGGAAAAGTGTTATGGAAAGGTGTGAAGTGGAGAGAAGAAGAAGTGGGATAGGTGGGGATACTGTGGGGTCCACAGATCCTGAGGTGTCAAGGAATTTGAGTCCCTGCACCATTCTAGCGTCGAAACGACCATTCTGTGCCAAATCTGGCGTTTAACGCCAGCTCTGCTACCTTTCCTGGTGTTAAATTCCAGTTCTGCTACCTTTCTTCGAGTTAAATGCCACTCTGCTGCCCATTTTTGGCGTTAAACGCCAGCCAGATGCCCATTTCTGGCGTTTAACACTAGCCTGTGCCAGACAGCCCTTTCTTGCGTTAAACGCCCAGAGTACTGACCATTCTGGCATTTAACGCCCAGAATGCTGCCAGGCTGGGCGTTAAACACCCATTCTGCTATCCTTACTGCCGTTTAAACGCCAGTAAGCCTGTCCTCCAGTGTGTGCTATTTTTTTATGCTATTTTTCATTCTGTTTTTGATTTTTCAGTTGTTTTTGTGACTTTACATGATCATCAACCTAAAGAAAACATAAAATAACAATGGAAAATAAATAAATATAATTAAATAACATTGGGTTGCCTCCCAATAAGCGCTTCTTTAATGTCAGTAGCTTGACAATAAAGCTCTTGGAAAGCTTCACAGAGACTCAGAGCTTGATGTTGGCCTCCCAACATCAAACATAGAAGTTGAGTGTGGGGGCTCTGTTTCACTCTGTATTGGGAGAAGCTTTTCATGCTTCCTCTCCATGGTTACAGAAGAAGATCCTTGAGACTTAAAAATAAGGTAGTCCTCATTCACTTTAAGGACTAACTCTTCTCTGTCCACATCAATCACAGCTCTTGCTGTGGCTAGGAAGGGTCTTCCAAGGATGATGGATTCATCTTCATGCTTCCCAGTCTCTAGGATTATGAAGTTAGCAGGGATGTAATAGCCTTCATCCTTCACTAAGACATCCTCTACAAGTCCATAAGTCTGTTTCCTTGAATTGTCTGCCATCTCTAGTGAGATTCTTGCAGCTTGCACCTCAAAGATCCCTAGTTTCTCCATTACAGAGAGGGGCATGAGGTTTATACTTGACCCAAGGTCACATAGTCCCTTCTTAAAGGTCATGGTGCCTATGGTACAAGGTATTAAGAACTTTCCAAGATCCTGTTTCTTCTAAGGTAATTTCAGTTGAACCAGATCATTTAGTTCATTGATGAGCAATGGGGGTTCATCCTCCCAAGTCTCATTACCAATTAACTTGGCATTCAGCTTCATGATTGCTCCTAGATACTGAGCAACTTGCTCTTCAACAATGTCTTCATCCTCCTCAGAGGAAGAATACTCACCAGAGCTCATGAATGGTAACAGTAAGTTTAGTGGAATCTCTATAGTCTCTATATGAGCCTCAGATTCCTTTGGTTCCTCATTAGGGAACTTTTTGGAGGCCAGTGAACGTCCATTGAGGTCTTCCTCACTGGAAATTACTGCCTTTTCTTCCTCTACAGGTTCGGCCATGTTGGTTATAGTTATGGCCTTGCACTCTCTTTTTGGATTCTCTTCTGCATTGCTCGGGAGAGTACTAGGAGGGAGTTCAGTAACTCTTTTACTCAGCTGACCCATTTGTGCCTCTAAATTTCTAATGGATGACCTTGCTTTAGTCATAAAACTAAGAGTGGTCTCAGATAGAGCAGAGACTACAGTTGCTAAGTCAGAGTGGCTTTGCTTAGAATTCTCTGTCTCTTGCTGAGAAGATGATGGAAATGGTTTGCTATTGCCAAACCTGTTTCTTCCACCATTGTTATTATTGAAGCCTTGATTAGGCTTCTGTTGATCTTTCCATGAGAGATTAGGATGATTCCTCCATGAAGGATTATAGGTGTTTCCATAGGATTCTCCCATGTAATTCACCTCTTCCATTGTAGTATTCTCAGGGTCATAAGCTTCTTCTTCAGAGGAAGCTTCCTTAGTACTGCCTGTTGTAGCTTACATTCCAGACAGACTCTAAGAAATTATATTGACTTGCTGAGTCAATATTTTATTCTGAGCCAATATGGCATTTAGAGTATCAATCTCAAGAACTCCTTTCTTCTGAGTTGTCCCATTATTTACAGGATTCTTTTTAGAAGTGTACATGAACTGGTTATTTGCAACCATTTCAATGAGTTCCTAGGGTTCTGCAGGCGTCTTCTTCAGATGAAGAGATCCTCCAGCAGAGTGGTCCAATGACATCTTGGCCAATTTAAATAGACCATCATAGAATATACATATGATGCTCCATTATGAAAACATGTCAGAAGGACACCTTCTGATCAATTGCTTGTATCTTTCCCAAGCTTCATAGAGGGATTCACCTTCCTTCTGTCTGATGGTTTGGACTTCCACTCTAAGCTTGCTCAACTTTTGAGGTGGAAAGAATTTGGCCATGAAAGCATTGACCAGCTTTTCCCAAGAGTTCAGGCTATCTTTAGGTTGTGAGTCTAACCATGTCCTAGCTCTGTCTCTTATAGCAAAGCGAAAAAGCATAAGTCTATAGACCTCAGGATTAACCCCATTGGTCTTAACAGTGTCATAGACTTGCAAGAATTCAGCTAAGAACTGATGAAGATCTTCCAATGGAAGTCCATGAAACTTGCAATTCTGCTGCATCAGAAAAACTAATTGAGGCTTAAGCTCAAAGTTGTTTGCTCCAATTGCAGGAATTGAGATACTCCTTCCACAGAAGTTAGAAGAGGGTGCAATAAAGTCACCAAGCATCTTCCTTGCATCTCCA
This sequence comes from Arachis ipaensis, assembly GCF_000816755.2. Classification (NCBI taxonomy): domain Eukaryota; kingdom Viridiplantae; phylum Streptophyta; class Magnoliopsida; order Fabales; family Fabaceae; genus Arachis; species Arachis ipaensis. The sequence continues at coordinate 91,971,897 of NC_029791.2, forward strand.
TCATTGTTGTTGGGTTCGGCCATCTCTTTTTCTTTTTTAAAAAATTCTGTCAGGTCCTCTCTAGAGTGTTGTGCTTTAGCTTCTCTTAGCTTCCTCTTTAGAGTCTTTTCAGGTTCCAGATCAGCTTCAACAAGAATGTTCTTATCCTTGCTCCTGCTCATATGAAAAAGAAGAGAACAGAAAAGAATAGGAATCCTCTATGTCACAGTATAGAGATTCCTTTATGTGAGTAGAAGAATAGAAGAGTGGGATGAAGAAGAGAGAAGATGAAGAATTTGAACACACAGAGAGAGAGAGGGAGAGAAATTTTAAGAAAAAGAAAAGTGTTAGTAAATAAATAAATAAATAGAAAGAGATGAGAGAGAGAGAGAGTTCGAATTTTAAATTAAAATAAAAGGAAAATATTTTTGTTTTTATTTTAATTATTGGTTAGTATTCGAAAATTAAGGTAAGAAATAAAATAAAATTTGAAAAAGATAAGAAATAGTAATTAATTTATTTAGTTTTCAAATTTTAGAGAAAATATATGATTGAAATAGTAAACTTTTAAAATCAAACAAAAAGTCAAGTAGTTAATTGAAAAAGATTTGAAAATCAATTTTGAAAAGATAAGAAGTTAGAAAATATTTTGAATTTAAGTTTGAAAAATATATGATTGAAATTTATTTTGAAAAAGATTTGAAAAAGAATTTAAAAAGATTTGATTTTTGAATTTAAAGTTGATTACTTGACTAATAAGAAACTAAAAGATATGACTTTTAGAATTTAAAGATTGATCCTTTCTTAATAGGCAAGTAACAATTTGAAATTTTTTGAATCTAAACATTAAATGTTAGCATTAATTTCAAAAATAAAAATAAGAAAAATATTTTAAAAATCATAATTTTAAAATTTTTTAAAATATTAAGAAGGAAATTGAAAATGATTTGATTTTTTAATAAGAAACAATTAAATTTTAAAATTTTATGACTAAATCAATTCAAATTTTCGAAAGTTATGAGAAGAATAAGGGAAAGATATATTTTTTATTTTTGAATTTTTATGAGGAGAGAGAAAAACTATAAAATGAAACATGACATAAAAATTATGAATCAAAACAAGAAAAATATGCAAGAACACTTTGAATGTCAAGATGAACACTGATAAACCCATATTTTATGATATATTTTGTACTTAATTTAAGTGATTTATTCAGTCCTTCACTCACTTATTCATGTTAATTGCATGGTTTTACTTTCCCTTCCTTATTATGTGATATATGTGAAAAACATGTTTCCTATGCTTTAAAAATAATTATTTTAATTACCCTTTATTTCCATTCGATGCCGTGATTCGTATGTTGAGTAGTTTCAGATCTTCTAAGGCAAGAATGACTTAAAGGATGGAAAGGAAACATAAAAAATTGTAAGGAAAGCATAAAACGGAGTTTTTGAAGAAACTGGCAGTGACGCGATCGCATGGACGACGCGACCGCTTGCCAGCGCGAAATGGTAGTGACGCGACCGCGTGAATGACACGATCGCGCGCCTTTTGCGAAACGCATATGACGCGGACGCATGATTGAAGAGACCGCGTGGCAAGGAAAACTCCAATTGACGCGACCGCGTGACCCACGCGGCCGCGTGACAGAGGCCACGCACCAGAAATTACAGAAAACGCTCCCAGCGATTTCTGAAGCCCTTTTTGGCCCAAATCCAAGTCCAGAAGGCACAGATCAGAGGTTATGAAGTGGTGGAATGCATCCATTCAAAAGAGAGTCTCCAATTAGTTACTTTTCATGATTTAGATTTAGTTTTGAAAGAGGTTCTCTCCTCTCTCTTTAGGATTAGGATTTAGATTTAGGATTTTATTCGCTTTCAGGATTATCTCTTATTATCAGGTTCCACATTCTTTTTTAATTACTTGTTTTCTCAATTTAGTTTATGAATTCTTCCATGTTACAGATTGTTCTTTTGAATTAATGTTATTTGAGGTATTTCAGTTTATGATTGCTTTCTATTATTTATATTACTGTTGCTTCCAATCTGAAGATATTTTTATTCCGGTAGATTTACTTTTTCCCTTTTGGTCTTGGTTAAGAAATCAGTTACTCAGGAGTTATCAAACTCAAACATGATTGATAATTGTTATCTTTGCTAATTGAATTGAACTTCAATAATCCCAATCTTTCCTTAGGGATTAACTAGGATTCGAAGATCAAAGTAATCAGTCACTTGACCTTTCTTTACTTTAAGTAAAGATTAACTGAGTGGAATTAAGATTCAATCTTCATCATCATTGATAAGGATAACTAGGATAGGACTTCTAATTTCTCATACCTTGCCAAAAGTTTATTTTACAGTTATTTATTTCCTTTACAGTCTTTTACTTATTTTAATTGCAATTTAAATTACTTGTCCCTCATCCTCAAAACCCCAATTTAAAATATTCATAACCAATTATAAGAACATACTTCCCTGCAGTTCCTTGAGAAGACGACCCGAGGTTTGAATACTTCGGTTATCAATTTTTAAGGGGTTTGTTACTTGTGATAACCAAAACGTTTGTACGAAAGGGTTTTCTGTTGGTTTAGAAGCTATATCTATAACACGACTATTTTTACAAATTTCTTTACTAGCAAAAATCCTAACGTCAGAATGGCGCTGTTGCCGGGGAGCTGCAATCGTGTGCCTTATTATTGGTTATTGTAAATATTTTTCTTTTACTTATTTATTTGTCTTTATTTTCTCCTTTTACTTCCATTAGCTACTATGAATTCTCACCCCTCTCGCTTTGAGTTTGGTTCTAATATTGTTCAAAGGAGTAATAGTTATAACAGGAACATGCATCAAGGTCAGAGCAATCAAAGATGGATGGAGCCAAGAGGATCTGATCAACCCTTTAGGCAACAACACCCTCCAAGATATCATGGACAAAGACCATTCTACAATGCATACCAAGGTAATAGACATGGTGGACAACCTTGTAGTTACCAACAAACCCCACCCTGTACTTATAGGCCATCCTCTCAACATAACTTCGAACCACCATAGTCACAAGCTCCTTTTCACCATTCACCACCATATGATCCTCATTTACCCCAATTCCAATCCAATTACTCCCAAACACCACCACTTCCCCATGTACCACGTCCAAATCTATCACCCCAAGAATCAGAGGTTCGCCTCAAGGAAACAGTAGATTAACTTCAAACAACCCTTCATCAACTGGAGCAAGCAGTCAGTCAATTATCTTCTAGACATTCGAACATACAAGGACCTCCCACAGCCCCATGTGGACAATCTACAAAAGAACGTAGCATGAAGGAGATACTAGAAACTCCAGTGGACAGAACAGGGCATGACTTCGTATTGGAACAAGTAGAGGAAGCTGTCATTGTAAATGAAGAAGAGTTGGTTGAAGACTTAGGAGACGCTGAACTTCCATGGGAATCCAGAGTTATGGAGAATTCTGTCAAAAACATTACAATTGATGCTAAGGAGGATAGTGCACAACTCCCAAAGCAAGTCTTTCATGAAGAACTAGACGGAATAATCCAAGAAGCAAGTTTCCTTGATGATGATAAGCTCAAGTCAAGTTCCCCCAGTAGTGAACTTACATCAGCAAGTGACGAGGAAGACATAGAAGGGTTTGATCAGGACATGGATGCAATTGAAGAAGTCTGCAAGGAAGTGAAGAAATTCACAGACGATCACAAGGGAGTGGAACTCACAGAACCACTGGAAACACCTATCCCAAGGCCATTACCACCCAATACAAGCTTCAAATGGGTACAATCCGTAACCTTTAGCTTTATTTTCCCACTTGAATATGGTTTGCTTGAAACAGATGGCCAGCTTAGAGCTCTCTGCGGCTTTAAGAGTAAGAGGGAAATGGCTCGCACTCAGAGCTAGTGCACAAGGTTCCATAAGGTTCCACGCTTCAATTCGAAGTGCACGGATTGGCATCATGGTCAATCGAATGGATCTCGGAAAACGTTTGGTCATCTTGGTGAAAATCTACTTTCTAAACCGCCCGGATGGAAAAATATAGATCAAGACGAAGGCAGATTTAAAAGCAAAGTTTGGGATCCTGGAATCTATTCTGACATTCGTCACCCCAGGAGCTTGAGAATCTATTTGAAGCTGCTCAGAAGCTTTACGTGCCTAGTTTGGGACCCCGGAGGCTGTTGGCATTCCAAACATTGGTGGAGATTTCTGGATGAATTTAAGCGCAAGCCGCCATAACAGGAAGCTCATCCAATGTCCAACTTAAGGACTTTAACTAAAAGTGCTAGATGGGAGACAACCCACCATGGTATGGTCATTTCTTTTTTCAGTTTTATTTCGTGCTATTTATTTTTGCTTTCCTTTTCAATTGAACCTGAATATTATTCATTCGCATTGCATACTGCATACTTGCATACCTGCATAAAAAAAAGAGAGAGTAGGCGTGCGATGTGACCGCATCCCTCATGCGATCACGTCAGTTGCGAAAAATAACCCCCACGCGTCCGCGTCATTCACGCGGCCGCGTGACCTGGAAATCGACGTAAGGATCCAACGCCCAGAAAATTGGGCTGGAATCGTGCGGCCATTGTGTGTTTCGCACAAAACGACCCACGCGATCGCGTCACTTGCACAATACCAATCCCACGCGAAAGCGTGAGCGATGCGATCGCGTCGCGTGGATTGCACAAACACCCCAAAGGAGACAGAGAGTTGCGCTGAAACGACGCTGGAATCGTGCATTTGGCACAATTACCAGCGACGCGGTCGCATGCCTCACGCGACCACGTCATTTATCCTTCTCCCATTCCATGCAATCGCATCACTCACGCGATCGCATCAACCCCTAATCCACCCCATCCATGTGACCGCGTGCCCCACACGATCGCATGGATTCAAAATTATTAACCCCCTGTGACGCGAACCTATCCATCGCGCCCCCCAACCCTTTCTCCTTCCTCTTCCCTGCAAACACCCCCCTCTCTCTCTGCCCTTCGCCACCGCGCCACCCTTCACCGCCGCACCACCGACGACCACCCAGACAACACCGCCGCGCCACCCCCTTCTCTCTTTTCCCTCTCTTTCTTCTTCTCCTCTCCTCCGAGGCACTCTCCCCTTTCTATATCTGATTACATAGCTTGGCCGTCGAGCTGACGTGCCTTGGAAGGATGCTGATGAGAAGTCACCTGCTGGAGAATGCAAGAAAATTATCCCTCACAGCAGGAACTTTCTGGATTTGGGCTACAGACCTCCATTCATCACTCCTACTGATGAGACAGCCACACCATCTGCCGGCCCCTCTTCCTCTACAGCTACCCCTGCTACTACCACTGCACCTCCACCTGCCTCAGAGCCAGTTTATCACTTAGTGCACCGCCTGTTTCAGCAGCTAGACCAGATGGAGCGCTGCAACCGACGGTGATACGAGAGATATGAGCGTCGCAGCAAGCAACGCTATGAGCACCTGAAGTTGATGATCCGTTCTGACAGCGACATCCCCTCCGAGCCTGACACCCCATATGAGCCATCTGAGGAGGAGGCGGATGATCACGAGGCGGAGACCCATCCACAGAGCGAGGCTGCGCAAGTAGGCACGGAGCAGGCTGCGCCCCAGCAGGAGACCCTGCATCAGATTCTGACTGTAGACCCTGAGGTCCCTATTCAGTCAGCACCTCCCCTGCAGCAGGCTGATCCTCTGACCACCACCGCAGAGACTCCAGCTACCCATCCTTTCAGTGATGACACCCCTTCACACCCTGCTTGAGTGAGCATCAGGGACGATGCTTCATATTAAGTGTGGGGAGGTCGCCATCTCTGGCGTATATTTTTGGTGAACCACTACAGACTCTTTTACTTTATTTTGCTACTTTTCTGTATTTTTCTCTTTATTTTTATTTTTATTTTCCCAGTATTTATACATTGCTATTTTCATGTATTTTTACTATATTTCTGCATGTTGCACTTTAGTTCATATTTTAGCCATTTAGTTTAGTTGCAATTCTAACTTATTAGTTATAGAAAATGTGGATTAATTAGTATAGTTTGCCCTTTTTAGCATAAGATAACTTAGTTTAAATTAAAAATATAAAAAGAAAGTAAACTAGAGACTTCAATATAAACAATCCACACACCTTGTATATATAGCATTACATGTTAGTTAGTTAACAACATTTCATCAAGAAGAAACACTAGAACTTTAAAGCCACCTTAAGATTTACATTGAGAATAATGGGAACTCTTATTTTTTACTTGCTTGACATATATAACTGATATATAATTTTTGAGTTAGAGAACACACAGCCTGTGAGTTTTGAGCTTAATTGTATGGTTATATTTAAACCATAATATTTTATTCCTGTGTGTTCCGCCCTTCTTATTTATTCTGGTGTTCTTTACTTTGTTTTAATCTATATGTCCGATTATAGAACATAGATACATACCAAGAAAGTGATTGAGGCCATTGTTTGATTCTAGCTCACTATTCCCAAATTAGCCTACCTTTTACATCACCCTCGTTAGCCCCCTTGAGCCTTTAAATCCCTTCTTGTTTTATAACCATAACTAGCCTTAAGCAGAAAAACAAAATAAAAATCTCAAGTTGAATCCTTGGTTAGCTTAAGATAGAAATTGTGTATTGTGTAAGTGTGGGAACCTTATGGGAACATGGATGATAGAAACAAAGGGTAGAAAGTTAAAAAGAATAAGATAATTCAAAATAAAAATTTTAGGAAGCATGCTCACGTGAAATCAAAATAATTGAATTACCATGTGTATTAAAAAAAATTTTCAGTATTTGAATAAAGGGGATACAAAAGAACTCCCCAAATGCAAGATAAAGCAAATGCACATAGGACAAAATTAAAACTAATGCATGAGCATGTAACATAAAAAGTGGGGAAAATATGGGAAAATAGGTAAAGAAGCTTTGCTTTACAAAATATGTATGTTAGGTGAGATCTTAGACTAATCAAGGATTCACTTAATTAGCTCACTTAGCCTTATACATATACCCTTACTTTTACCTTGGCCCCATTACAACCTTAATTGAAGACCTCATGATTTTTGTATGCCTATATTCTATAATTGTTGATTGGTTAGATGAAGAACAAAGTTATAGAAAGTAACGATAAAAAGAAGAATAGAGTGAGTAACCCAATAAACACTGAGTGACTAGAGAGTAAACACAAAATCCAGTGAGGGTTCAATAGCTCATCAACATATATCTCTGCTTAAATTGCTAATTGTCTTGCAAGTTTGTAAAATATTTTTTCTTTCCCATCTCAATTGTAAAAGTGCTTTATCATTATCTAAGGTTTGGCTATGCATATATGATTCCTTGAGAATGTGAATTAATTTGACTACATGTAAGTTTTATATACAAGTGAATAAAAATTAGAATTGCATGATTCATTTAGGTAGTTGCATTTAGAATAGATTGCATTGCATGAGATTCCACCACTTCAACCTTACCTTACTCTTTATCTTGGATTTAGCATGAGGACATGCTATTGTTTAAGTGTGGAGAGGTTGATAAACCCATATTTTATGTTATATTTTGTGCCTAATTTAAGTGATTTATTTAGTCCTTCACTAACTTATTCATGTTAATTGCATGGTTTTACTTTCCCTTCCTTATGATGTGATGTATGTGAAAAACATGTTTCCTATGCTTTAAAAATAATTATTTTAATTACCCTTTATTTCCATTCGATGCCGTGATTCGTGTGTTGAGTAGTTTCAGATCTTCTAAGGCAGGAATGAACTAAAGGATGGAAAGGAAACATACAAAATTGGAAGGAAAGCATAAAACGGAGTTTTTGAAGAAACTGGCAGTGACGCGATCGCATGGACGACGCGACCGCATGCCAGTGCGAAATGGTAGTGACGCGACCGCATGAATGACGCGATCGTGTGCCTTGAGCGAAACGCATATGACGCGGACACATGATTGAAGTGACCGCGTGGCAAGGAAAACTCCAATTGACGCGACCGCGTGACCAACGCGGCCGCGTGACAGAGGCCACGCACCAGAAATTACAGAAAATGCTCCCAGCGATTTCAGAAGCCCTTTTTGGCCCAAATCCAAGTCCAGAAGGCACAGATCAGAGGTTATGAAGTGGGGGAATGCATCCATTCAGAAGAGAGTCTCCAATTAGTTACTTTTCATGATTTAGATTTAGTTTTGAGAGAGGTTCTCTCCTCTCTCTTTAGGATTAGGATTTAGATTTAGGATTTTATTCGCTTTCAGGATTATCTCTTTTTATCAGGTTCAACATTCCTTTTTAATTACTTGTTTTCTCAATTTAGTTTATGAATTCTTCCATGTTACAGATTGTTCTTTTGAATTAATGTTATTTGAGGTATTTCAGTTTATGATTGCTTTCTATTATTTATGTTACTGTTGCTTCCAATCTGAAGACATTTTTATTCCAGTAGATTTACTTTTTCCCTTTTGGTCTTGGTTAAGAAATCAGTAACTCAGGAGTTATCAAACTCAAACATGATTGATAATTGTTATCTTTGCTAATTGAATTGAACTTCAATAATCCTAATCTTTCCTTAGGGATTAACTAGGATTCGAAGATCAAACTAATTAGTCTCTTGACCTTTCTTTACTTTAAGTAAAGATTAACTGAATGGAATTAAGATTCAATCTTCATCATCATTGACAAGGATAACTAGGATAGGACTTCTAATTTCTCATACCTTGCCAAAAGTTTATTTTACAGTTATTTATTTACTTTACAGTCTTTTACTTATTTTAATTGCAAATTAAATTACTTGTCCCTCATCCTCAAAACCCCAATTTACAATCTTCATAACCAATAATAAGAACATACTTCCCTGCAGTTCCTTGAGAAGACGACCCGAGGTTTGAATACTTCGGTTATCAATTTTTAAGGGGTTTGTTACTTGTGATAACCAAAACGTTTGTACGAAGGAATTGCTGTTGGTTTAGAAACTATATCTACAACGCGACTATTTTTAAAAAATTCTTTACTAGCAAAAATCCTAACGTCAAATACCAAGAACACTTTGAAGATCATGATGAACATCAAGAACATATTTTTGAAAATTTTTAAGAAAAGAAAAACATGCAAAACACCAAATTTAAAAATTTTTATTCTTTAGACACTAATAATTCAAGAATGCATTTGAAAAATAAGAAAATACACCAAACAAGAAAATTTAAAGATCAAACAAAGAGAATCATCAAGAACAACTTGAAGATCAATGAAGAATAATTCCATGCATGTGTTCTTCGAAAATTTAAAGAAAAATCAAAATATGCAATTGACACCAAACTTAAAATTTAACACTAGGCTCAAACAAGAAACATAAAATTTTTGGTTTTTATGATTTTATTAATTTTTTTTGTAATTTTTCAAAAATTAGTTGGAAAAAGAAAATAAATAAATTCAAAGTTTTTAATAAGAATTCCAGGAATCATGCAATGTTAGTCTAAAGCTTCATTCTAAAAAGATTAGACATGGCTAGCCAAGCTTCAGCAGGACATTACATACAACAGCCAAATTGATGGGAATCAACTAGCTCCTGTGATGATAAAAGTATCATCTGAAACTCTAGAATTCATTCTTAAAAATTCTGAAGAACATAGAATAACTTATTTTTTTATTTTTATTTTTTTTGAAAATGTTTTCAAAAATAAAAATAGAAATAAAATGCTTAAACATAAAATAAAATTACCTAATCTGAGCAACAAGATGAACCATCAGTTGTCCAAACTCGAACAATCCCCGGCAACGGCGCCAAAAACTTGGTGCACGAAATTGTGATTTCAATGGCGCCAACAACTTGGTACGCACAATTGTAATCTCAACTATTTTTCACAACTTCGCACAACTAACCAGTAAGTACACTGGGTCGTCCAAGTAATAAACCTTACGTGAGTAAAGGTCGATCGCACGAAGATTGTCGGCTTGAAGCAAGCTATGGTCATCCTTGTAAATCTCAGTCAGGAAGATTCAAATGGTTATGAAGTTTTGATAATTAAAATATAAATAAAATATAAAATAAGAATAAGTTACTTATGTAATTCATTGGTGGGAATTTTAGATAAGCATCTGGAGAGGCTTTGTTGCTTCTGAACGTCTGCTTTCCTACTACCTTCTTCCAATCATGCGTTACCTCCTTCCATGACAAGCTGTATGATCCTCTCGGATGAAAACAAATCCATATGCGCTGTCACCGCACGGCTAATCATCTGTCGGTTTTCGCTAGCATCGGAATAGGACCATTGTCCTTTTGCACACTGTCACTTGTGTCCCACATTCGCAGGTTTGAAGCTTGTCACAGTCATCCCTTCCCAGATCCTACTCGGAATACCACAGACAAGGTTTAGACTTTCCAGATCTCAGGAATGCTGCCAACGGTTCTAGCCTATACCATGAAGACTCTGATGTCACGGAATGGAATGCTCTGTTGTCAGGAGAGGCAACCATGCGTCGTGAACCAGGAGACCAAGAGATATACACTCAAGCTAATGCAGATAGAACGGAAGTGGTTGTCAGGCACGCATTCATAATTGAGAAAGATGATGAGTGTCACGGGTCATCATGTAACAACCCTGATTTTCGAGTATGCGAGATCTTTTCCGAAGGCACGAAATCCTCCGGAAGATCAGTAAAGGGAACACCTCTTCTATATCATCAAGTATCTCAATCCTCATTGTCATTATGTCATATTTAAACTAGAACCTTTTCCGAGGAAAGCTCGATAACGCGGTCACGAAGAATCTAGTTTTTGAACCGTATCGGTTGGCAGTTTTGATTCTGATTTTTGTAAATAGTCTCAGTTTGATGAACCGGACTCGATTCATGAGAGAAGAGAGATAATAGGATAATATTATCATTATATTAGTATTAGAAGCTTCTTGAGTGATATTATAAGGTTACCTGGTCTGTTTTATTTAAAAACAGGAAATCGGTTTAACCAGATTTACAATTTACTAGTGCAGCTTTGCACCAGCACTCTCTCATGACTTTAGCAATGCTAAGGCCTCATTATACATGTTTTATTCTCATATTAAATATGTTACTAGTGACTTTTATGCTAGTAGCTCAGAAAAGAATTTTTAGAGATGTTTTTACGTGTGTTCCGATACACCTAGTTTTAGTAGTTATACACCTTGGATATTTTAATATTATTTTAATCCACCTTCAATCCAACCAATCAAAACTCACCCTACACCCCCAAAACCCTCAAGGCTGGCTCATTTTCACTTTGTGGCCGAAAATAGGTAGAGAGAAAAAGAGAGAAAAGTTCTTAGTTCCAAATCTTCAAAGCTTGATTTCTGCTGAACTAAAACTCAAATCAAAATTCCAATCCGACCAAAATGATCCTCTCTTCTTTCTCTACATGATCATATGACTTATCAAGGCTGGAATCAAGGTGAATTGGCTGCACCATCTCTTTTTTGATTCGGTTTCAAGGAAACATGGTTAAATATGTGTTTTCTTGATGTGATTTAGGAGGAAAAAGTGCTTAAGGACCACCCAAAAGTCTAACCAAATTAGGAGCAGCAAAACCAGGTAGGGTGTCTGATGAGCAGAAAATTTATACGCTTTTTGGCATTGTTTTTAGTATGTTTTTAGTAGGATATAGTTACTTTTAGGGATGTTTTTATTAGTTTTTATGTTAAATTCACATTTCTAGACTTTAATATGAGTTTGTGTGTTTTTCTGTGATTTCAGGTATTTTCTGGCTGAAATTGAGGGACTTGAGAAAAAATCAGATTCAAAGGTAGAAGAAGGACTGCTGATGCTGTTGGATTCTGACCTCCCTGCACTCAAAGTGGATTTTTTGGAGCTACAGAATTAAAAATGGCGCGCTTCCAATTGCATTGGAAAGTAGACATCCAGGGCTTTCCAGCAATATATAATAGTCCATACTTTAGCCGAGTTTAGACGATGCAAATGGGCGTTGAATGCCAGTTCTACGCTGCAGTCTGGAGTTAAACGCCAGAAACACGTCACGAACCAGAATTGAACGCCAAAAACACGTTACAACATGGCGTTCAACTCCAGAAGAAGCCTCTGCACGTGTAACATTCAATCTCAGCCCAAGCACACACCAAGTGGGCCCTGGAAGTGGATTTATGCATCAATTACTTACTTCTGTAAACCCTAGTAACTAGTTTAGTATAAATAGGACTTTTTACTATTGTATTTGACATCTTGGGACGTTTAGTTCTTAGATCATGGGGGCTGGCCATTCGGCCATGCCTGAACCTTTCACTTATGTATCTTCAAGCGGTAGAGTTTCTGCACTCCATAGATTAAGGTGTGGAGCTCTGCTGTTCCTCATGAATTAATGCAAAGTACCACTGCTTTTCTATTCAATTCAACTTATTCCGCTTCTAAGATATTCATTCGCACTTCAACATGAATGTTATGAACGTGACAATCATCATCATTACCCCACGAACGTGTGCCTGACAACCACTTCCGTTCCACCTTAGATTGGATGATTATCTCTTGGATCTCTTAATCAGAATCTTCGTGGTATAAGCTAGATTGATGGCGGCATTCATGAGAGTCCAAAAAGTCTAAACCTTGTCTGTGGTATTCCGAGTAGGGCTCTGGGATTGAATGACTGTGACGAACTTCAAACTCGCGAGTGCTGGGCGTAGTGACAGACGCAAAAGGAGGGTGAATCCTATTCCAGTATGATCGAGAACCTCAGATGATTAGCCGTGCTATGACAGAGCATTTGGACCATTTTCACAAGAGGATGGGATGCAGCCATTGACCACAGTGATGCCTCCAGATGATTAGCCATGCAGTGACAGCGCATCGGACCATTTTCACAGAGAGGATGAAAAGTAGCCATTGACAATGGTGATGTCCTTACATAAAGCCAGCCATAGAAAGGAGTAGGACTGATTGGATAAAGACAGCAGGAAAGCAGAAGTTCAGAGGGACGAAAGCATCTCTATACCTTTATCTGAAATTCTCACCAATGATATACATAAGTATTTTTATCTTTATTTTCTGTCTATTTATTATTAATTTTCGAAATCTCCATAACCATTTGATATCCGCCTGACTGAGATTTACAAGGTGACCATAGCTTGCTTCATACCAACAATCTCCATGGGATCGACCCTTACTCACGTAAGGTTTATTACTTGGACGACCCAGTGCATTTGCTGGTTAGTTGTATCGAAGTTGTGAATGAAAAACGATTTATTAAGACGTGCGTACAGAGTTTCTGGCGCCGTTGCCTGAGATCACAATTTCGTGCACCAAGTTTTTGGCACTGTTACCGGGGATTGTTCGAGTTTGGACAACTGACGGTTCATCCTGTTACTCAGATTAGGTAATTTTCTTCTTATTTTGTTTTCAAAAAGTTTTCAAAAAAATCTTTCAAAAAAATTTTTTCCTTTGTTTTCAAAAAAAAAAAAATAATTTCAAAAATTTATATTTTTCTTCAGAATTTTTAAGAATGAATTTTAGTGTTTCATGAAGCATGTTGAAGCCTGACTGGTTGTAAAGCCATGTATAAATTCATTTGGACTGGGGCTTCCAACCTAACATTATCAAGAGCAAGCTAGTTGTTGCTAATCCACCTGCTGCTGTTCCGATCCAAAAGATTTACATGCTAAAGCTTGACTGGCTATTAAGCCATGTCTAACCCTCAGATTGGAGCATTAGAATAAGAGTGCAAGATTCCTGGAATTCATATTAAAAATTTTGGAATCCTTATTTTTTTTTTTCACACTAATTTTCGAAAAATATAATATACAAAAATCCAAAAAAAATTAATAAAATCCTAAAATTTAAAAATATTTTGTGTTTCTTGTTTGAGTCTTGAGTCAATTTTTAAGTTTGGTGTCAATTGCATACTCATCTTGCATTTTTCAAAAATTGCATTCATGCATTGCATTCATCATGATCTTCAAGTTGTTCTTGATAAACCTTCTTGATTGATCTTCATATTATATTGTTTTGTGTTGTATCTTGTTTTTCATATGCATTCTTGCATTCATAGTGTCTGAACATGAAGAATTTCTAAGTTTGGCGTCTTGCATGTTTTTTTTGCATATAAAATTTTCAAAAATATGTTCTTGATGTTCATCATGATCTTCAAAGTGTTCTTGGTGTTCATCTTGACATTCAGAGCATTCTTGCATGCATTCATTGTTTTGATCCAAAATTTTCATGCATTGCATCATTTTCATGTTTTTCTCTCTCATCATTAAAAATTCAAAAATAAAAAAAAATATCTTTCCTTTTTTCTCTCATAAATTTCGAAAATTTGATTGGCTTTTTCAAAAAATTTTTAAAAATCTAGTTGTTTCTTATGAGTCAAATCAAATTTTTAATTTAAAAATCTTATCTTTTTCAAAATTTTTTTCAAAAATAAAATCTTTTTCATTTTTCTTATCTATTTTTGAAAATTCTAAAAATATTTTTCAAAAATCTTTTTCTTAATTTTACTAACTAACTCTATCTCTCTAATTTTCGAAAATATCTCCCTCTTTTTCAAAAATTCTTTTTAATTAACTAATTGTTTCAAAATTCAATTTTAATTTATTTCTTTTTTTTTTATTTTCGAAAATCACTAACCATTTTTCAAAAATAATTTTCGAAAATTATCCTTCTTTCTCATCTCCTTCTGTTTATTTATTCATCTACTAACATCTCTCCCTCACTCACCAAAAAAATCCGAACCCTCTCTCTCTCTGAGTTCAGATTTTCTCTTCTTCTTTTCTTCTACTCACATAAGGGAACCTCTATACCTAGGCAAAAAGGATCCCTATTATTATTATTATTATTTTGTTCCCTCTTTTTCATATGAGCAGGAGCAAGGACAAGAACATTCTTGTTGAAGTAGATCCAGAACCAGAAAGGACTCTGAAGAGGAAACTAAGAAAAGATAAATTACAACAATCCAGCAAGCACCTTTCAGAAATTTTCAAACAGGAAGAAGAGATGGCAGTCGAAAATAATAATAATGCAAGGAGGATGCTTGGTGACTTTACTGCACCTAATTCTAATTTACATGGAAGAAGCATCTCCATCCCTACCATTGGAGCAAACAACTTTGAGCTGAAACCTCAATTAGTTTCTCTGATGCAGCAGAACTGCAAGTTTCATGGACTTCCATCTGAAGATATTTTTCAGTTCTTAACTGAATTTTTGCAGATCTGTGATACTGTTAAGACTAATGGAGTAGATCCTGAAGTCTACAGGCTCATGCTTTTCCCTTTTGCTGTAAGAGACAGAGCTAGAGTGTGGTTGGACTCTCAACCCAAAGATAGCCTGAACTCTTGGGATAAACTGGTCACGGCTTTCTTAGCCAAGTTCTTTCCTCATCAAAAGCTGAGCAAGCTTAGAGTGGATGTTCAAACCTTCAAATAGAAAGAAGGTAATTCCCTCTATGAAGCTTGGGAGAGATACAAGCAACTGACCAAAAAGTGTCCTTCTGACATGCTTTCAGAATGGACCATCCTGGATATATTCTATGATGGTCTATCTGAATTAGCTAAAATGTCATTGGATACTTCTGTAGGTGGATCCATTCACCTAAAGAAAATGCCTGCAGAAGCTCAAGAACTTATTAACATGGTTGCTAATAACCAGTTCATGTACACTTCTGAGAGGAATCCTATGAGTAATGGGACACCTCAGAAGAAGGGAGTTCTTGAAATTGATACTCTGAATGCCATATTGGCCCAGAATAAAATATTGACTCAGCAAGTCAATATGATTTCTCAGAGTCTGAATGGAATGCAAGCTGCACCCAACAGTACTCAAGAGACAACTTCTGAGGAAGAAGCTTATGATCCTAAGAACCCTGCAATAGCAGAGGTGAATTACATGGGTGAACCATATGGAAACACTTATAATCCCTCATGGAGAAATCACCCAAATCTCTCATGGAAGGATCAACAAAAGCCTCAACAAGGCTTTAATAATGGTGGGAGAAACAGGTTTAGCAATAGCAAGCCTTTTCCATCATCTACTCAGCAACAGACAGAGAACTCTGAACAAAATACCTCTAATTTAGCAAACTTAGTCTCTGATCTATCTAAAGCCACTGTGAGTTTCATGAATGAAATAAGGTCCTCCATTAGAAATTTGGAAGCACAAGTGGGCCAGCTGAGTAAAAGGATCACTGAAATCCCTCCTAGTACTCTCCCAAGTAATACAGAAGAAAATCCAAGAGGAGAGTGCAAGGCCATTGAATTGACCATCATGGCCGAACCCACAAGAGAGGAGAAGGACGTGAATCCCAAGGAGGAAGACCTACCGGGACGTCCAGTGATTAATAAGGAGTTTCCCTCTGAGGAACCAAAGGAATCTGAGACTCATCTAGAGACCATAGAGATTCCATTGAACCTCCTTGTGCCATTCATGAGCTCTGGTGAGTATTCCTCTTCTAAAGAGAATGAGGATGTTACTGAAGAGCAGGTTGCCAAGTTTCTTGGTGCAATCATGAAGCTGAATGCCAATTTATTTGGAAATGAAACTTGGGGAGATGAACCTCCCCTGTTCAACAATGAACTAAATGCATTGGATCAACTGAGATTACCTGAATGTCAGAAACAAGCAGCATCCTGGCGTTCAGACACCAGAAATGCACAGTGAGGAAAGCTGGCGCTGAACGCCAGAAACAAGCATAGAACTGGCGTTCAACGCCAGAAATATGCTGCATCTGGGCGCTGAATGCCCAGAACAAGCATCAATTCGGCGTTTAAACGCCAGAATTGCATGCAAAGGCATTTTACATGCCTAATTGGTGCAGGGATGAAATTCCTTGACACCTCAGGATCTGTGGACCCCACAGGATCAACTCAGCATCTGTGGACCCTACAGGATCCCCACCTACCACCACTCACTCTTTTCCATCTTCACAATAAACACTCTTCCCCAAAACTCTTCACCAATCACCTTAATCTCTCTTCCTTATCACCACTTCACCACTCACACCCATCCACTCTTCCCCATAAACCTACCTCATAAACTCCACCTACCTTCAAAATTCAAAACCAATTTCCCACCCAAACCCACCCTATATGGCCGAACCTTAAACCCCCTCCCTTCCCTATATAAAGCCCTCCATTCTTCCTCATTTTCACACAACACAACCCTCGCTTCTCATTCTTGGCCGAATACACCTCTCCCTCCTCTCCTCCATATTTTCTTCTTCTTCTTCATCTATTCTTTCTTCTCTTGCTCGAGGGCGAGCAATATTCTAAGTTTGGTATGGTAAAAGCATAAGCTTTTTGTTTTTCCATTACCATTGATGGCACCTAAGACTGGAGAATCCTCTAGAAAAGGGAAAGGGAAGACAAAAGCTTCCACCTCCGAGTCATGGGAGATGGAAAGATTCATCTCCAAAGCTCATCAAGACCATTTCTATGATGTTGTGGCCAAGAAGAAGGTGATCCCCGAGGTCCCTTTCAAGCTCAAGAGAAATGAGTATCCGGAGATCCGACATGAGATCCATAGAAGAGGTTAGAAAGTTCTAACAAACCCCATCCAACAAGTCAGAATTCTAATGGTTTAAGAGTTCTATGCTAATGCATGGATCATTAGGAACCATGATCAAAGTAAGAACCCGAACCCAAAGAATTATATTACAATGGTTCGGGGGAAATACTTAGATTTTAGTCCGGAAAATGTGAGGTTGGCGTTCAACTTACCAATGATGGAAGAGAACGCACGCCCCTACACAAGGAGAGTCAACTTTGATCAAAGGTTGGACCAAGTCCTCATGGACATATGTGTGGAAGGAGCTCAATGGAAGGTTGACTCCAAAGGCAAGCCGGTTCAACTAAGAAGATTGGACCTTAAGCCTATGGCTAGAGGATAGTTGGAGTTCATCCAACGGTCCATCATCCCCACTAGCAATCGATCTGAAGTTACTGTGGATCGGGCCATCATGATTCATAGCATCATGATTGGTGAGGAAGTAGAAGTTCATGAAGTCATCTCCCTTGAACTCTACAAAATAGCCGAAAAGCCCTCCCCCTTGGCAAGGCTAGCTTTCCCTCATCTTATTTGCCATCTATGTTACTCAGCTGGAGCTTTCATAGAAGGAGACATTCCCATTGAGGAAAAGAAGCCCATCACTAAGAAAAGGATAGAGCAGGCAAGAGAGCCCATTCATGGATCTCAAGAGACCATGAAGCTCATCACTATGAGATCCCGGAGATGCCTCAAATGCATTTTCCTCCACAAAACTATTGGGAGCAAATCAACACCTCCCTTGGAGAATTAAGTTCCAACATGGGACAATTAAGGGTGGAACATCAAGAGCACTCCATCATCCTTCATGAAATTAGAGAAGATCAAAGAGCAATGAGGGAGGAGCAACAAAGACAAGGAAGAGACATAGAAGAGCTCAAGGACATCATTGGTTCCTCAAGGAGAAAACGCCACCATCACTAAGGTGGACACATTCCTTGTTCTTACATTCTCTGTTTTTCGTTTTCTTTATGTTAAGTGCTTATCTATGTGTGTGTCTTCATTACATGATCAAATATTCTCTTCTTTTTATCCTATTTGATTTTCAGTTGCTTGGGGACAAGCAACAATTTAAGTTTGGTGTTGTGATGAGCGGATAATTTATAAGCTTTTTGGCATTGTTTTTAGTATGTTTTTAGTAAGATATAGTTACTTTTAGGGATGTTTTTATTAGTTTTTATGTTAAATTCACATTTCTGGACTTTACTATGAGTTTGTATGTTTTTCTGTGATTTCAGGTATTTTCTGGCGGAAATTGAGGGATTTGAGCAAAAATCAGATTCAGAGGTAGAAGAAGGACTGCTGATGCTGTTGGATTCTGACCTCCCTGCACTCAAAGTGGATTTTCTGGAGCTACAAAACACAAAATGGCGCTCTTCCAATTGCATTGGAAAGTAGACACCCAGGGCTTTCTAGCAATATATAATAGTCCATACTTTGGCCGAGTTTAGACGACGCAAATTCAACTTATTCCGCTTCTAAGATATTCATTCGTACTTCAACATGAATGTGATGAACGTGACAATCATCATCATTCCCCCACGAACGCATGCCTGACAACCACTTCCATTCCACCTTAGATTGGATGATTATCTCTTGAATCTCTTAATCAGAATCTTCGTGGTATAAGCTAGATTGATGGCGGCATTCATGAGAGTCCGAAAAGTCTAAACTTGTCTGTGGTATTCCGAGTAGGGCTCTGGGATTGAATGACTGTGACGAACTTCAAACTCGCAAGTGCTGGGCGTAGTGACAGACGCAAAAGGAGGGTGAATCCTATTCTAGTATGATCGAGAACCTCAGATGATTAGTCGTGCTGTGACAGAGCATTTGGACCATTTTCACAAGAGGATGGGATGCAGCCATTGACCACGGTGATGCCTCCAGATGATTAGCCATGCAGTGACAGCACATCGGACCATTTTCACAGAGAGGATGAAAAGTAGCCATTGACAATGGTGATGTCCTTACATAAAGTCAGCCATAGAAAAGAGTAGGACTGATTGGATGAAGATAGCAGGAAAGAAAAAGTTCAGAGGGACGAAAGCATCTCTATACCTTTATCTGAAATTCTCACCAATGATATACATAAGTATTTTTATCTTTATTTTCTGTCTATTTATTATTAATTTTCGAAAACTCCATAACCATTTGATATCCGCCTGACTGAGATTTACAAGGTGACCATAGCTTGCTTCATACCAACAATCTCCATGGGATCGACCCTTACTCACGTGAGGTTTATTACTTGGGCGACCCAGTGCACTTGCTGGTTAGTTGTATCGAAGTTGTGAATGAAAAACGATTTATTAAGACGTGCGTACAGAGTTTTTGGCGCCGTTGCGTGAGATCACAATTTCGTGCACCAGTGTCACGAAATTAATCTTGATTATTTGTGTTTGAGTTGTGTGAATGTTGTATGATTTGGCTGTGCTAAAAATTGGTTGCATATATGATTGATTCTTGGTGAAAGTTTGGTGAAATTTTGATGAAATTTGATGAAATTGAAGATTTAAGGTTCATGTTCTTGGGTAGCTGGAAAAACGAAACCCTAAGCTTAAATTGAGGTTCAATTTGTGTTGAAATCATGTAGAAAAGATGGGGTTTTAGTGGCCGCTAATTTATTATGAATTATAGTAAAAATCGGTTGCTGAAAAGACTGAAAAACGAGTAAAAACAGAGAAGGAATCTAAAGAATTTATGAAGAACATGAAGAACACTTTGAGTGTGATGAAGAACAATGAAGAACACCTTTTTGATCCATAAAAGGGCAAGGAAGTAAATATTTTGGTGTTTGGGGGGTTATTTTGTAATTTCTGAAAGTTAGAGTGGTAAAAGTAGAAAAATTAAAAGTTACGGGTGGTAAAAAGTGAATTTTAAAGGTTAAAAGTAAAAGAAAGTTAATTTTCGAAAATTTAATGATAAAATAAGAAAAAATAATAAAATATTAAATAATAATATTTAATTAAAAATAATATTTTAATAAAAATAATAAAATAATACAGAAAAGGCAATTTTCTGTAAAAGCTTTAGAAAGACAACTTTAAGCACAGAATCTCATAATTACTTTCATAAAATACTTAGGGAGTGGTAAAAACATATTAGTGAGGCAAAGATAAATAAAAGGTAAAAAGTTGAAGAAAAGATAAAAATCGAAGAAAAAGTCTGTAAAATTTTAATGACAGAAAAACAGACAGAGACTAGTGAACGAACTAGGGCAACAAAGTTAGTCCTGGAATTGCGAATAGGGTTTGGTATTATATAAAAAGTTAAACTGTTTCAGTATAGACTTAATGAACCTATACTTGGGACAGGCTAACTATTCATATCGAAATTTACATAAGCTTTAAATACATACGTTAAGCAGAGAAAAGAGTAACCAGAGCAGAGTAAAGAGATACAGAGAACAGAGTAACCAGAAGACAGAGGTTGCTTACAGTGAGTGTGTTGTTGCTCCTGTAAGACAGAGGTTGCTTACAGTGAGTGTGTTGTTGCTCCTGTAAGACAGAGGTTGCTTATAGTGAGTCTGTTGGGCGTATATCGGCTAATAAGTGCCGCCCTGCAAGACAAAGGTTGCTTGCAGTGGATATTGCCAACAGGAAAGCCTTATCCAGACAGAGGTTGCTGGGTAACGTCAGGAGCGGGTATGTAACCGACAAATGAGCTCATTACCTGCACTAGGGCTAGACATGCATCATATTTGGTTGCGCATTTCCTCTGTTATGATTGTTGTTTGAATGTATGCCTTCTTTGTTTTCATTCTATTCTCTGTGTCTGTGTTTTGTTTTCTTGTATTCTTTTCTTTGTGTTTTGCTTTTTGTTTTCTCTATTTTTTCTATTTATCTGTTTCTTCTGTCTACTGCTTCTCGGTATTCTGCTATTTATCTGCTAAACAACACTGAATTAATGAATGTAACTAATAACCCCGGCCCTACTAAGAACTCCCCAGTTCTTACCCCTTCTCTCTCCCTTCCCCCTTCAGATGGAAGGATGAGTACCCTTCCATAGTTTGCTGATGACTGTTCTGCAAAGAGGATTCCGCTCTAGGTAGTCTTCTGAGTCTAGAGTGAACTCTGTTACCTGTTTATATGTATATACTGTGAGGCCAGCCAACGTCTGCACCCTGCTTATCTACAAACTTTAACCTAAGTCCTCCGTACGATGTTACTGTTATGTGGCCACTCGATGAAGTACTTGAGAGACATTCTTTGATGACATATGATCGTGCAGAGGATTAGTAGACGACCTTCCACCTTTTGATGACGATCCACCTGACTTGAGTTTTGAAGACCTAGAACGTACTTTCCCTCGCTTTAGTAGTTTAGAGGGACTAGGTGAGTATAGAGTCTAGGCTAGCCTGGGCGCCAGCTTAGGGACTTCTTGAACAGGTCAGGACCTGGGATGTTCTATGTATACATATGTATATAGTTATTATCTAGCTATATCTAGGGGTGTTCTAACTAAAAGTCTATACTCTAATAAAGGCTGGATCACCGAATATTGTCAACTACTTGTGATGTAGTTATGTGTGGTTGTTTATAACTGTATGATCTGTTATCATTTGTGACTTGATTATTAATGATTCTGTTTATTAATCCAAATTTTTTTTTAAAAAAAAAGGTACCTCGTAAAATAACTACGCTTTTAACAACGAATCAGGCTCATATAATAAATAATAGATAATAATTAGGTAGACAAGTTGGTAGCGCTCAGTTTTTAGTATGATCATGACGTACCAGAAATTGGGTTGTTACAATTTGGTATCAGAGCAGTTCATTCCCAGTAGAGCCTGGGGAGTGGACTGACTATGCTTCATTGCATACTCTGCTTGTGTGTCTCATGTCGTTAGGGTATCTTTAAGATACATTTGGCATGAATGTCTATGAGTGCTCATTTTAGGAATGTTCATACTTAACTTGAGATATTAAGACTGATCACCTTAATGTTGATTGTTTGGTGCGGATAAGACCTCAATGACTGTGAATAGGCATGGTTTAATCGAGCTCCGAACGATGAATCGACGTGAGCCATAGCTATCTTCATAGCTGTTATGATCTTAATGGCTATGGATGTGTGAGATTTAGATGCTATCAGCAACGGACCGATCTCTTCGTCAGGATGGCTTGAAGGAAATAAACCGCTTGAAGATGGATTCTGCACCTGGCTGAAATTTTGAGGGCAAAATTTTCTTTTAGGAGGGTAGAATGTAATAACCCTGATTTTCCAGTATGCGAGATCTTTTCTGAAGGCACGAAATCCTCCGGAAGATCAGTAAAGGGAACACCTCTTCTATATCATCAAGTATCTCAATCCTCATTGTCATTATGTCATCCTTAAGCTAGAACCTTTTCCGAGGAAAGCTCGATAACGCGGTCACGAAGAACCTAGTTTTTGAACCGTATCGGTTGGCAGTTTTGATTCTGATTTTTGTAAATAGTCTCAGTTTGACGAACCGAACGCGATTCATGAGAGAAGAGAGATAATAGGATAATATTATCATTATATTAGTATTAGAAGCTTCTTGAGTGATATTATAAGGTTACCTGGTCTGTTTTATTTAAAAACAGGAAATCGGTTTAACCAGATTTACAATTTACTGGTGCAGCTTTGCACCAGCACTCTCTCATGACTTTAGCAATGCTAAGGCCTCATTATACATGTTTTATTCTCATATTAAATATGTTACTAGTGTCTTTTATGCTAGTAGCTCAGAAAAAAATTTTTAGAGATGTTTTTACGTGTGTTCCGATACACCTAGTTTTAGTAGTTATACACCTGAGATATTTTAATATTATTTTAATCCACCTTCAATCCAACCAATCAAAACTCACCCTACACCCCCAAAACCCTCAAGGCTTGCTCATTTTCACTTTGTGGTCGAAAATAGGTAGAGAGAAAAATAGAGAAAAGTTCTTAGTTCCAAATCCCCAAAGCTTGATTTCTGCTGAACTAAAACTCAAATCAAAATTCCAATCCGACCAAAATGATCCTCTCTTCTTTCTCTACATGATCATATGACTTATCAAGGCTGGAATCAAGGTGAGTTGGCTGCACCGTCTCTCTTTTGATTCGGTTTCAAGAAAACATGGTTCAATATGTGTTTTCTTGATGTGATTTAGGAGGAAAAAGTGCTTAAGGACCACCTGAAAGTCTAACTGAATTAGGAGCAGCAAAACCAGGTAGGGTGTCACGAAATTAATCTTGATTATTTTTGTTTGAGTTGTGTGAATGTTGTATGATTTGGCTGTGCTAAAATTGGTTGCATATATGATTGATTCTTAGTGAAAATTTGGTGCAATTTTGATGAAATTTGATGAAATTCAAGCTTTAAAGTTCATGTTCTTGGGCAGCTGGAAAAACGAAACCCTAAGCTTAAATTGAGGTTCAATTTGTGTTGAAATCATGTAGAAAAGTTGGGGTTTTAGTGGCCGCTAATTTATTATGAATTATAGTAAAAATTGGTTGCTGAAAAGACTGAAAAACAAGTAAAAACAGAGAAGGAATCTAAAGAATTTATGAAGAACATGAAGAACACTTTGAGTGTGATGAAGAACAATGAAGAACACCTTTTTGATCCATAAAAGGGCAAGGAAGTAAATATTTTGGTGTTTGGGGGGTTATTTTGTAATTTCTGAAAGTTAGGGTGGTAAAAGTAGAAATATTAAAAGTTACGGATGGTAAAAAGTGAATTTTAAAGGTTAAAAGTAAAAGTAAAAGAGTAACCAGAGAAGAATAAAGGGATACAGAGAAGAGAGTAATCTGATAAAGAGAAATGGTTTGAGTTAAGATGTTGTAAAAGTAAAAGCTGTAGAGTTTGTATAGCATGATTGAACAGAGAAAGGAAGAAGTACTGCATAAGAATGTGAAAGTGATGATGAATAATGAGAATGTTAATGAATGATGATAATGAGAATGATTATGTAAGAATCTGCTGCAGAGAGGCAGTCAGATAGATGGTGGTACGACCACTGAGAACGCTTTCCTGGGATACCTTGCTATAATGCTTTGCTGTAAGACAGAGGTTGCTTACAGTGAGTATGTTGTTACTCCTGTAAGACAGAGGTTGCTTACAGAGGGATCGAGATGAGTGTGCTCCTGTAAGATAGAGGTTGCTTACAGTGAGTATGTTGTTACTCCTGTAAGACAGAGGTTGCTTACAGAGGGATCGAGATGAGTGTGCTCCTGTAAGATAGAGGTTGCTTACAGTGAGTGTGTTGTTGCTCCTGTAAGACAGAGGTTGCTTACAGTGAGTATGTTGTTACTCCTGTAAGACAGAGGTTGCTTATAGTGAGTCTGTTGGGCGTATATCGGCTAATAAGTGCCGCCCTGCAAGACAAAGGTTGCTTGCAGTGGATATTACCAACAAGAAAGCCTTATCCAGACAGAGGTTGCTGGGTAACATCGGGAGCGGGTATGTAACCGACAAATGAGCTCATTACCTGCACTAGGGCTAGACATGCATCATATTTGGTTGCGCATTTCCTCTGTTATGATTGTTGTTTGAATGTATGCCTTCTTTGTTTTCATTCTATTCTCTGTGTCTGTGTTTTGTTTTCTTGTATTCTTTTGTTTGTGTTTTGCTTTTTGTTTTCTCTATTTTTTCTATTTATCTGTTTCTTCTGTCTACTGCTTCTCAGTATTCTGCTATTTATCTGCTAAACAACACTGAATTAATGAATGTAACGAATAACCCCGGCCCTACTAAGAACTCCCCAGTTCTTACCCCTTCTCTCTCCCTTCCCCCTTCAGATGGAAGCATGAGTACCCTTCCGTAGTTTGCTGATGACTGTTCTGCAAAGAGGATTCCGCTCTAGGTAGTCTTCTGAGTCTAGAGTGAACTCTGTTACCTGTTTATATGTATATACTTTGAGGCCAGCCAACGTCTGCACCCTGCTTATCTACAAACTTTAACCTAAGTCCTCCGTACGATGTTGCCTTTTATGTGGCCACTCGATGAAGTACTTGAGAGACATTCTTTGATGACATATGATCGTGCAGAGGATTAGTAGACGACCTTCCACCTTTTGATGACGATCCACCTGACTTGAGTTTTGAAGACCTAGAACGTACTTTCCCTCGCTTTAGTAGTTTAGAAGGACTAGGTGAGTATAGAGTCTAGGCTAGCCTGGGCGCCAGCTTAGGGACTTCTTGAACAGGTCAGGACCTGGGATGTTGTATGTATACACATGTATATAGTTATTATCTAGCTATACTAGGGGTCTTCTAACTAAAAGTCTATACTCTAATAAAGGCTGGATCACCGAATATTGTCAACTACTTGTGATGTAGTTATGTGTGGTTGTTTATAACTATATTATCTGTTATCATTTGTGACTTGAGTATTAATGATTCTATTTATTAATCCAAACTTTTTTTTAAAAAAAAAGGTACCTCGTAAAATAACTACGCTTTTAACAACGAATCAGGCTCATATAATAAATAATAGATAATAATTAGGTAGACAAGTTGGTAGCGCTCAGTTTTTAGTATGATCATGACATACCAGAAATTGGGTCGTTACACATCACATTCATCAGGTTGAAGTGCGAGTGAATATCTTAGAGAAGAAGTAGGCGTGAATTGAATAGAAAAACAATAGTACTTGTATTAATTCATAAAGAACAGCAGAGCTCCATACCTTAATCTATGGGGTGTAGAAACTCCATCGTAGAAAATACATAAGTGAAAGGTCTAGGCATGGCCGTGAGGCCAGCCTCTCCAAACGTGTACAATGATCAAAATAGGAACATAAGATAAAAGACTGATCAAAGATGGTCAAAAGATGTAAAATAAATCTCTAAATGTAGTTTTTATACTAAACTAGTAGCCTAGGGTTACAGAAAATGAGTAACAAAGTGCAGATAGTGCAGAAATCCACTTCCGGGGCCCACTTGGTGTGTGCTTGGGATGAGCATTGAGCTTTACACGTGCATAGGCTGTTCCTAGAGTTAAATGCCAGCTTCGGTGCCAGTTTGGGCGTTTAACTCCAATCCTGGTGTCAGTTTGGGCGTTTTACGCCAAGATGTTTTAGGCTGACTTTGAACGCCAATTTGGGCCATCAAATCTCGGGCAAAGTATGAACTATTATATATTGCTGAAAAGCCCAGGATGTCTACTTTCGAACGCAAATGAGACCGTTCCAATTGGGCATCTATAGCTCCAGAAAATCCACTTCGAGTGTAGGGAGGTAAGAATCCAACAGCATCTGCAGTCCTTTTTCAGCCTCTAAATCAGATTTTTGCTCAGGTCCCTCAATTTCAGCCAAAAAATACCTGAAATCACAGAAAAACACACAAACTCATAGTAAAGTCCAGAAATGTGATTTTTGAATAAAAACTAATAAAAATATAATAAAAAGTAATAAAAACATACTAAAAACTATGTAAAAACAATACCAAAAAGGGTATAAATTATCCGCTCATCAGGCACCACTCTTTCTTTCCTTATCCTGCACTTATGTTTAATATGTATGTCTCTACTAAGGACTGTAATATCCAGGGGCAAAGCTACATACATAAAACGGGGGCAATGGCTCCCCCTAATTTTAATTTTTTATATGTAAATTATATGTAAATTTCAGTTTAGTCCCCCTTAAAATTTTATTTTAGTCTTATTTTATTGTGTAAATATATTTGCCCCCTCTCTAATATTTCACTAGCTCCGTCCCTAGTAATATCATTTAATACCAATGATGTTTTATATGGCTGGCTCCGATATTGATCATCATTGTATAATGAGAGATTGATGAGAAATTAAATATGTGCCTACAATAATTATAAATATATATATAGTGTGTGTGTGTACGTCACATACATTATTCTAATCTACCTTATTATCAACTTATTGGAATCTCTTTCTCTCTACTATATCCAAAGCTATTTTGTTTTATTTGCTTAAAGAAGAGGCAAGGCAGTACCTATTTAATTACCTTTTCAAAGAAGATTAGCAGCAAAGATCTATATACAACTTAGAAAACTGCTTAGATTTCTGTTTTATCCTGAGTTTTATATTATTATAGAAAAACTGAGAAAAATCTCTAACCAAGTGAACTATTATTACCATAAAGAAAAGTTCATAAAACAAGAAGTTGTGATCTCTATTTCCTTCAAGTGTAATAATAGACCTTCTAGGATGATCAATTATTTATATGCTTCAGTTTTTTATACCTTAAAAAGTACATTGAATTTGTCTCATCACATGTCTAATTACAAAAACCCATGAACAAAGCATTCTTCAATTTTCATAATATTTTACCCCTCAAAAAATTAAGCAATGCATCTAATGATGGCGCAATATAAATGTTATCAATAAGAATATAATTTAAGATTCCGTCTCACGGGTAAAGGTAGAAAGCTCAGAACTCTTCAAGATTCGCAGCCTCTTCACTGTTGATACGAACATGCTGCCAAAAAAGAAAACAATTATAAATCCATTTAGCAGACCAATCAGGATTTTTTCCAATAATTAAATAAATTAAGCATCACCAAGTGGGAATTTATTGTTTCTAGGAGGGGACATAAGTACAAGTGTGTGTATATATATATTCATGTGAAAAGAACAGACATACCATGGCATGTAGTGCCTCGGAATTATTCACAACAATTGAGAAAAAGGTTGTCTGACTCTCATGTCTGATCTTAATCTATTAACATTATTGAGATTGAAATAAATAAAGCACTAATGGTTTAGCATTAACAATCTAACTAGACTCACTGCTATTGCAGAATTTTAATAAGAGAATAAGATGCAAATTTGTCATTGGTCATGGAATATATATAATAAAAATAAACAAATAAAAAGATAAGAAGATGCTTACTGCCATGGCACATTCCCAACAAGCATCCTGGCTCATCTTGAATGAGTTGCTGCAGAATTGCTACAGAAAAGTAAGCAAATTTTATAAGGTCATTGTCCCTAACAGACTAAAACAAAAATGAAAGGTCAAATAGACTAATAAAAATCTTATGCTAATTTCTAATGAAAAGGTATTGTATCCAAAAATGACACAAATAATGCAATGACTGCGCTTTTACGTATTTTCATCTTGACATCCTTGATTATCTTGGCTCCCACTAATGCTGAAGTTATTGTACGAAAGGTCTCTAAACAAGTTGTAGAATTTGTTTCAAAATATAATAATTTGGGAATAAGGAAGACACATACGAATATTGATTAACATAAATTAAAGATAATAACAAAGAGCTAATTATTATTCTTTTCGATCAATTATATAAATTGGCTTATGAAAGATAACTTACAAGTAGTGCTTCCTATTAGCTTTATCTATCCATGCCTCACTTACATCTCCCGTGAGGAAGTTTCCAGTTAAATACCTGCATTTGGGATTGGGAGAATGACGAAACTATATATGTATATTCTTTTGGAGTCTATATTGCTCAATGCAATACGAACATTATCATTGTAAGCTATTAGAATACAAGAATGATCAATGTAGCTGTTTATATATAATATACTAATGCTCTTTCTATATATAGAAGGCTAAATAGAATTCAATTAATTTTATTAACTATATAACTAACTTATTTCTTATACTCTCTCCCAAATTTATGGTCTTTTTAGAGGAGATTCTGAATTGGTTTCTAAAACGATCAATAGTGGCAGCTAATAGTAGTTTTGTTAAAATAAACATCAGCAAGTTGATCAAAAGCAAAGATATGAACAACAACATATAGTTTCTTCTGTTGTACACATTATCTTACTACATGAAGATCAGGAACTATAGAAGTAGTCACCATACAGAAGATCAGGAACTACAATTAAGAATTCAGCTGGAATCCAACTGCTGCTACCTTGTCTGCTAGTTCCCTTTGCAATGAGAAAATGTCAAATCTAAATCAGTATATAGAATTATAAAACCAAGAATCAAAGCATACTTGACTAATAAGATTATTGCTTGCCGCCAATACTCAAGCTGAAAATTAAAGGAGAATACTACTAACTAGTTCATGCCGGGTACCAAGGTATTTCTTCAAGTGCTCACAAAGCTGTCAAAGCATTAAAAATATATTTTAGAATCAAGCCATAGTGCTACCTGAGTTATTTCTATCAGTTTCACAAACTTAAACTTCACACATCATTACAAAAAAAAATGATGATCTATCAATTAATTAATTAATCGTTATACTTTCTTCTTCTTTTCTCTCTTCATTAATATTAGTCCTCAAGGAGCAATTTCATTATTTAAACAAACAAGTATATCACAAAAAGATAAAGGTAAGTAGAAGTACTTACATCAGCAGCCAAATTAAGAGGGGTGTCCCTAAAATCAAGTTCCTTGAGAAGCTCCCTCAAATGCAAGAAAGGACTTGACATCTTTGTTTTTCAAACACATGCCACCATCTCTGAACCACACTTCTCCCACATATGAAACAATAATTAGGCATTAGTTATAATGAAATTAAAAAATGGGTTTTGTTCCTCGATATCTTAAAGACATCTTAATTCACTTTGATTAGTTCAAATAAACTAATATTTATCTCACTTTGGAAAAAATAAGATTAAATAATTGTAAAGAATGAGAAATGTTATTTGGTAATTACCTTTTGATAGCAAAGACCTGCTCCAAGTCCGAAAATGCTAACCAAATGGTGGATGGTGTTGTCCATACTCACTCTTTCACCAAACAAATCAGATATGAAACACTCACTGCCAGAACTTGCATCTGAATTCACACTTCAAATATTAGCAACTTTTTCATTCAATTCCCAACAATACCAAACATGTAGTAATCTTGCTTGGCTTGGCATAATTTTACGGAGAATATATGTACTTTGTTAACCGCGGGAGGAATTGTAGCGAAAGAAAGGACATGTTCAAGTTTGTTGATAGAAAAATTGCTGACTCCAATTGATTTTGCAAGGCCCAATTTGTGATATTGTTCCAGTGAAGTCCAAACTCCCTTTAAATAATCCAGGCTTGGCACTCATTGGCCAATAAATAAGGTAGAAATCTAAGTCTTCTAATCCAAGACTCCTGCATATGCATTACCAAAAATTATTCATTCATTCTACTAAGTGAAAGCGCTGTTTGTTTTGTTTTCTTTAATTGGCATGCTAATTAAGACATTTTGTTAAGCTTAAGAAATAAAACAACAAAAATAAATTATATTGATTTAGGTTGAATAAATTAAAATTACTTTTGATGAACGAAACTATTTTTTTATTTTTTTCTTAAATCAACTATGTAATAGTTAAATAGAATAGAGTTGAAGATCTTACTAAAGTAGTAGTTAACTCATTTATAACATCATTTTTTCAATACAATAGAAAGCAAAAAGAATAGAGTTGAAGATCTTACTGAAGTGATTTGCGTAGAGCAGGAAGAACAAGATCAGCATGGTTATCAGATAACCATAACTTGGAAGTGATGAAAAGATCATCCTTGGAGCTTGTGAGAACAAGTTTAAGTGCTTCAACAATTGCTTCTCTTAGAGCCTGTTCGGAGCCATATACGGAAGCAGTGTCGAAAGTGCCGGTAACTGAGCTTGATGGCCTCCATCACTGCTTGTTTGTGGACGTCGCCGCTGACATCAGTTTCGAAGGCAGCAGAAAACACTTGCGCAACAGATCTCATCAATGAAAGAGAAGCGTTGATGGAGGAGATCGCTGCCGGAGAAGATCATTGGAGGAAACACTTACGCAACAAATCTCATAGTTTTATGAAGTTTCTGCAACTTAATTTTCCATTTCAAATTTTTAGGTATTTTACACAATAATAGAAAATTGAGAGAAAGAAATAAGATCAACCTTGCTCTCACACGGAGATTGTAGCCGGAGGAGAACACGCCGTCAGAGGAGAACACGCCGCCAGAGGAGAACCTGCTAGAGGAAATCGTCGCCGAATTAGTCGCTCGAGCAGATCGTCACCGGAGCAGTGGCTGGAGCAGATCGTCGCTGGAGCAGAACACAGGCCTTCGTTTTTGGTTTTGGTGGCAGCACGCGTTAGTTTCAGCAGTAATGAATTTTCGGGTTAGGGTTTTCCTTTGTTAGGGAAGGGTTTTATTTGGGCTTTTTTTTAATGATGGGTTTTGATGTGGCGGTTTAGAACCGCCAGAATCACCAAAAATGCCATTTTATGCAAATTAATTATGGCAACACCAGAAAATGCCATAATATCTGAATATTATGGCGGTTCTTTAAAACCGCCATAATATAAATGCCATTTTAAACTCTTTTTTTTGTAGTGATTCCATAGAGGATTCCCAAGAGCTCCATCAGAGGGAGGACGCAGCCACCAGGGCGATTGAGGTGGTTGAGTTCTTTTATGTTATTTTCCTATTTCTGCTTTTACTATTTCCTGTTTTTTGTTATTTATTTTCAATCCTTTGCATGGGCATTAGCAGTTTTAGTCTTTCTATTTCTAGTTAATTGTTTTATTATTTTGATTTTAGGTGAAAAAGTTGTCACATGTATCACCCATTGAGCTTGAATTCAAAAAAAAAAGGAGAAAAAAAAGAAGTGGCATAATGCATGAGAACTTGAGTTTAGATATTCTGAATTGTCCTGTTTATCTTGATGTGGTGGTATTTATCTGTGGTTTTGAATACATGAAAAGAATAGTGCATATTTGATCTTGGAGTTAAATATGTTGATTCTTGAAGTACAGGAATTTAGAGAAATGTTATGAATTCTCTAAATTAAACAAGAAATTGATCCTTAAAGCAAAGGAAATAACAAAAAGAAAAAGAAAACAAAAAGTAATGCCCAATACTCTGAGCATCAATGTCTAGGAAGGTTAAGTGCGATAAAAAGCTTAAAAGAGTTGTTTTCCTAGCCATATGCTTGTGGTGTGAATGTGTCAGGTAAAACTTGAAACAGAACACTTAAAGTCAAAGCCTAGGGCAAATAAAGAGTATGCCAAAGGCTTTGAGCACCACTGACTGGGAAAATACAAAAGCGTTCCCCAGTTAATTTCTTCTAGTGTTTTTGTGTCATGTGATTCTTGCGACAAAACATTTAGAGTTACAACTGATGCCAAGGCATCTTGACTAGTTTTACTAGCCATTTTTTGTATGTTTTAGGCTAGTTTCATGTACTTTCTTAGGAAATAAGTAAGTATTTGGTTGAATATGCATCCACGCCTTGATCCAAGCAAACATTGTGAATTCTAAACAAATTCATGAGAAGAATGCAAGAATTGAATGATATAATGCATGATGCATCATCTAATGATCAAGAGCAAGACTTTGATGCACTCTGTTTGTTTGATTTCAGGTAAGAAGAAGCATAGAAGAGCCACGTTAGTGCCACTAACATGGCGATTAACGTGGGGAAGGGAAGGCTTGCAATGTTAGTGGTGAAGTTAGCACCACTAATGTCTTCGAAGGTCATTTAAGCCCACGTTAGTGTCCCCATTAGTGCCACTAACGTGGGCACTATCGTGGAAGAAAGGTGAAGCCCCAACTTTAGTAGTGAATTAACACCACTAACATTAGGAATGGCATCACAAGCCCACGTTAGTGCCACTAACATGGGCACTAACGTGGAAGGAAGGGGACTTTGCAACGTTAGTGGTGTTAACTTCACCACTAACGTTGGGAATGGCCAAGAAGCCCACGTTAGTGGCCACGTTATTGCCACTAATGTGGGCACTAATGTAGAAGAAGAGGAAGTTTGCAACGTTAGTAGTGAAGTTAACACCACTAACGTCTTCGAGCCAAGGCATGTGATGAATGGATAATTGATGGTAAAGAATTTCACTAATGAATTCTCGTTGCAAGTATAGTTTCTAAACCAACAATAATCCTTTCACACAAAAATTTGGTTGTCACAAGTAACAAACCCCTATAAAAATATCCGAAGTATTCAAACCTCGGGTCGTTCTCCCTAGGAATTGCAATAAAGTGTTCTTGTTATTGGCTATGAGGTATGTTTGGGATTTTTGAGGTAATAGAAAAGAAATGTAAATGGCAAAGGAAATAAACTAACAACTAACAAAGTTCTTAGCAAGGTATGAGAACTAGAAGTCCTATCCTCATTATCCTCCTCAATTGTGACAACAATTATCCATTGCTCCTACTTAGTTAACCTCTAACCTTTTAGTGGCATCCAAGTTAATTAGCAACTTCTAATTATCAATCAACAAAGGAGTTTGATAACTCAAGAGTCACCAATTACTCTACCTAGGCCAAGAGGAACAAAAACCTACTCTATAATCCAACCAAGCATTTTGTCAAACACTTGGGATGCATAAAAAGAAAGTAAAATCAAATTGCAAGAATTATAAATCTACAACTACTATTTGCAAGGAATTAAACAACAACAAAGCAATTCAACAATAAAGGAACATGAATCATAAATTGCATTAAAAGAGAAATAAGAGGAACAAGAGTGTATCAACATAAAAGTAGAGAATTACAAGAATTAAATGCTAAACTAGAGAGAGGAGAGGTAGAGGAACAAGAATTGATAAAGGAAAAGTAAATCAAAGCATCAAATTAACCTAGATCTAAGAAATCCTAATCTACCTCTAACCTAATTCTAGAGAGAAGAGATAGCTTCTCTCTCTAGAAACTAACTTTCCCTCCAAAACTAAACTAAAACTAACTAAGACTAATTGGTAACTAGATGGTTGATCCCCCTTCAATCCTTGGGTTAAATAGCATCAGAAGTAAGTTGGATTTGGGCCTGAAAAGTCCAGAAATCGCCCCCAGCGGATTGCCTTTAAGTGAGTCACGTACGAGCACCGACGCGTACGCATGGGTCACGCGTACGCGTCGCTTGAAAAATTGCTATCCACGCGTACGCGTCATGTACGCGTACGCGTCGCCATGCGACCTCACAATCCACGCGTGCGTGTATGTTGCACGTGCGTGTCGATCTCAGCATCCCAAATCCTTGTTTCTTCATGAGTTCTCCACTTGCATGCTTTTCCTCTTCACCACTTTGATCCATTCCTAGACTTTCCATCCTGAATTCAGTAACAAACACATCAAGGCATCTAGTGGAATCAAAGGTGAATCAAAATTAGCAATTAAGGGCCTAAAAAACATGTTTTCACACATAAGCACAAATTAGGAGACAATCATGAAACCATGCTATTTCATTGAATAAATATGGGTAGAAGGTCATAAAATCTCCTAAATTAAGCACAAGATAAACCCTAAAAATGGGGTTTATCAGTATGCCCACGTTAATGGCCACGTTAACACCACTAACATTGGCCATTAACGTGGAAGAAGAGATGAATTTAACGTTAATGGTGTAGTTAACACCATTAACGTGATCATGGTTAGGAAAGGCTACGTTAGTGGCCACATTAGTGCCACTAACAGTGGGGTTAACGTGACTTCAAAGAGTCTGAGGACGTTAGTGACTAAGTTAGTGTCACTAACGTCTTCGAACCAGGATTTTACACTTGACGTTAACCACACTAACGGCCTGACTAACGTCATAGTTACCTGACTAAAACTCTTCCAGCAAGCTGAGCTAAGCCCACTGAGATTTTAACTACTTCAACTATGCTTAAAGGCCCACATTCAGAGACTTGCAGAGGGAACTGAAGATCAGAGAAGTAGTATATATAGGCGTAGTTTTGAACTAGAAAGGGGAGATTGGCACCTGAGGATCCAGGATTGTAAACACACTGTATTTTTACTTTCTCTGTAATTCTGTTTACTTTTGAAATGCACTTTTCATTTTCAATTTCCGTTCCCAGAGCTACAAACAACTAAACCCCTCTTCATTGGGTTAGGGAGCTCTGTTGTAATTCAATGGATCAATTGTAGTTTTTATTCTTCTTCTTCTTTCCATTCTCTTGATTTGCTTGAAAGCTTTCGATTTCCATTCAATTGAACAATTGTCTCGAAAGAAAAATTGCTCATACTTGGATTTTCTTTGAACCTTGGAAGAGGAATGAGGAAATCATGCTAGAAATGCTTTCTCACGTTGGACTGGGTTGGGGGCTGGATGGATATGGTGACATATAATCCTACTAATACTTTGATATAAAAAAAACATGTGGTATAATCAGTTATCGTACTTCATCTCTTTCCATGAGCAATTAGATCAAAGAATTGGGCAATTGTTCAAGCTTAGAGAGATTGAATTGCCAAGGAATTGGGATTCAATCACCTAAGATTGCCAAGAGATCAATGAATGCGTGGATTGAGGAAGAGATGAGAATGCAACACCTACTAAGTCCAATGAACTCCCCCACTTCTGATCTTTCCCATTATCTTTACATTCTGCTCTTTAAAATTTATGCAAATCACCCCCATTCCCATTTAAGTTTCTGCAATTTACCTTCTGCACTTTATATTCTGCAATTTACTTTCTGTTATTTACATTTCTTATTATTTATGTTTCTCGCTATTTTATTCTCAAACTAATTTTTCTTAGTTCAACTAGAATACTCCTCTAATTAAAGTTGTTCAACCAATCAATCCCTGTGGGATTTGACCTCACTCTACTGTGAGTTTTTACTTGATGACAATTCGGTATACTTGCCAAAGGGAATTTGTTGAAAGATAGATTTCTCCGTATCAAGTTTATGGTGCTGTTGCCGGGGATTAATTGTGATTAACAAACTACCGGTTGGTCGATTACGTAGTTTAGACATTTTTTATTTTGTTTCTATTACTTTCATCTTTTATTTTCTCTTGCTCCTTAATTGTTTGTGTTAATGCCTCACCAAGAAGCCCCTGTTCGTGACATCTCTTGCTCTTGGTGATTGTGTTATTAATACAAAATAGTTTGTTTTACTTAGTTTTCCTTCAAATAAATTGAGATGAGATTGCATAAGATAAGTTTGGTGTTGCCCTGCAACAATTTGTTTCCAATCTTTCTGGGTACTTGCATCAATTTCAATTGAAAGTGTCACACTAAGTTTGGTGTGCCACTCATTTTCGATGCAATGTATCTTGCACACCCTCTTATTTTTGCAATCACAATGTCTCTATTCTTGTGCCTTTATTGTGATTCTTAATTTTGCTCACCAAAACACATGTACTACTAACACTCCACTGTTTAAGACATTCATGACCCATCATGAACCCCATCACCACTGTTTTATTTGTTGCTTGAAGACAAGAAATCATCCTAAATTGGTGTGGGAAGGGGAAGAATAGGAGAAAGGTGACAACAACAATGAAGATGAACTACAACGTGGTAAAGTTCCTTTTCCTCTTATTTATTTCCAGTATTTTCAATTGCATGATTGTCTCTTATTCCTTTGTATACATGTGTGCTGTGAATAAGCATAGCTTCATTGCTGAATTGTAACATGTTGCTATGATATCATGATTATCATCTTGAATTTTGTGAGTCAAAGAAATTAAGAATCATGATCTTAAACAAACAAGGTAATTAAAGAAGAAGTTAGCATGAGCTTATAATTATTGGGAAGCTAGCATGACTATTATTGCTCAATTGCCTTTGAATTTGTTTAATTGAAATTTTCATCTAGGACATTTTATGAAATTCATGAAATCATAAAAACTTTGAAGAAGTAAATGCAATTAAGGCAAGAAAAGGAAAGGGAAAAGAATGAGAAAGTTGAAGGCTCTGAGTACCAATGACAATTCATTTGTTAAGTACTTGTGGTGTTTATGTATCAAGCAAAAAGCTTGAAAACAAAACACTTAGAGTCAAGGTTAGGCTCAAGTGCAAAAGAACTCCCTCAAAGCTCAAGGCTCTGAGCATCAGTGATTAGAGAGTCAAGAAGACAAGAAACAAAATAAGCTGAAAGAGTCCTCTAATTTAATGCTTGTGGTGCTTATGTATAAAGTGGTAATACTTGAAAACAAAGCATTTATAGTCGTAGCTTTGCTTTTAACTCATGGTGCAAAGCACCCAAAAAGCTAAGCCAAGAAAGAAATGAAAAGCTTGTTTCAAGGAAGAAATAGAAAGAAAAGACTTCATAAAGTGAGCTAGATAGAAGCATCAATCATTTGAATTTCTTTTGTGATTGTTCCATGCATAGAAAACTAGCTAACCATGAACATTACATTGCTATTCTTCTTACCTTGGATTGTCAAACCATATTGCATGATTCTTTTCTTGCTTGAGCAAGATTTAAGTTTGGTGTTGTGATGCCAGGGCATCATGGCTTGTTTTTCTATGCTTTTTCACCTTTAATTTTCACTAATCATGCTTAATTATTGAGTATTTTTGTGCTTAAATCATAGATTACTTTCATCTCTTTGAGTCAACCTATTTTACAGAAATTGGTAGAAAAAGGAAGTAAAAAACCACAAGACAAGCATGAAAGAAGAAAGGAGCTTAAAAGGTGAAGCAGAGAAAAGAAGAAGCAGAGGGAAGACCCACGTTAGTGCCACTAACGTGGACAAAAGGAGAATGAGCCAAGTTAGTGGCAAAGTTAATGGCACTAACGTGAAGAATGGAGAGCATATGACGTTAATGGTGAAGTTAGCTCCATTAACTTGAGCGAAGACAAAGAAAGCCACGTTAGTGCCACTAACGTGGGCACTAATGTGAGCCCCTGGTATCCTGACCATGTCTTCTTCAAACAAGAATAACTTGAGGCACAAAGCTCTAAATGAGGTCATTCCAGTGGCATTGGAAAGTAGGAAGCCATAGATTTTCAAGCATATATGGCACTACATGATGGACACTAAATTTGAGGGAGAAAACCTACCCCGAAAGTGCAAAGAGGAGCATGGTATCAACCTTTAGTAAGGCCAGCTGACCTCTTCACCTTCCAAGAAATGTAACTCGAGCTATAGAGCTCTAAATGATGCGCTTCCAAGAACATTGGAAGCTAGACATTCAGGGCCTTCCAACAATATATAATAGTATGGGGTGGACATTAAGTTTGACCTTCATAACCTAGCATTATTAACTCCCTTAACGCTAACGTTAGTGGCCACGTTAGTGCCACTAACGCTAGCGACAATGCCAGTGACCTTGTCCCCTTCAAAGGAGCATAACTTTATTTAGAGACGTCCAATTGAGATGTTTTTAGTTGCGTTAGAAAGCTGACATTCAGAGCTTTCCAATGATGTATAATAGTCTATAGTGGGCATGAAATTGGAGCACAAACAGTAGGCATTTTTAAGACCCAAAAACACCAACTTGGAGCAAGTCATGACGTTAGGGGAACTAATGTCAGCACTAACTCCACACTTGTAGCGTTAGTGTGGCTAACGTTAGCACCAACACCAAGTCACCCTGGACCTCAATTTCATTCACTTATCTCTCAAGTCCACTTCAAAGTTCAAGCAAGCAAGCCCATAATTCTCAAATAATGAAGGCCACAAGAAGAATCTAGAATAGGAATTTTCATTTAGTTGTAATTTGCTTTTAATTTCATTTCATTTTGTAATTTAGGAGAGCCTATATTAAGGCCTTAGTTTCTACATTGAAATCATTATGGATTGAAGGAGGAGTCCAGAATCACGCACATACACATCCCCTGGCACACACCACTGGGAGTGGGTCTTCGGACCCCTCCCTTCCACACCTTTCCTATCTTCCATTTCTTCCATTACCTTGTAAATATTTTAGTTACCAACTCTTTCCATTTGGAGAAAGAGCTCTATTGCAATTCAATAGGTTGATTGTTTTCATTCTTCTTCTTCTCTCCATTCTCTTGATTTGCTTGAAAGCTTTCGATCTTCATCCAATTGAGCAATTGTCTCGGAAGAGAAATTGCTCATACTTGGATTTCCTCTGAACCTTGAAAGAGGAATGAGGAAATTATGTTAGAAATGCTTTCTCATGTTGGACTAGGTTGGGGGTTGGATGGATATGGTGACATATAATCCTACCAATGTTTTGATCTAGAAAAACATGTGGTATAATCAGTGATCGTACTTCATCTCTTCCCATGAGTAATTAGATCAAGGAATTGGGCAATTGTTCAAGCTTAAAGAGATTGAGGACAAGCGATAATTCAAGTTAGGTGTTGTGATGCGTGAGCATCTTTTCTATATTTTTCTTAGTATTTTAGACATTGATTTATTAAATTTTATTAAGATTTTACTATTTAAACCCTATTTGGATGCTACTTTGATGCGCACTGTGGTAGTTTTATTGATTTCAGAAAAAATCCGAGTAAGTTTGATGGAGTTCGCGCAGAAGAAAAAGCAGAAATATTAACTCTGTTGAGCTGGCACAAAATGCCGCTACTTGGCGTTTAGCACCAGGCACCTTATGCTGCGTACAAGCCTTCTGTTGAGTTGGTGTTAAACACCATGACCCGACGTTTACTGCCAGGTGCTTCGTAAAATGTGCTAGAACCACATGCTAGTGGCGCTAAACACAGAGCCTGGCATTTAACGCCAGGAAGACAGCAATGCCATAAATATTTTTTGCCTTAGTAGCGCTAAATGCCGAGCTTGGCGTTTAACGCCCGTAGCGCAAATCTGAATTTGGAGAAAGGGCTTCGTTGGAGGCATTTTCTTAGCATCTCTTTGTATCTCTCCCAGGCATCATAAAGAGATTCATTATCTCCTTGTTTAAAGCCTTGGGTGTTCAGCCTTAGCTGTGTCATCCGTTTTGGAGGGAAATATTGATTCATGAATTTTTATTACAGCTGTAGACATCTTGATCTACTTTCTTATCATGTACTGTGCTAGTAATTTGTAAAAACTGTACCAAAAACTCTGTAGGTTCTTCCTGTGGAAGACCGGAATACTGGCAACTTTGCTGCACCATGATAATGAGCTGAAGATTCAACTCAAAACTACTGACTCCGATGGAGGGTATACAGATACTACTCCCATATGAAGCAGTAGTGGGGTTAGCATATGACCCCAGAGTCCTTCTAGACTGTTCATTTCCACTTAGGTCCATGATGGAGAAAGGGAGATATTGTGAATAAAATTAAAGATACTTGTAAGAAAATAAAATAAAATAAATAATAAAAAAGAAAAGAAAAGATATGAAAAAGATTTGATTTTAAGATTTGAGATTAGAAAAGATAAGATAAGCTAGGTAAGAGAAGATAAGGAATTTAAATTTTGAATTAAGATAAGATAAGATTTTGAAAAAGATATGATTTTTTTTGAAAGAGATTTGAATTTGAAATTTTAAAACTAAGATAAGATAAAATAAAAATTTTAAAATAAAATCTGAATTTTTAAAAGGAAAATTCGAAAAATCAATTAAAATAAAAGAAAAAGATATTTTTGAATTCAATGAGGAAAGAGAAAAACAATAAAAAGACACAAAACTTTAAATTTTTAGATCTAATGCTCCTTATTTTCGAAAATTTGGAGGAAAAACACCAAGGAACACCAAACATAAAAATTTTAAGATCAAAACGCAAGAAAGACTCAAGAACACCTTGAAGATTCACAAAAACACGAAGAACAAAAATCAAAGACTCAAAGGACTCAAGAAGATAAAAAGAAGAACACCAAACTTAAAATTTTTAGAAAAACAAAAATAAATTTTCGAAAATTAAATAAAAACTAACAAGAAAATACCAAACTTAAAGCTTGACATAAGATTTAATCAAAGAAAGATTATTTTCGAAAAGATTTTAGAAAGAAAGACTCAAAGGAGCAACTATTTACAAG
This sequence comes from Arachis ipaensis, assembly GCF_000816755.2. Taxonomy (NCBI): domain Eukaryota; kingdom Viridiplantae; phylum Streptophyta; class Magnoliopsida; order Fabales; family Fabaceae; genus Arachis; species Arachis ipaensis. The sequence goes on from NC_029791.2 coordinate 92,012,885, forward strand.
AACATAGACACATTCAAGAAATGCAAGGATTAAACAGAGAAAAACTATTATTATTATTTTTTTTTTGAATGCTAATAATTCAAAAATGCACAAGAAAAACAAGAAAAATCACAAAACAAGAAAAACTAAAGATCAAACAAGGAAAATAAACAAGAACAACTTGAAGATTAAGAAAGAACAATGAACACAAATTCGAAAATTTAAAAAAAAAATAAAAACATGTAATTGACACCAAACTTAAAATATGAAACTAAACTCAAACAAAAAAACTCAATCATTAGTTTATAAAATTTTCGAAAAATTTAAAAAGAGAAAATAAGGATTTTAAAAAAATTTCAACCAAAAACAATAATAGAAGACTCTAAACCAAAAAGAAAAATTTTTCCTAATCTAAGCAACAAAATAAACCGTCAGTTGTCCAAACTCGAACAATCCCCGGCAACGGCACCAAAAACTTGGTGCACGAATTGTAAATCACACTTTTCACAACTCGTACCACTAACCAGCAAGTGCACTGGGTCATCCAAGTAATACCTTACGTGACTAAGGTCGATCCCACAGAGATTGTTGGCTTGAAGCAAGCTATGGTTATTTTATAACTCTTAGTCAGGATATCAATTATAATTATCAGTTGACTTGCAAATGAACAAGAGAGCATGGATTAAATAATACTTATTATGCAGTAATGGAGAATATGTTGGAGTTTTGGAGATGCTTTGTCTTCTGAATCTCTGCTTTCCCTCTGTCTTCTTCTTCACGCATGCAAGGTTCCTCCTATGGCAAGCTTTGTGTTGGTGGATCACCGTTGTCAATGGCTACCATCCGTCCTCTCAGTGAAAATGGTCCAGGTGCGCTGTCACCACACGGCTAATCATCTGTCGGTTCTGACTCATGCTGGAATAGGATCCATTGATCCTTTTGCGTCTGTCACTACGCCCAACCCTTGTGAGTTTGAAGCTTGTCACAGTCATTAAATCCCTGAATCCTACTCGGAATATCACAGACAAGGTTTAGACCTTGCAGATTCTCAAGAATGCTGCCAATGGATTCTAGCTTATACCACGAAGATTCTGATTAAGGAATCCAAGAGATACTCATTCAATCGAAGGTAGAACGGAGGTGGTTGTCAGTCACGCGTTCATAGGTTGAGAATGGTGATGAATGTCACGGATCATCACATCCATCATATTGAAGTGCGAATGAACATCTTAGATAGAAACAAGCATGTTTGAATAAAAAACAGAAATAATTGCATTAATTCATCGAGACACAGCAGAGCTCCTTACCCCCAATAATGGAGTTTAGAGACTCATGCCATCAAAGAGTACAAAGTTCAGATCTAAAAATGTCATGAGATACCAAAATAAATCTCTAAAAGTTGTTTAAATACTAAACTAGTAACCTAGGTTTACAGAAAATAAGTAACTATGATAGATAGTGCAGAAATCTACTTCTTGGGCCCACTTGGTGTGTGATGGGGCTGAGACTTGAGCTTTACACGTGTCTATGCTGTTTCTAGAGTTAAACGCCAGGTTGTAACCTATTTCTGGTGTTTAACTCCAACTTGTAACCTGTTTCTGGCGTTTAACGCCAGAATGCAACATGGAACTGGTGTTGAACGCCAGTTTACATCATCTATCCTTGAGCAAAGTATGGACTATTATATATTTATGGAAAGCCCTGGATGTCTAATTTCCAACGCAATTGCGAGCGCGCCAATTGGACTCCTGTAGCTCCAAAAAATTCATTCTGAGTATAGGGAGGTCAGAATCCAACAGCATCAGCAATCCTTTTTCAGCCTGAATCAGATTTTTGCTCAGCTCCCTCAATTTCAGCCAGAAAATACCTGAAATTACAGAAAAACCCACAAACTCATAGTAAAGTCCAGAAATATGAATTTTGCCTAGAAACTAATAAAAATATACTAAAAACTAACTAAAACATACTAAAAACTACATGAAATTGACCCCAAAAAGCGTATAAAATATCCGCTCATCACATCACAACACCAAACTTAAACCTTGCTTATCCCCAAGTAAGAAAAGAATTTTGCACAAAGGTTCTTTCAATTGGAATGGATTGAATAATAACTTGTAATGTCCTGTGAATGAAGTGATTAAGTGACAGTGGGGTGAACTCTAAATTGTATGCTCATGCAAGGGCTTCAGTGCTTACTAGTCCCCACATCTTGGAAGTCTTAGAACTTAGGACTTTCATCCAAATGATATCCTGGAGATCTCTCCATAGGTAATCACCTTAAAGCAGCTTATGGTTTCTGTGTTTTGGCATTAACTCTAAGTGTCATGTCTCAAAGCAGCTCTTTAAATAAGCTTTCAATCAATACTCCTAAACCAGTTGGTTTTAAGGTATTAGGTGTTGAAGCACCCCTTAGGATTTACTTGCTCAAGCCTCTCTCTTTGACACAATTCTACCACAAGCATTTAACTAGGATGGTAGCTCTTTGAGTTCTTATTTCTTTCTTTTTTTTTCTTAGTAATTGATGCTCAGAGCCTTTTGCCATGTTCTTTTGTTTTTTTCTATTTCTTTTGTTTTCTTTTATTTGGATCAATAAATGTTTGAGAATCTCCACACTACTTCTTTGAATTCTATGTCCTGCCTATGAGCTCCCATGCAAGTTTTCATAAACATGCAACCTCAATACACAATCATACAACTAGAACCATCACTTCTCTTAATCTTTTGCTTGCCTCAAAAATTTTTAATTCCTCAATCCTTCTTTTCAAAGAACTGTCCTTTGATGCCTTTTTGGAATATTGAGTGCAAGCAAGTTTTCAAGAGTATAGTGTTGTGAATTATCAAGCATCTCAGTTATTGAATTACAGAAAAGCTATACTAGGCAGACAGACAGGGGTACAATATCATTTCTAATAATAAAACAATACAACCTTTTGGAGTTTACTTGCTTTACTCCTTATCATCATCATTGCTGGTCTTCACATTCCTCTTTATCTCTTTGGTTGATGATAGTTAATCCTTCCAAAAACTTGGATGATCTTCTGCAATGATATTGGAAGTTTCTTATTCCCCAAGCACTTGAAAAATGGTTAGCATGCATGTATGTTTTTTAGACTTCTGAACTTAGATTGGTGTGTGAACACCAAACTTAGTTCCTTGCCTTATGCAGCAGTTTGTACATATGCAGAAAGCCACAAGTGCTCTTAATAAGAAAACATACTATAAACTAGAAAAGCAAGCTATGAACTAGAAAACAGACTATGAACTAAAAACTAAACAATTGTTAAATAGTTTCTCTAATTGTTTGGAGTTGATAACTAGTCATGCTGAGGGTGCAATGTATTCTAAAATCTTTGGTGGAACACCATATTTAGCATCCAACAATCACCCTTGAATTACTTTGGTGTGTAACACCAAATTTAGCTCCTTGCAATACAGATAAATCTACTTAACTTTCTTATTGAATCAGTGAACGAAGAGAGAGTTACCTCCGGTTGGGTTGCCTCCCAACAAGCGCTCTTTTATCGTCACTAGCTTGACGGTTCTCCCTCATTAGGAAGGGTGATGAACATAATGCCTCAACCCTTCCCCTCTCATTGTAAGCTTTCCTCCAGTATCATTCTTGATAATTTTCACATGTTCAAGTGAGAGGATCTTATTAACTGTGTAGTATCCAAAGAAATGTGTGGATGTTTCCATTGGTTGGTAAGCTAGCATCACTTTATCCCCTGGTGTGAAGCCTTTAGTGGGAATTTTCTTATTTCTCCACCCCTTTGGCATTTTCTTCTTAGAATTCTTTTCTTTTCCAAGAGGTGGTTCATGTTTTGGAGTCTCAATTTTTGGAAGGTTCTTACTAAGGATCTCATATGGAGGTTTTGGTTATGGTTCCTTCTCAACTCCTTGAGCTTGCTGCAGCACTTCTACCTCTTCCTTTTCTTTCCAACATGAGCTTGAGTGCATTGAGAGTGACTCATCAGGTGCCTCTTCCAAGATTGGATCTCTCATATCAATCTTCTTACACTCTTTTTCTTGATTGGGGTCTTGCAAACTCTTGAAGACATGAAAAACTATATGCTCTTCGTGCACTCTCAGCATTAATTTTCCCTTCTCAACATCTATTAATGCTCTGTTTGTAGCTAGGAAAGGTCTCCCTAGAATGATGGAGGTGTTATGATCTTCCTCTATGTCTAGAATGACAAAGTCAAATGGGAGGAAAAATTTTCCCACCTTTACCAATACATTCTCCAAAACTCCAAGTGATTGCTTAATGGATTTGTCTGCCATTTGGAGAGCTATTTGTGTGGGTTTCAATTCATGAATCTGAAGCTTCTTCATTAAGGATAGAGGCATCAGGTTGATGCTTGCACCAAGATCACAAAATGCTCTATCAATTATCATGTTGCCTATGGTGCAGGGGATATAAAAGCTCCCTGGGTCCTTCCTCCTCCTTGGCAATTCTCTTTGGATGATGGCACTACACTCCCTGGTCATCACAACCATTTGTCCTTCTTTCAAGGATCTTTTCTTTGTCAATAATTCCTTCATGAACTTAGCATATAGTGGCATCTGTTCAAGTGCTTCTATGAAAGGGATGTTGATGTGTAGTGTCTTGAATATCTCCAAGAATTTAGAGTATTGCTTCTCTTTATTTTCTCCCTTGAACCTGTGAGGATATGGTAATATTGGTTGGTATGCTTTCACTGCCTCCTTCTTGGTTGACTTATCATTCTGTGTGGGAGTTTCTTGCTCCTGCTTTTGCTCTTTCACTTCTTTATTTAAGCCTTCTTTGTTGTGCTCTTCTTGAGTAATGGCTTCTTTCTCCACCTTTTTTCCACTTCTCAAAGTGATTACTTTGCACTCTTCCCATTTGATGGCTTTTCCTGTGTCTCTTGGGTTGTTTTCAGTGGTACTAGGGAATGCATTTGCTCGCTTTTCACCTATCTTTGTAATTTATTTAGGCATTTATCCCATCTGTCTCTCAAGACTTCTCATTGGGGTCTCTTGGTTTTTGAGAGTCAGGGCTTGATCTTGTCTTGCCATTTCTTGAGTTTTGATGAGTTTCTCCATCAACATTTCTAAGCTAGAGATCCTCTGAGAGTCTGGATGTGGTTGCATGAGATGTGATGGCTGTTGGTGAAAGTTGTTTGGGGTATTGAGATGGGTGTTTTGTGAGTTGTTGTGGGGTGGATGATATGTATTTTGTGGGTTTTTGTATTGGTTGGAGTTGTTGGATGAATAATTGTGGTTGTTTGTGTTGCAGGAGTTGTTTTGGTTAGAGTTCCTTTGCCAAGGTTGTTGGTTTTGGTTCTCTCCCCATTTCAGATTGGGGTGGTTTCTCCAAGATGAGTTGTAGGTGTCTCCATGGAAGTCGTTTGGTCCAGAACCTTGATTGTGCATGTACTGCACTTGTTCAGGCTGCTGCTCTTCATAGCTTTCCTCCTGCTGTCCCCACACCACTGATGGTTGGTTAGTTGTGCTCACTGCTGCAAGTTGTGATCCGTCCATCCTCTTTGTCATCATGTCAATTTGCTGTTGAAGTTGCTGGTGCATGAGTTTGTTCTGAGCTAATATTGTATCAACTCCTTCAAGCTCAAATACACCTTTCCTTGGAATTGGTTGTTTTTCAGAAGTACTCATTGTTGGCCACCATGTCTTTGAGATCATGTGCCTCTTGAGCAGTTTTTATCATTTGCAAAGATCCTCCCGAAGAATAATCCAAAGCTTTCCTTGAAGGTAAGGACAAGCCTTCATAGAAATTTTGCAACTCCACCCATTCACTGAACATTCCTTCTAGACACCTTCTGATCAAAGCTTTATACCTCTCACAGGCTTCATACAATGATTCTCCTTCTAGCTGCCTAAAGGTTTGTACATCAGTTTTTAGCTTAATGACTCTTTGAGGTGGGTAGAATTTGGCTAGAAATTTACTCACTAGATCATCCCAGTTGGTGATGCTTTCTTTAGGGAAGGTTTCTAACCAATGTGTGGCTTTGTCTCTCAGTGAAAATGGAAATAACCAAAGCTTATAGATGTCAGGGTGGACTCCATTGGTTTGGACAGTGTCACAAATTCTTAAGAACACAGAGAGGTATTGGTTTGGATCTTCAGCAGCACTTCCTCCATACTGACAATTGTTCTGGACCAGGAAAATTAATTGAGGCTTGAGTTCGAAGTTGTTAGCCTAGACATTGGGTGTTAGGATACTGCTCCCACAATTCCATGGGTTGGGGATAGTGTAAGAGGCTAAAACTCATCTCTGAGGCTGGCCATTGTTGTTGGCCACATCCTCAGGTGGATTTGGGATGTTACCCTCCATCTCTTGATCCTCTTCTTTTGATTCTTCTTCTCCAATATCTCCCTTCCCTCTTGCTTCTCTTCTTCTTCTCAAGAGTGTTCTCTCTAGCTCAGAATCAAAAGAGGTGGGTGTACCTCTTCTTCCTCCTGGCATACAACAGAAACAAAACCAGAAAACTAAAATAAAATACTCTACTACTAGAGTGTGGTTAAGGTTAGTTGAAATAAAATCTCAAAGAGTTAAAATTCTTAACAAGAACAAAGAGAAAAAAATGATTAATCTAGATTATCACCTACTTAATCATTGTCAATCTAAATCAATCCCCAGCAACGGCGCCAAAAACTTGATGAGGGAAAAACGATTCTGCACAAACTCACCGGCAAGTGTACCGGGTCGCATCAAGTAGTAATAACTCACATGAGTGAGGTCGATCCCACAGGGATTGATGGATTGAGCAACTTTAGTATGGTGATGAATTTAGAAAGTGAATATTCGATGATTTGAGTGAATTTTTGATTAACAGAAAGTAAATTACAGAAAGCTAAAGTGCAGAAAGTAAATTGGCATAAAAGTAAGTGCAGAAGAGGTAAGTTGCAGAAACTTAAAGTGCAAGAAATTAAAAGAGCTGAAACTTAAATTGTAAGAAAAGTAAATAACTGAAACTTAAAGTGCAAGAAATTTAAATTGCAGAATCTAAATTGCTAGGAAACTTAAATTACATGAAGATTAAAGGGATTTGGGTATTGGGAATTAAAACAGAATTGGAAAAGGTAAATTGCAGTGAATTAAAGAAGAAAATGTAAAATATGAGAACCAGAATTGAAACTCAGATTTGATTTAAAATTGTGAAACAGAAAAGGAAAATTGCAAAAGAAAAATAAACAGAAAGGAAGGCTTAGATCAAGTTCTCAATTCTTGAGCCAGAAAGTAAAATTTGAGGAAGAATAAAAGAACAAAGAGAATAATTACAGAGCAAGAAAAACAGAAACGAAAACTCAGATCCGATCTACAATCCTCCAATTCTCAGAATAAGAAACAAAATTTAAAAGGAGATCCAGTACCCAAAACAGAAAAGTAATTGCCGTAGATCAATCGCTGAAGGAAAATAGAAAGTAAACTAAAACTTAGATCTCAATTCTACCCATTTCCTCTAAGTGAAGCTTAAAAAAAATAAAAACTAAAAGGAAAAGAAAAATGATCCAGCCTGCTTATGAAATCAAATTTTATCCTATTTATACACTTTCCAATTTAGTCTTCAAGTAATTGGAGTGGGCTTTGTGGCCTTTTATGAAGTGGATCAAAATGGCATTTGGTTGCTGCTTCCAGGGGAACGTTGTGTTCTCAAAGTGAGCGCAGTGTTCATTCATCCATGCGAGAGCACTTCCACACAAAGTGATGTTGTTGATGATTTTGTTGAAGTTGTTGAACTTTCTTCCATTGAACTTGAAAATGATGTTGAGGAGGGTAATGCGCAACCTCGTAAGTATATAATGAATGATGAAGAATTGGAAGAAGGTGAGCAAATAACAAATCTTCCTCTTGGAGATGAGCCCACACCAACATATGATCCTTTGGTATTTGAGGAATCTTCTCCTATTGACATTGAGGTAAATATTGAGATAAGTTCCACATTACCTCCATGTTGTGACATGAAGAGTGGGGAAGAGCTAGAAGAAGTTGGTGAAGAGGTGGTTGAATGTGAAGAACTTTGTCAAGAGGAGGAGGTTGAAGTTGAAGAAGCTTGCCAAGAGGAGGAGTTTGTCAAGAAAGAGCACAAGGGAGTAGACCTCGCATTGTCTAAGTGTGGGGAGGTTTCCCTTCCTAAGTCACCATCATCCAACACAACATTCAAGTGGGTAAAATTCCTATCCCTAAGCTTTACTTTCTCACTTGAATATGGTTTGATTGAAAATGATGGTCAACTTAGAACTCTTTGTGAAGTTAAGAGTGGGAGAGAGTTGTGTAGTGGTTGGGAACATCACTCTAAGTTCATGATGGTTGCATGCTCAAAGTTGAATAGCAATGGATGGTGTAGAACTAAATTGCATTGGTCTAGGATAATGTTTGGATGCTCAATTGAGAATTCACAAGTCTTGTCACCCGGATTTAACTATGGTAGTCAACAAGAAGATGAATGCAAGAATAAGGTTTGGGACCCTGGAATTCATTTCAAAAATCAACACTCTTGGGGCCTTGTCATTCACTTAAGCTTACTTGAAGGCTTTATGCACCTAATTTGGAATCCCGGTGGAAATTGGAGATGCAAACATTGGTGGGGATTCAAGGATGAATTCAAGCATAAGCCACCAGAGCAAGGACCCCATCAATGGTCTATCTTAAGGACTTAAACTAAAAGTGCTAAGTAGGAGACACCACACCATGGTAAACTTTTTTCATTTTTCTCTCTTTTGTACATATTAATAGAATTAGTTTAATTCCATGTTTTGTTTTGATTGTTGAGTTTAATTGGTAGTTGGTAGATTTTATTGATTCTTACAATTTATGATGTTTACTTTTATTGCACTCTAGGTGTTTGATAAAATGTTTACACTAGTTTTTGAGTAGTTTTCCTTACTCTTGGCCTAGGCTAAGGGAATTGGGTGACCTTGAGTCATTGGGTCTCAATGATTTGGTGATTTGAGAACCCTTGGTGATCAATTTGATATCCATTGACACTAACCCACTACTAATCTAATTAGTAGATAGGTTGGGACTTATGGGTTAATGTGATCAAACCTATTTGACTTACTTCAAGCTTAGGAGTAGATATTACGTACTTAAAGCTTTTGGAAGTAGACCTAATAGGTTGGCCTCTCATAATTGTCAATGTATGGTTTGTTGGCAAAGATGGTGATCTCAATTTACCTATGTCTAGCCAAGAGTTCTTTCCTTCATTTTATTAGCTCTTGTTATTTTACCTTCTTGTCATTTAATTTGTGCTTTTATATTTTCTTTCAAATCACAAAAAAACCAAACCCCCTTGATCTTCATAGCCAATAATTGAGCACTTCACTGTAATTCCTTGTGAGATGACCTGGAGTTTAAATACTTCGGTTAATTATCATTTGGGGTTTGTACTTGTGAAAAAACCATATTTTAATTTGATGTGAGAGTTGTTTGTTGGCTTGGAGCTATGCTTACAACAAAGTAATTCCTTTCTTTAGGAAGAAAATCTAGACTGACAATAATTCTCGCTATCAGAGCTCTGTTGTACTTGATGGATTAATGATAGTTAATTTCTTCTTCTCTTCATCTTCTCTTTGATTTTCTAGAAGGAATTTCATTTTAATGATAGTGTTCAATTATCTTGGAAAAGAGATTGAATGCAAAATAGGTTTCATGGGAACCTTGGAAAAGAAAACATGAAACCAGGCTAGAAATCCCTTCTCACACTTGAGTAGGATATGGGTTTTGGTGTTTGGATATGGTGACATATAATCCTCCCTCTACTTGGAACTATGATGATGTGTGGTATAATCAGGGACCAAGCATATCTCTCTTCATGAGCAATTAGACCAAAGAATTGACTATTGATCAAGATCTAAGAGATTGAATCACCAAGGGATTGGGGTTCAATCAATCATGATTGCCAAGAGGTCAATGAGTTGCATGATTGAAGATGATATGAACTGGATTTAATCCAAAGAGAACAACATCTCCTTATCTCAATGAATTCCCCCTATTCTTATCTTCCACTTTCTTTATAGCTTTCTTTACATTTTGTCAAATCCCCATTCCTATTTACAATTAAGTCATTTATATTTATGCACTTTACATTATTGCCATTTCCTTTTCTGCACTTTACTGCTTCTCTTTACTTTTGAGTTATTTATGTTTCTGCCCATTTACAATTCTACAATCAAAATCTATTTTGCTTAGCTTAAATAATTCACTAATTGATTAAAATTGCTCAAATCTACCAATCTCTGTGGATACGATCCCACTCCACTGTGGGTTATTACTTGACGATAATTTTGGTGCGCTTGCCAAAAGAACGGATTCATCATTTTTATATGGGGTGTGAATTCCGGCCATCAAGTTTTATGGCGCCGTTTCGAGAATTGGTTTGAATTTGACAATGATTAAATTAATTGGAGAGCTATATTAAGCATATTAATTACCTTGTTATTTCTCTCCCAGTTCTTTAATTTTCCTTCTGTTCTATTTTGTTTTGTTTTTATTTTTTTGACCATTTTAGTTATTCGTTGTTTATATTTTCATTCTTCTAACTGTTTGATTAATTGCATCAACCAAGCTAACCACTAATCTTAACAAGAGTGATTCTTTCACTTGCCCTCTGCTTGCTGTTTGTTGAATGTATGACAGGTAGAAGGGGAGAAACTTCATCCTCCTTCGATAGTAAACCTGAGAGGACCTTCCTTAGATTAAAGAGAGAAGCAAGAGGCAAAGGCACAGTGGGAGAGGAAGTAGTGGAGGAAGATCTGGAAGTTACTATGGAAGAAGAAGTGCAAAAACATGTTGGAGTGGATGCTGGAAATCATATTGGGCAAGAAAGGACAGTCTTAGGCTCCTACATCAACCCAAATCCAGCAAACTGTGGCAGCAGCATTCTGAAGCCAACAATCCATGCTAACAACTTTGAGTTGAAACCTTAACTCATCACAATTGTCCAGAATAATTGTTCATATGGAGAGGAAGCCCAAGAGGACCCAAACCAACATCTCACTACATTCTTGAGGATTTGTGACACTGTAAAGTCCAATGGTGTACACCTTGACACCTACAAGCTACTTTTGTTCCCTTTCTCACTCAGAGATAAGGCAGTAAAGTGGTTGGAAACATTTCCCAAGGAGAGCTTAACAACTTTTGATGAAGTTGTAAATAAGTTTCTAGCAAGATTCTACCCTCCATAGAGAGTCAATAGACTGAGAGTTGAGGTGCAGACCTTTAGGCAGCAAGATGGTGAAACACTTTATGAGGCCTGGGAGAGGTTCAAAGACTTGACAAGGAAGTGCCCTCTAGATATGTTCAACAAATGGGTTCAACTTCGCATCTTCTATGAAGGGCTATCATATGATGTAAAGAAAGTTGTGGATCATTCTTTAGGGGGTTCACTCAACAAGAAGAAAACCATTGAAGAGGCCATAGATGTTATAGAGACTGTAGCTGAAAACGAGTACTTCTATGCTTCAGAAAGGACTCAAAAGAGAGGAGTGCTGGAGCTAAATTCTATGGATGCCTTGTTAGCACAAAATAAGATGATTGCAACATAACTAGCAGGCCTAACAAAGAGGATGGAGACTGGCCAAGTCTCAGCTGTCCAAGCTCAAGCACCACCATAGGAAGAAGATGCCCCAGAAGTTAAAAATGAATGGGAGCAGGAAAATTATGTGAACAATTCTTCTAGACTACCATATGACCCAAACTCCAAGACATATAACTCAGGTTGGAAGAACCACCCAAACTTTGGGTGGGGAAACCAACAAAGCCACAACCAAGACCACAACAAACCATACCAATCCATCCAATACAATAACCATAACCCCAACCATCAATCAGGAAACAACAGACCCTACCATAATTTATAAAATACATTGTATCACTCTACCCAAACACACAACAACCACCACCAAGACATATCAATCTCAACCATGCAACCATGTGAAATCAAGAGCAATTTTGAAAGAGTGGAGGCTGCAATAGCACAGATGTCATCATAGCTGACAGGAGCTATTTCCAATGTTTTGGAAAGACAGATACAGGCTAAAAGGAAGATGGATGCCAACCAAGAAGTGTGCAGATCAAATATAAGGAATTAGGGCACAACAATTTCGAAGTTGGGAGCACAATTAGCAAGCTTATCTAAGAAAATTCTAATACCCACATATACATTTCCCAGTGATACCATGGCCAACCCAAGTGGGGAATGTAAAGCCATCACACTTAGAAATGAAAAAGTTGTAGAAGAAGCATCCCCACATCAGAGCAATCAAGAAAAAGAAGTTGCAAAGGAACCTGAAAACAAGAAAGAAGAAGAGACCCCTACACCATCCTCATCAAAGCCATTCCTAAAGCCTTATGTGCCACAAGCACCCTATCCACAAAGGCTAAGGAAAGATGGAAAAGACAACCAATTCTCTAGGTTCCTAGAAATCTTCAAGAAGCTCCAAATCAACATACCCTTTGCTGAGACATTAGAGCAAATGCCCCTCTATGCCAAATTTTTAAAGGAGCTCATGACAAGAAAGAGGAACTGTGGGGAGAAAGAAACCATAATACTAACTGACGAGTGCAGTGCTATCATACAAAAGAAGCTTCCTCAAAAGATGAAAGACCCTGGGAGTTTCCAAATTCCATGCATCATAGGTGATATCACCATTGAAAAAATATTGTGTGACCTGGGGGCTAGCATCAATCTCATGTCCTTGGCCATTATGAGAAGGATGAAGATTGAGGAAGCCAAACCAATAAGGATGACACTCTAATTGGCTGACAGAACATTAAAATTCCTTCATGGGGTAGTGGAGGATTTGTTGGTGAAAGTGGGAGAGTTTATTTTCCCAGATGACTTTGTTGTGTTGGATATAGAAGAAGAAGCCAACACATCAATCATCCTAGGAAGGCCATTCCTAGCTACTGCTGGAGCCATTATTGACGTTCAAAAAGGGAAACTAGTCTTGAGGTTACATGAAGAGAAGATGGTCTTCAATGTCTTCAAAGCAATGAGTTACCCCAAGGAATCCATAGGAGAGTGCATGATGGTAGATACCATAGAAAAGATAGTTCAAGTGGTTTTGGAAGAAGAACAATGTGAAGAGATTATGGAACTGGAGCAACAAGCATCAGGGGAAGAAATACCACAGGAAGCCATGGAGAAGTCAACCATGCTTAACCACACAAACAACAAGGAAGTAGAGGCACCAAAAATAGAGCTGAAGACCCTACCTTCAAGCTTGAAGTATGTATACTTGGGTGACAACAACACTTACCCAGTGATCATTAATGCAAGCTTGAGTGAGGAGCAAGAAGAGGAGCTTATCTAAGTGCTGAAGCAACATAAGGATGCTATAGGATGGACACTTGCAGACTTTAAGGGAAATAGCCCTTCAATGTGCATGCATAAAATCCTACTTGAGGAAGGTGCCAAGCCCTCAAGACAGCAACAGAGAAGACTGAACCCAACCATCAATGAAGTAGTCCAAAAAGAGGTGTTGAAATTGTAGCAAGCTGGGGTGATTTACCCTATCTCAGACAGCCCTTGGGTAAGCCTAGTGCAAGTAGTCCTAAAGAAAGGAGGGATCACTGTTGTACCAAATGAGAAGAATGAGCTGATACCTACAAGAACAGTGACCGGCTGGCGCATGTGCATTAATTATAGGAAGCTTAATGAAGCCACCAGGAAGGATCACTTCCCCTACCTTTCATGGATCAGATGCTGGAAAGACTTGCGGGACACGAATATTATTACTTTTTGGACCATTACTCTGGTTACAACCAAATAGTTGTAGACCCCAAGGACCAAGAAAAGACCTTGTTGAGTTAAGAAATTAACTAAATTAATTAGTGATGATAAACATTATTTTTAGGCAAAATAAATAATTAGTGTTGATTAATTATATTTACTTATTACTAATTGTTTATTGTTGCAGGCCAAAATTCCATAGCCCAAATGGAATGAAAAGCAATCAGCAAGGTTGGTGGGCTGAAAGCAAAAATCAGAAGCCCAAAAGAAACAAAGCCAAAGAAATCAAAACGGGTTGCTTAATGGAAATCCAATCCAAGCCCGTATCCATCCCACAAAGCTTCTCTTGTAAGATTGAAGTCTTCACTTTTTCAATGTGCAACGTTCCTCTCCTCTCTGATCAAGTCAAATCAAAGCTTCAGAAAAGTAAGAAAGAGAAAGAGAGAAAAAGCTTCTTCCCTAAGCTAGTAACCAAAGAAGAAAGAGAGAGAAAAGTTTAAGCTTGAAGCACAGAAGCCAAAATAGAAAATCCAAACCAAATCAAGCTTAAGTTAAAGGTAATCCATCTCATCTTGCATGTATCAGATCTTCTTCTCTTTTTTCCAACTCTCTGCTCTATCCGAAATGGGATACAATGGAAAGAGGATTTCTGTTCTTCTCTGCTGTGTATCTACGGTCTTAAACAAGACTTGGGGACCAAGTTAGTTTTCAAGGGCTCAGATCAAGTTGACCATTGAAAGATTTCTATGGTTACTGCTTCATGGCTTTCGGTCAAGATGAGGAAGTCAGAAGGAAAGTTTCTACTCTAAGGTTTAATGTGAAAAAGTGAATCTGTGGGTTGGTGAAGCTCAAGGCTCAAGATGTTGACCTTGGAAGAAGAACCTGATGGGAAAACTTTGGAAAACGAATTCCAAAACCCAAACTAACCGGCAAGTGTACCGGGTCGCATCAAGTAGTAAAACTCACTTAGAGTGAGGTCGATCCCACAGGGATTGATGGATCAAGCAACTTTAGTGGGTGATTAGTTTAGTCAAGCTAACAGTGAGTGAATTATGTGAAATGTAGCCAACAGAAAGTAAATAGCAAGTAAAATTAAAGTGCAGAAAGTAAAGTGACTAAAACTTAAAGAGCAAGAAATGTAAATTGCAGAAACTTAAATGACAAGAAATGTAAATTGCATCAAATGTAAAGGGGGTTGGGTGTAGGAAAATCAAAGAAAGAAATAGCTCAAGCAATTGAAAAAGAACAAGCAACTGAAAATTTAAATTGCAGGAAGAATAAAGGAAGTTGGGTGCTGGGAATTACAGAAATCAAACAAGAAAGTGTAAATAGCAATCAAACAGAGAAGTAAAAGATGCAATAACATGCAACAGATCTAAATAGAAAAGGGAAATTGCTTGAAAAATTCAAAACAGAAAGATATCTCAACTTAATTGCAAATTCCAAAAAGACAAGTGAAGATCTCAGGGGATCAATGAGACTAGAAAACAAATCTAGATCTCAACCCCTTCCTTGATCCAACAGAAAATAAGATGCAGGAAATTAAAGATTAAAGCAATGAAGAGAACTTTGATTCAAATCACAATTCACTTGAAAGTTGCAGAAGAAGAACAAGAGAAGTTGCAGATAGAGAATGAAAACAGAATTCCTTCCAATCTCAATCCAAGATTTAAAACAGAAATGAAGACTAAGAGAGAGAGCTCTCAATTGGAGCCAACCCCTATACTCTCTAATGGAACTTTCCTCCTCTACAAAGATGAAAATGAGAATGATGCCTTTATATAGGCTTTTTACAAAATGAAAATAAAATGAAATTGAAATGAAAAACCAATTAAATGAAAATCCTAATTCTAGCTTGTTCTTGTGCCTTTGAGTGATGATGTGGGCTTTGCTTGCTTTGGATTTGAAGAGAGATGGGTTTGGTTGGCCTTGATTCAATTTGGTGAAGAATTGAATTTAATTAGAATTTTGGTTGAATTTTTGGCCCATGGGTGACACTCCCAGGGCACAGCTCAGTTCAAATATCAAACTGAGCTCTCTATTTGCACTTGGTGTGCCAAGTTGTGCGCACCAAGCCTTCTTTGTTGCTGCCCCCTTTGATCCTTGCTCGTGTCACGTTGTTGGAGTGCATGGGGGAGTAGTGCTCAGTTAGGAAAGTGAACTGAGCTTTCCTTTGTGTGCCTTGGTAGCGCCTTTGGCTTAAGTGTGAGGTCTTGAGTTCGAACTTTGGTGGAAGCACTTTTGTGACCCTTTTCCTTGAATTTTCTTGAGTGGGAGCCCGATAAAGCTCAGTTGGGAAAGTGAACTGAGCGCTATTTTGCTTTGGAGTGAGGCTCCAGCTTCGAACCTTGGTGGAAGCATTGGCTGATTTTTTTTTTTTTGCTTATTTTTGGCCCTTAAAGATGCATTTCACTTGTGCTGCAATTTCATGCCAAATATAGACTATTATATATTGTTGGAAAGCTCTAAATGTCAGCTTTCCAACGCAACTAGAAGCACATCAATTGGACGTCTGTAGCTCAAGTTATGGCCCTTTGAAGGAGGCATGGTCATGTTGTAAACGCCCATGTTTTAACTTAGCGAAAATTCTTGCTTCCAAGCTAAGTTTCTTGTACGGCAAAGCTAAGTTCACTTAGTGAATTGAGCTTTGTGAGTGCTGATTGTGAAGCTTCCTTAATTTGGTCATGGGCCACACTTTTAAAAGCGTGGCCTAAGGCTCCAAAGTGTGCTCCAACTTCAAAGTGTGCCCAAAATTCCTCTTTTCTTCTTTTTAGCTTATTTTGTGCTCTTTTTTGCTTCTTTTTGTTCTTATTTCCTACAAAGTTTATCAAATCAAAAGGTCAAAGAAATATACCATTTAAGCACCAAAGAATGCAATATTTAAGCACTAATCATAAATTTCTTGTATGAAAAAGCATAGAAAAACATGACATGATGACATGTCATCACAACACCAAACTTAAACCTTGTTTGTCCCCAAGCAAGAAAAGAATCATGCAATAAAGATTGACAATCCAAGGTAAGAAGAATAGTAACTCAATGTTCATGGTAGGCTAGTTTTCTATGCATGCTACAATCACAAAAGAAATGTAAATGATTGATGCTTCTATCTAGCTCAATTTATGAAATCTTTTCCTTATAATTTTCCCTTGAAACAAGCTTTTGATTATTTTTTTTATATATTTTTTTTAGCTTCTCCTTTTGGGTGCTTTACCCCATGAGTTAATAACAAAACTACGATTCTAAATGCTTTGTTTTCAAGTATTACCACTTGATACATAAGCACCACAAGCATTTAATTAGAGGACTTCATTAAGCTCATTTTTCTTTTCTTTTCTTGACTCTCTAATCATTGATGCTCAGAACCTTGAGCTTTGAGGGAGTGCTTTTGTACTTGAGCCTAGCCTTGACTTCTAAGTGTTTTGTTTTCAAGCATTTGGCTTGATACATAAACACCACAAGTACTTAACAAATAAATTGCCATTGGTACTCAGAGCCTTCAGCTTTCTCATTCTTTCCCTTTTTCTTTTCTTGCTTTATTTGCAATTGCTTTTTCAAGGTTTTCATGATTTCAAAAGATTTCACAAAATGTCCTAGATAAAAAAAACTTCAATTAAATAAAATCCAATGCAATTGAGCAATAATTAATCATACTAGCTTTCCAAAACTTATATGCACATGCTAAGTTCTTCTTTAATTCCTTGTTTGTTTATGATCATGATGCTTTTTTTGCTTTTGAATTCACAAAACTCAAACACCATGCACTCAGAGAGGATAAAGACAATCATGGAATTTAAGTGCTGGAAACAAATGAGAAGAAAAGGAACTTTACAACCTTATAATTCATCTTCTCTATTGTTGTCATTTTCCTCCCATTCTTCTCCTTCCCATACCAAACTCAGAATGCTTGTTCATCCTCAAGCAATAAATAGAACAATGGCTATGGGGCTAAGATGGATCATGAATGTCTTATACAATGAAATGTTAGTAGCACATGTGTTTTAAGCAAGCAAAATTAAAGATAATAATCAAGGCACAAGAGACAGAGACATTGTGATTGCAAACTTAAGAAGGTAAGCATGATACATTGCATAAAAGATAAGTGGCACACCAAACTTAGTGTGACACTTTCACTTAGAATTGATGCAAGTATCTTGTAAGGAATGGAACCAAATTTTGTTGCATAGCAATACCAAACTTAGAATGCAATCATATGTCAATTTATTTGAATTAAAACTAAGCAAGTGAAACTGTTATTTGTTAAGTACAATCACCAAGCCAAGAATCTGTCATGAATAAAGCTCTCTTGGTAATGTATTAACAAACATAGTAAATAAGCAAACTAAAATGAAATCATTTAAAAACAGAAAAATGACTAAAGAAAGTAGAATGAAAAAGTGTCAAATTAAAAGAGAAAAATAAAACAGCAGAGGCATTATGATTATGCAGACAAGTAGTGTTGCTTGAATGAATTGCATAGAAAATAAGTGGCACACCAAACTTAGAATCTTGGTGTGTCACTTTCATTTTTGATTTGATGCAATCATCCAAAAAGATTGAAAACAATTTGTTGTAAGGTAACACCAAACTTAGAATGTAACCATATGCCAATTTATTGAATTTAAACAAAGCAAAGAAAGAAGTGTACCTACGGTCTACATGTTCTTCACTTTCTTCCTCTTCTTCCAATTTGTTAATAGGAATGACTTTAAGGGGGGAGAAGATTCAGCTAGTGTCCCTTGTCTTGGCCTTTCCTCAGCAAGCTTCCTTTTGCAAATGGCTTGATTAATCTTGCTTGCTAGATCAGGGACAGGATTGGTGCTCTTGCTAGTTGCCTTCACTCTTTTTAATTCAAAACTTGGTTGCTGTGTGATTGTTGGAGTTATGTATTCATCCAGAGCCTTTTGAATTGGTGGCTCAATGAGCTCTTCCTTCATGTACTTCTCTACCCCACTTGAGTGTGAATTTTCTTGAATGACTTCCTCACTTTTTTGTTCCTCCACTCCTTTCTTTGCACTCAATATTTGATTTAATAGTTCTTTTATGGAGGAGGTTTGTTGTTCTTACCAAGATTTCTTCATCTCCTCTTCATATTTTTTATCACAGATTCAAGGGAAGTTTGTGAGGGTTGTGAATGTTCATGTTCCTTTGTCACCTCAAGTGCAGTTTCATTTTCAACCACCTCATTCTTCATTGAAAGTTCACTTGATACAGTAGCCTCCTCATCTTGCTCTTCCACTTTATCATTCACATCCATCAATTGGTCTTCATTTTCCTTGCTTAGTAGTTCTAAGCGTTTCTCTGTGTCCTCCAATTGCTCATCCGTCTCCTGAGAAAGGATTTCTAGTTCTCTCCGGGATTGTTGCTGTTCCTCCATAATTCTGTTGAACCTGGACTCAAGCATTAAGAGTCTTTGGCTCGTGGAAGTTTGTGTTGAGGCATATTTAGATGATGATGAATTTTCAAATGTAGAAGTGGGAGGTGAGATTGGACAATCTCTCATGTGAGTTGACTGCTCAGAATTTACAGTTTCTTAGTAATACTGCCAACCACCATTGGAATAATGACTTGAATCATCTTGCGGTGGAGGGAAATATCCCATATGATTTTCTTTCTCATCTTGTGGTTCTGAAGCATAGCTCCATGAATTGGAGTGCCCAGAATTTGAAGTTTTTTGGTGATATTCCCAACCACCATTAGAGATTGGTGATGGTGGGTAATATCCCATAAAATTTTGTTTGAAAATAAGATGAGTTGTACTCTATTTGTATTTTGTAAACATCAATGAAAATTGAAATTCATGTCACAGAGAAAGAATTTCTTAGTGAGGCAATAGCTCAAAAACCTTGCTATCAATTTAAAACAGAGAACAAAAACAAAGAAAATGCTTGATCTAGACTTCTCACCCACTTAATCATTGTTGATCTAAATCAATCCCTGGCAACGGCGCCAAAAACTTGATGGGATTTTTTTTGGAAAACGAATTCCAACACCCAAAACTAACCGGCAAGTGTACCGGGTGGCATCAAGTAATAATAACTCACAAGAGTGAGGTCGATCCCACAGGGATTGAAGGATTGAGCAATTTTAGTTTAGTGGTTGATTTAGTCAAGCGAATCAAGTATTGGTTTGAGTGGTTTGTATTTAACAGAAGCTAAAGTGCTTGAAATGTAAAGGGAGAGGTAAGAATTGCATTAAATTAAAGAGAGCAGAAAGTAAAAGTGCTGAATCTTAAAGAACAAGTAAATTTAATTGCAGAAACTTAGATTGTAAGAAATGTAAATAACTGAATCTTAAAGTGCAAGAAATATAAATTGCTTGAATTATAAAAGGATTTGGGAGCTGGGATTGCAGAATTTAAACAAGCAAAAGTAAATTGCAATAAACAGAAGAGCAAGAGATGAATTGAATTGAAGTATATCTCGAACAGAAAAATAAAAATGCTTCAAGAATTAAAACAGAAAGTAAATGTAGCTCAATTGCAAAAATTTAAAAGAGAAATTAAAGATCTCAGGAGTGGAAGAGACTAGAGAACAAGTCTAGATCTCAAATCCTTCCTTGATCCAACAAGAACAATTGCCCAAGAAATTTGAAAAGTAAATTGCAGAAGTAGTAGAAGAGAAGAAACAGTAAACAGAATTTGAATTATGCAGAAAGATAAAAAAGAGATCTTAAGGTGAGATTGAAACAGAAGTTCTTCAACTTTCCACCCAAGATCCAAGACAAGAAGTAAAGAGTGCTCAAGCAAGAACCAAGAAGAAGAGAGATCAATTCTCCTTCCAAGTTCTCAGAAATCCAAATTCCAAGTAAAAAGCTCAAAATTACAAAAAAATGAATAATTCTCAAAGAAGCAAAAGTTCAAAAGCCAAAAGAAAAGTCCTCTTTAAATCAAACTCTTACCTATTTATACACTTTCTAATTTAGATCTAAGAATTTGGGTGGGCTCTAAAATTTAGTGAAGAAATGAATTAATTTGGATTTTTAATGAATTTTGGCCCAAGTGCACCTCCTAGGGACGGCTCAGTTGGAAAACCAAACTGAGCGCCCAATGTTGCCTTGCTTGCTTGAGTTGGTGCGCGTCCAGCCTTGTCCATGTTGCATTATACTAGAGCTCAGTTGGAATTTTGAACTGCGCTCTATGTGTGTAAATGTTGTGCGCATCATGGCATCCTTGGCCGTGTCAATTGCGCGCAAGGCTTGCTCCTTGGTGCTCCTTATTGCGCCAAAATGTGGGGAATTGGGGGAGATTAGTGCTCAGTTGGGAAAACCAACTGAGCTCCCTATTGTAGCGTCCTCAAGCTTCCAAGTTCGAACCCTGATGGAGGAAATTTGAAGCTAATTTCCTTGGAGGGATTGGACGCTCCTTCCTTGCTTTTCATGGAGCTCCTTGGTTCGAACCTTGGGAGAGCCATTTTGGCTCATTTTTCTTGCAAGGAGAGTAGCGCTCCTCCCTTGTCTCCATGGAGTTCCCAGGTTTGAATCCTAGCCTACCCACCTTGGTTTATTTTCCTTGCTAGCTTGGTAGTGAGAGATCCCTTGTTCGAACCTTGGAGGAAGCATTTTGGCTAATTCTTCTTGATTTTCCTTGCAAGGAGCGTTCCTTGCCTCCCTTGGGTCATTAGTTCGAAACTTGGTGGCTCTATTCCTTGGAGTTGCATCTTGAATTAATTCTTGAAGGAGCCCGATAAAGCTCACTTAGTGAACTGAGCTTCATGTTGTTTCCTTGCTTTCTTTAGTGCTCAGTTAACTAATTGAACTGAGCTTGGTGCTTTGCTCTCTCCCATTTTTCCTTGTGAAGCTCAGGTTGCTTTCTCAACTTAGCTTTCCTTCTTCCTCAATGTTGCCATTCTTGTTCTTCCCTTGGGCATGCTTTTTTCTTCCTTTGGACACGCTCCTTATGCTACACTTTTCTTATTTTCTTCTTTCTTCACCTACAAGTAATCAAATCAACCAATCAAAGTATCACCAAATTTACAAGGTTTATAAATCAATCAATTATCAATTAAATTTAGCTTAAACCTCATGATTTTGTATCAATTAAAGGGTGGTTGATTGATTTAACAAAACATGCAATTCCACTCCAAATTACTTACTTATAATGCAATAAAGTGCATAAAACTTATTAAAAACAAAGAAAAAGACTAGTAAAACTAGGCTAAGATGACTTGTCATCACAACACCAAACTTAAAACTTGCTTGTCTCCAAGCAAGCATAAAACATAAGAGAAGATAGAATAAAATAGAGAAGTATACATGTCCTTATTATGCAGATAGTTGAACTTGGTTCATAGGGTTTCATGCAGATCAAAAGTGGCTCATTTATTACTTGCTGTCAAAACAAACAATGTTTCCTTAAGGGTTCACTAAGGTTGCTGGTACAATGCCTTGCTTTTTGCTTACTTCCCTTGTTAGCTTTTTCTTTCTTTCTTTTGCATTAGAGAGTTTATTACTTAGTGAAGGCTTGGTGGCAAATGTTGCAATGGCCTTTGGCTTAATTTCACTCAACATTCCTTCACCACAGACACATGGCTCACTTTTTTTTTCTCCTAGGATCATTGATGCCCAGCATCTCTTTGGATAACTAAGTGTTTTGTAGCTAGGTTGCTCTTTATTGTGGACTTTCAGTTGGCCATCCCAAATCAGTTGATCTAAGTGACCAAGTTTTGAAATACTCCTTAGAACTTACTTGTCCAAGCATATCCCAGTACAAAAACACCACAGGCATGTGTCCTAGGGTCCAAGCTATTGGTGTCTAGCCTTATTGTTTGTTTCTTTGTCATTTTCTTTGGCCTTTCTATTTCTTTTTCTTTCTGTTTTGATTCATCTTCAAGGGATTTTCAATAATTTAAGGATCATAGCAGCAAACTAGGTTAGGCTTCAAGTAACATATCATTTTGTAGCAATTATTATATGAGCTATCAATTGAATCAAACATATACCACCACTAACTTCCATTCTAACCTTTACAACATTGAACACTTACTTTTCTGAATCAAACATCTCTCTTTTATTTAAAAAGCAAGGGGACAAAGCAAGGTATTCAAGCTAAGGAAGGATAACAAGATTATGCAGACATATTTTAAGCAAAAATTATGCAGATAGCTTTCTTTAGCATGTACTTCCACTTGCAACTAAATGATCATTCCAGCCAGACATAAAGGAATTTCTGAATTAAATCATTTCATAACAACAAGTATCAAGTATAAATACAACCTGTTGGGTTGCAGCTTTTCATTCTTCCTTCTGTTTGCTCCTTCTTAGTCATAATGCAAGTGTTCTTTAGTTTGTTGGCTGTTTTCCTGCATAATTCTCAAAAGTGGCTTGCTTCTCAAGCCCTTTAGATAACTGATTAATATGCAAAGCTTATTTGTGGCTCTTGAACTTACTTTGGTGCGTGAATACCAAACTTAGTTCCTTGCCAATGTTTCTCATGCAGCAAACTAACCATATATGGAATCCTTTTTCCTTGCTAAAGGTAATAAAACTAAAAACTCTGAAACAGCAAATAGTTAACTAGTTTATCTAAATGTTTGAAGCTAGCATTAGGCAGAAAGTGAGAATGTGTTTCATGATGAGATTTTGGTGGAATACCAAACTTAGAATCCTTCATTCTCCCTTAGATTGTTTTGGTGTGCAACACCAAACTTAGCTTCTTGTAATATAGATAAGGCTAATTAACCTTTTTATTAAAATAGCTATGAAAAGAAAACTACCTCAGTTGGGTTGCCTCCCAACAAGCGCTTCTTTATTGTCATTAGCTTGACATGTCACATTCTTGCTTAGCTCAGGTTCTGAACCTCTTTTTCCTTGTCCCATTGCCCTCCTAAGTAAGGCTTTGCTCTGTGCCCGTTTGCTGTGAAATGACTTTGTGTAGCTTCATCTAGCAACTCAAGACTTCCATAAAGAAAAACCTTTCTCACTAAATATGGACCAGTCCATTTGGATTTGAGCTTGCCAGGGAAAATCTTGAGCCGTGAATTGTACAGGAGTACTTGCTGTCCTGGTTTGAACTCTTTCTTTAAAATCTTCCTGTCATGCCACCTTTTGGCTCTTTCCTTGTATGTCTTAGCATTTTCATAGGCTTCTAGCCTAAATTCATCCAACTCATTTAATTGTAGCAACATTTTCTCCCCTGCTGCCTGAGAATCAAGGTTGAGGAGTTTAGTAGCCCAAAAAGCTCTGTATTCAAGCTCTATAGGGAGATGGCATGATTTTCCATACAATAGCTGAAAGGGGGACTTTCCAATGGGAGTTTTGAAAGCTGTCCTTTATGCCCAGAGTGCATCTTCTAGCTTCCTAGCCCAATCTTTTCTTGTGCTTCCCACTGTTTTCTCCAAGATCTTCTTCAACTCCCTGTTTGCTAATTCAGCCTGGCCATTAGTTTGAGGATGGTATGGTGTGGCTACCTTATGGATTACTCCATATTTGTGGAGGAGTTTCTCCATCTGTTTGTTGCAGAAATGACCACCACCATCGCTAATAAGACCCTTGTGTACTCCATATCTAGTGAAAATATGCTTCTTAAAGAATTGAAGGACAATCTGTGCATCACAAGTGGTTGTGGCTATGGCTTCCACCCACCTTGAGACATACTCCACTGCCACCAAGATGTATCTGAAAGAGTAGGAAGGGGGAAAAGGTCCCATGAAATCAATGCCCCATAGGTCAAATAGCTCTACTTCGAGGATAAAATTTTGAGGCATCTCATTCCTTCTTGTCAATCCTCTAGCTCTTTGGCATTCATTGCATTGGTGGACAAACTCTCTGGCATCCTTGAAGATAGTTGGCCAATAGAAGCCACTTTGTAGTACCTTTGCAGCTGTTCTCTCTGGTCCAAAGTGTCCACCATATGCTGATCCATGACAGTGCCATAATATGTCCTTCATTTCATTTTCAGGGACACACCTCTTAATCATTCCATCAGAGCATCTCTTGAATAAAAAGGGTTCGTCCCACAAGAACTTCCTTGCTTCATTGAGTAGCTTCTTCACTTGTTACATGGAGAATTCTTGAGGTATCTTCCTTCCTACTTTGTAATTTGCTATGTCAGCAAACCAAGGTGCTTGTTGAATTTGGAGCAGGTGCTCATCAGGGAAGTTCTCATTTACTTGCTGTGGTCTATCTTGATTGGCTTCTTGTGGCACTCTTGATAGATGATCTGCTACTTGATTTTCACTTCCCTTTCTATCTCTTACTTCAATATCAAATTCTTGTAGCAGTAGCACCCACCTAATAAGTCTTGGACTTGAATCCTGTTTAGACATTAAATACTTGAGAGCAGAATGGTCAATATACACTATAACCTTTGAACCAACTAAGTATTGCCTAAACTTATCAAATGCATATACAATTGCTAAAAGTTCCTTCTCGGTGGTGGTGTAGTTTTTCTGTGTTTCATTCAACACCTTGCTTGCATAATATATGACATCATGTAGTCTGTCTTTCTTTTGTCCTAGCACAGCACCAATAGCAATGTTACTTGCATCACACATAAGTTCAAAAGGTAAATTCCAATCAGGGGGTGTGATGATTGGTGCTGTAGTGAGTTTTCTCTTGAGAGTTTCAAAGGCATGTTTACAGTTGTCATCAAAGATGAAGGGAGTATCAATCATTAGTAAATTGCTCAATGGTTTTGCTATTTTTGAAAAGTCTTTGATGAACCTTCTGTAGAAGCCAGCATGCCCAAGAAAACTCCTTACTGCTTTCACATTAACAGGTACAGGGAGTTTTTCAATAACTTCTATTTTAGCTTTGTCAACTTCTATACCTTTACATGACACTTTATGCCCAAGAACTATTCCTTCCGGAACCATGAAGTGGCACTTCTCCCAATTCAATACCAAATTAGTTTCTTGGCATCTTTTCAAAACAAGAGTCAAATTATGTAAGCAAGTGTTATGAATTGCCAAAGACAGAAAAATCATCCATGAAGACTTCTAAAAATTTTTCCACCATATTAGAAAAGATGGAGAGCATACACCTTTGAAAAGTGGCTAGGGCGTTGCATAGCCCAAAGGGCATCCTCCTGTAGGCAAAAACTCCAAATGGGCATGTGAAGGACGTCTTTTCTTGATCCTTGGGACCCACCACTATTTGGTTGTACCCAGAGTATCCATCCAGGAAGCAGTAGTAAGCATGGCCTGCTAATCTTTCCAACATTTGATCAATGAAGGGCAGAGGGAAATGATCTTTTCTTGTAGCATCATTCAGTCTCCTGTAATCTATGCACATTCTCCATCCAGTCACTGTCCTAGTGGGGATCAACTCATTTTTCTCATTGGTGATGACTGTCATTCCTCCCTTTTTTGGTACAACTTGAACCGGACTCACCCATGAACTATCTGAGATTAGGAAGATTATCCCAGCATTCCATAGCTTCATCACTTCTTTTTGAACCACCCCTTTTATGGTTGGGTTGAGTCTTCTCTGAGGTTGAACCACAGGCTTTGACTCTTCCTCCAACAAAATTTTATGCATACAGATGGCCGGGCTGATGCTTTTGATATCCTCAATTGTCCAACCCAAGGCTGTTTTATGAGCTTTTAATACTTCAATCAACTTTGTTTCCTCTTCCATGTCCAAGAAAGAGTTTATGATTACTGGTAAGGCTTCTGCTTCCCCAAGAAATACATATTTGAGGTGAGGAGGGAGAGGCTTCAGCTCCTGTTTTGGCATATCCTCCTCCTTATCTTCAATGGATATTTCTACCACTTCCTCTCCTTGTTCTTCCTGGTGCTCTTGATAGTTGTCCTCAAACATTTCTTCTACTAAGCTTTCTATCACATCCACCTTCATGAAATTTTCTTGCTTAGAGGGATGTTGCATAGATTTGAAGACATTGATCACCATTTGCTCATTATGCACCCTGAAGGTCATTTCTCCCTTCTCCACATCAATAGTGGTTCTTGCTGTAGCTAGAAATGGTATTCCCAAGATGATTGAGTTGTTTCCTTCCCCTTCTGTGTCCAAAATTACAAAGTCTGCAGGGAAGATAAACTCTCCAACCTTCACTAGTAAATTTTCCACAATTCCATTGGGTGTCTTGATTGATCTATCGGCCATCACTAGTGACATCCTAGTGGGTTTAATTTCTTCTATAGCAAGCTTTTTCATCATTGAAAGGGGCATCAAGTTGATGCTGGCACCTAAGTCACATATGGCATTTTCCAATGTCATCTTGCCTATGGTGCATGAGACCACAAAACTCCCTGGATCTTTGAGCTTTGGTGGAATACCCCTTTGGATCACAGTGCTACATTCTTCCGTGAGCATAATAGTCTCCTTTTCGTGCTAGCTTCTCTTCTTGTTTATAAGTTCCTTCAAAAACTTGGCATATAGGGGCATTTGCTCAAGTGCCTCAGCCAGGGGTATGTTGATCTCCAATTTCTTGAAGATTTCAAGAAATTTTGGGAAGTGTTAGTTGATGAGCGGATAATTTATATGCTTTTTGGCATTGTTTTTAGTATGTTTTTAGTAGAATCTGGTTACTTTTAGGGATGTTTTCATTAGTTTTTATGTTAAATTCACATTTCTGGACTTTACTATGAGTTTGTGTGTTTTTCTGTGATTTCAGGTATTTTCTGGCTGAAATCGAGGGACTTGAGCAAAAATCAGATTCAGAGGTAGAAGAAGGACTGCTGATGCTGTTGGATTCTGACCTCCCTGCACTCAAAGTGGATTTTCTGGAGCTACAGAACTTAAAATGGCGCGCTTCCAATTGCGTTGGAAAGTATACATCCAGGGCTTTCCAGCAATGTATAATAGTCCATACTTTGGCCGAGATTAGACGACGTAAAAGGGCATTGAACGCCAGTTCTACGCTGCTGTCTGGAGTTAAACGCCAGAAACAAGTCACAAACCAGAGTTGAACGCCAGAAATACGTTACAACCTGGCGTTCAACTCCAGAAAGAGCCTCTACACGTGTAACATTCAAGCTCAGCCCAAGCACACACCAAGTGGGCCTCGGAAGTGGATTTATACATCAATTACTTACTTCTGTAAACCCTAGTAACTAGTTTAGTATAAATAGGACTGTTTACTATTGTATTAGCTATCCTAGGACATTTTGTTCTTAGATCATGGGGGCTGGCCATTCGGCCATGCTTGAACCTTTCACTTATGTATTTTTCAACGGTAGAGTTTCTGCACTCCATAGATTAAGGTGTGGAGCTCTGCTGTTCCTCATGAATTAATGCAAAGTACTACTGTTTTCTATTCAATTTAACTTATTCCGCTTCTAAGATATTCATTCGCACTTCAACATGAATGTGATGAACATGACAATCATCATCATTCCCTATGAACGCGTT
>NC_029791.2:92041073-92218746 GCF_000816755.2 Arachis ipaensis
GAATGCATCTCTATGCGCTTATCTGAAATTCTCACCAATGATTTACATAAGTATTTCTATCCTTATTTTATTATATAATTTCAAAAACTCCATAACTATTTTATATCCGCCTGACTGAGATCTACAAGGTGACCATAGCTTGCTTCATACCAACAATCTCCGTGGGATCGACCCTTACTCACGTAAGGTTTATTACTTGGACGACCCAGTGCACTTGCTGGTTAGTTGTATCAAAGTTGTGAATGAAAAACAATTTATTAAGACGTGCGTACAGAGTTTCTGGCACCATTGCCTGAGATCACAATTTCGTGCACCAAGTTTTTGGCGCCGTTGCCGAGGATTGTTCGAGTTTGAACAACTGACGATTCATCTTGTTGCTCAGATTAGATAATTTTCTTTTTGTTTTATTTTCAAAAATTTTTTAAAAAAATCTTTCAAAAATTTCTCCTTTGTTTTCGAAAAAAATTATAAAATACAAATGTTTTCAAAAATATATTTTTCTTCCGAATTTTTAAGAATGAATTCTAGTGTTTCATGAAGCATGTTGAAGCCTGGCTGGCTGTAAAGCCATGTCTAATTCTTTTGGGTAGGGAATGTCAAGCGTGTCATGTCTGAGTTACATACTAAAGCTTGGCTGGCTATTAAGCCATGCCTGATCCTTTGATTGGAGCTTTAGACTAAAGAGCATAAGATTCCTGGAATTCATATTAAAAATTTTGGAATCCTTATTTTTCTTTTTCAAAATGATTTTCGAAAAAAAAATAAAAGAAAATACAAAAAAATCATAAAATCAAAAAAATCAAAAATATTTTGTGTTTCTTATTTGAGTCTTGAGTCAAATTTCAAGTTTGGTGTCAATTGCATTTTTTCTAAAAATTCTTTACATTTTTCGAAAAATTCATACATTCATGGTGTTCTTCATGATCTTCAAGTTGTTCTTGGTAAGTCTTCTTGTTTGATCTTGATGTTTTCTTGTTTTGTGTCTTTTCTTGTTTTTCATATGCATTCTTGAAATCTTAGTGTCTAAGCATTAAAGATTTCTAAGTTTGGTGTCTTGCATGTTTTCTTTGCATTAAAAATTTTTCAAAAATATGTTCTTAATGTTCATCATGATCTTCATAGTGTTCTTGGTGTTCATCTTGACATTCATAGTGTTCTTGCATGCATTCCTTATTTTGATCCAAAAAGAAAAGAGAAAAACATGAAAATGATGTTTTAAATTTTTCTCTCTCATCATTAAAAATTCAAAAATAAAAAAAATATCTTTCCCTTTTTCACTCATAAATTTCGAAAATTTGAGTTGACTTTTTCAAAACTTTTTAAAATCTAGTTGTTTTTATGAGTCAAATCAAATTTTCAATTTAAAAATCTTATCTTTTTCAAAATCTTTTTCAAAAATCAAATCTTTTTCATTTTTCTTAGTTATTTTCGAAAATTTTAAAATATTTTTCAAAAATCTTTTTCTCATCTTTATCACATAATTTTCAAAAATAACATCATCAATTAATGTTTTGATTCAAAAATTTCAAGTTTGTTGCTTGCTTGTTAAGAAAGATTCAAACTTTAAGTTCTAGAATCATATCTTGTGATTTTCTTTTGAATCAAGTCATTAATTGTGATTTTAAAAATCAAATCTTTTTCAAAACTAATTTCAATCATATCTTTTCAAAAATATCTTCTTATCTTATCTTTTTCAAAATTTGATTTTAAAATATCCTTTCTAACTTCTTATCCTCTTCTCTCTTCAAAATTGATTTTCAAATTTGTTTCAACTAACTAACTTTTTGTTTGTTTCTTATCTTTTTCAAAACTACCTAACTAACTCCCTCTCTCTCTAATTTTCGAAAATATCTTCCCTCTTTTTCAAAATTTCTTTTTAATTAACTAATTATTTTAACTTTTGATTTTAAAATTTCAAAAATTACTAACCTTTTTCAAAAACCATTTTCGAAAACCACTAACTCTTTTTCAAAAATTATTTTCAAAAATTCACTTCCCCCTCTCATCTTCTTCTATTTGTTTATTTATTTACTAACATCTCTTCCTCACTCACCAAAAATCCGAACCCCCTCTCTCTCTCTGAGCAGTTGACCAAAAAGTGTCCTTCTGACATGCTTTCAGAATGGACCATCCTGGATATATTCTATGATGGTCTGTCTGAATTAGCTAAGATGTCATTGGATACTTCTGCAGGTGGATCCATTCACCTAAAGAAAACGCCTGCAGAAGCTCAAGAACACATTGACATGGCTGCTAATAACCAATTCATGTACACTTCTAAAAGGAATCCTGTGAACAATGGGACGCCTATGAAGAAGGGAGTTCTTGAAATTGATACTCTGAATGCTATATTGGCTCAGAATAAAATATTGACTCAGCAAGTCGATATGATTTCTCAGAGTCTGAATGGAATGCAAGCTGCATCCAACAGTACTCAAGAGGCATCTTCTGAAGAAGAAGCTTATGATCCAGAGAACCCTGCAATAGCAGAGGTGAATTACTTAGGTGAATCTTATGGAAACACCTATAACTCATCATGGAGAAATCATCCAAATTTCTCATGGAAGGATCAAAAGCCTCAACAAGGCTTTAATAATGGTGGAAGAAATAGGTTTCACAATAGTAAACCTTTTCCATCATCCACTCAGCAACAGACAGAGAACTCTGAACAAAATACTTCTAATTTAGCAAACTTAGTCTCTGATCTATCTAAGGCCACTGTGAGTTTCATGAATGAAACAAAATCCTCCATTAGAAATTAGGAAGCATAAGTGGGCCAGCTGAGTAAAAGGATCACTGAAATCCCTCCTAGTACTCTCCCAAGCAATACAGAAGAAAATCCAAAAGGAGAGTGCAAGGCCATTGAATTGATCACTATGGCCGAACCTGCAAGGGAAGGAGAGGACGTGAATCCCAAGGAGGAAGACCTCCTGGGACGTCCAGTGATCAATAAGGAGTTTCCCTCTATGGAACCAAAGGAATCTGAGACTCATCTAGAGACCATAGAGATTCCATTGAACCTCCTTATGCCATTCATGAGCTCTGATGAGTATTCCTCTTCTGAAGAGAATGAGGATGTTACTGAAGAGCAAACTGCCAAGTTTCTTGGTGCAATCATGAAGGTGAATGCCAAATTATTTGGTATTGAGACTTGGGAAGATGAACCTCCCTTGTTCACCAATGAACTAAGTGATCTGGATCAACTGACATTGCCTTAGAAGAAACAGGGTCTTGGAAAGTTCGTAATACCTTGTACCATAGGCAACATGATCTTTGAAAAGGCCCTGTGTGACCTTGGTTCAGGGATAAACCTCATGCCCCTCTCTGTAATAGAGAAACTAGGAATCTATGGGGTGCAAGCTGCTAAAATCTCAGTAGAGATGGCAGACAATTCAAGAAAACAGGCTTATGGACAAGTAGAGGACATATTAGTAAAGGTTGAAGGCCTTTACATCCCTGCTGATTTCATAGTCCTTGATACTGGAAGGATGAGGATGAATCCATCATCCTTGGAAGACCTTTCCTAGCCACAGCAAGAGCTGTGATTGATGTTGACAGAGGTGAATTAGTCCTTCAATTGAATGAGGACTCCCTTGTGTTTACAACTCAAGGTTACTGTAAACATGGAGAGGAAGCATAAAAAGCTTCTCTCAAAACAGAGTCAACCAGAACCCCCACAGTCAAACTCTAAGTTTGGTGTTGGGAGGCCACAACCAAACTCTAAGTTTGGTGTTGAACTCCCATATCCAAACTCTAAGTTTGGTGTTGGGGAGTCTCAACAATGCTCTGAACATCTGTGAGGCTCCATGAGAGCCCACTGTCAAGCTATTGACATTAAAGAAGCACTTGTTGGGAGGCAACCCAATTTTTATTTATTTATCTAATTCTATTTTTCTTGTTCTTTCATGTTTTATTAGGTTCATGATCATGTGGAGTCATAAAATAAATATAAAAATTGAAAACGGAATCAAAAAATAGCAGAAGAAAAATTACACCTTGGAGGAAGACCTTACTGGCGTTTAAACGGCAGTAAGAAGCATCTGGCTGGTGTTCAACGCCAGAACAGAGCATGGTTCTGGCGCTGAACGCCAGAATTGCACCCTGGAGAAGAGCTGGCGCTGAACGCCCAGAACAAGCATGGTTCTGGCGTTCAACGCCAGAAATGGGCAACAAATGGGCGTTCAACGCCCAGAACAAGCACCAATCGGGCGCTGAACGCCCAGAGTTGTGTGCAAGGGCATTTTGCATGCCTAATTTGGTGCAAGGCTGTAAATCCTTGAACACCTCAGGATCTGTGGACCCCACAGGATCACCTCAGGATCTGTGGACCCCACAGGATCCCCACCTACCTCCACTCACTTCTTCTCACCCCTCTTTCACACAATCCCATAAACACTCTTCCCCAAAACTCTTCACCAATCACCTCAATCTCTCTTCCCTATCACCACTTCACCACTCACATCCATCCACTCTTCCCCATAAACCTACCTCATAAACACCACCTACCTTCAAAATTCAAAATCAATTTCCCACCCAAACCCACTCTATATGGCCGAAACCTTACCCTCCCTCCCTTCCCTATATATAGCCCTCCATTCCTCCTCATTTTCACACATCACAACCCTCTCTTCCCCTTCTTGGCCGAAACACATCTCTCTCCCTCTCCTCCATTTCTTCTTCTTCTTCATCTCTTCTTTCTTCTCTTGCTCGAGGGCGAGCAATATTTTAAGTTTGGTGTGGTAAAAGCATAAGCTTTTTGTTTTTCCATTACCATTGATGGCACCTAAGACCGGAGAATCCTCTAGAAAAGGGAAAGGAAAGACAAAAGCTTCCACCTCCGAGTCATGGGAGATGGAAAGGTTCATCTCCAAAGCTCATCAAGATCACTTCTATGATGTTGTGGCCAAGAAGAAGGTGATCCCCGAGGTCCCTTTCAAGCTCAAGAAGAATGAGTATCTGGAGATCCGACATGAAATCCAAAGAAGAGGTTGGGAAGTTCTAACAAACCCCATCCAACAAGTCGGCATCCTAATGGTTCAAGAGTTCTATGCCAATGCATGGATCACTAGGAACCATGATCAAAGTAAGAACCCAAACCAAAAGAATTATATTACAATGGTTCGGGGGAAATACTTAGATTTTAGTCCGGAAAATGTGAGGTTGGCGTTTAACTTGCCTATGATGCAAGGAGATGCATGCCCCTACACTAGAAGGGTCAACTTTAATCAAAGGTTGGACCAAGTCCTCATGAATATATGTGTGGAAGGAGCTCAATGGAAGATTGACTCCAAAGGCAAGCCGGTTCAATTGTTTTCATTAGTTTTTATGTTAAATTCACATTTTTGGACTTTACTATGAGTTTGTGTGTTTTTCTGTGATTTCAGGTATTTTCTAGCTGAAATCGAGGGACTTGAGCAAAAATCAAAATCAGAGGTAGAAGAAGGACTGCTGATGCTGTTGGATTCTGACCTCCCTGCACTCAAAGTGGATTTTCTGGAGCTACAGACCTCAACATGGCGCGCTTCCAATTGCGTTGGAAAGTATACATCCAGGGCTTTCCAGCAATATATAATAGTCCATACTTTGGCTGCGTTTAGATGACGTAAAAAGGCGTTGAACGCCAGTTCTACGCTGTTGTCTGGAGTTAAACGCCAGAAACAAGTCACAAACCAGAGTTGAACGCCAGAGCCTCTGCACGTGTAACATTCAAGCTCAGCCCAAGCACACACCAAGTGGGCCCCGGAAGTGGATTTATGCATCAATTACTTACTTCTGTAAACCCTAGTAACTAGTTTAGTATAAATAGGACTGTTTACTATTGTATTAGCTATCCTAGGACGTTTTGTTCTTAGATCATGGGGGCTGGCCATTCGGCCATGCCTGAACCTTTCACTTATGTATTTTTCAACGGTAGAGTTTCTGCACTCCATAGATTAAGGTGTGGAGCTCTGCTGTTCCTCATGAATTAATGCAAAGTACTACTGTTTTCTATTCAATTCAACTTATTCCGCTTCTAAGATATTCATTCGCACTTCAACATGAATGTGATGAATGTGACAATCATCATCATTCCCTATGAACGCGTGCCTGACCACCACTTTCGTTCTACCTTAGATTGAATGAGTATCTCTTAGATCTCTTAATCAGAATCTTCGTGGTGTAAGCTAGATTGATGGCGACATTCATGAGAATCCGGAAAGTCTAAACCTTGTCTGTGGTATTCTGAGTAGGATTCAAGGATTGAATGACTGTGACGAGCTTTAAACTCGTGAGTGTTGGGCGTAGTGACAGACGCAAAAGGAGGGTGAATCCTATTCCAGTATGATCGAGAACCTCAGATGATTAGCCGTGCTGTGACAGAGCATTTGGACCATTTTCACAAGAGGATGGGATGTAGCCATTGACAACGGTGATGCCCTTACATAAAGCCAGCCATGGAAAGGAGTAAGATTGATTCGATGAAGATAGCAGGAAAACAGAGGTTCAGAGGAACGAATGCATCTCTATGCGCTTATCTGAAATTTTCACCAATGATTTACATAAGTATTTCTATCCGTATTTTATTATATAATTTTGAAAACTCCATAACTATTTTATATCCGCCTGACTGAGATCTACAAGGTGACCATAGCTTGCTTCATACCAACAATCTCCGTGGGATCGACCCTTACTCACGTAAGGTTTATTACTTGGACGACCCAGTGCACTTGCTGGTTAGTTGGATCAAAGTTGTGAATGAAAAACAATTTATTAAGACGTGCGTACAGAGTTTCTGGCGCCGTTTCCTGAGATCACAATTTCGTGCACCATTAGTCCTTAGTCTCCTTGTTGAACCTTTGGGGATATGGTAATGGAGGTGTGAAGTTTACTCCCTTCCTGTAGTCCTTAGTTGGCTCTTCAATAGTTTCCTTCCCTTTTCTTGAAATTTTTGGCTGTTCCTCCTTTTCCTTGAGCTCCTCTGGAACATACTTGCTTGCTGTGACATCCTCATCATTGGCTTCCCCTTTTTCACCTTGTTTCTTGTCATCTTCCTTTGGCTTCTTGGTTGCTTCTCCATTTTTCACCAAGATTTTTCCACTCCTTAGTTGTATAGATTTGCATTCCTCTTTTGGATTAGGAATGGTGTCACTTGGAAGTGAGCTCAGAGGTCTCTCAATGGCAATTTGCTTGGAAAGCTGTCCAATCTGCCTTTCTATATTCTTCATGGATGCTTCTTGGTTCTTTGTTGTCATCTCTTGGTGCTTCATCATTTTATCCATTAAGAGCTCCAAGTTGGTGATCCTCTGAGAGTCTTGTGAGATTGGTTGATTGTGGGGTGTTGAGGGTTGAGGATAAGTATTTTGGGTGGTGGCTTGGTTATTGGATGGATGATGGTTGGGGTAAGTATTTTGTGGTTTTCTGTATGTGTTTTGGTTGTTATTCTGATGGTTGTTTTGGTTTGTGTTTTTCCAGCTATTTTGGTTTGAGTTTCTTTGCCATGGCTGTTGAGTTTGATTGTGATTGTCTCCCCATTTGAGGTTAGGATGGTTCTTCCAAGAGGGGTTGTAAGTATCACCATAAACCTCATTTGTCCCAGAATTTTGATTATGCATATACTGGACTTGTTCCTGCTGTTGATCCTCTTGAGTTTCTTCATTTGTTCCCCATGTGGATGATGGTTGGCTTGTGTTGACGGCTACAACTTGGAGATTATCAATCCTCTTGGCCATTTATTCAAATTGTTGTTGAATCTGCTGTTGCATCATTTTGTTTTGAGCTAGGATTGAGTAAACTCCTTCCAACTCCATAACTCCTTTCCTTTGTGATGGTTGGCGTTGCCTTTGGTGAGCAAAGAAATACTGGTTGTTAGCCACCATATCAATGAGATTTTGGGCTTCGTCTGCAGTTTTCATGAGTTGCAAAGAGCCTCCAGCTGAGTGATCCAATGCTTCCTGGGATTTTAATGTCAAGCCTTCATAAAAATTCTGCAACTTATCCCATTCAGTGAACATTTCAGGAGGGCACTTTCTAATTAGAGCCTTGTATCTCTTCCATGCCTCATAGATGGGTTCAGCGTCCATTTGTGTGAATGTTTGTACCTCAGTCTTCAACCTAATGATCCTTTGAGGTGGGTAAAATTTGGCAAGGAACTTGCTCACTAGATCATCCCAATTGTCGATGCTGTCCCTTGGGAAGGATTCCAACCATTGAGTAGCTTTGTCTCTGAGAGAAAATGGAAACAGCAGTAACTTGTAGCTGTCAGGATGCACACCATTGGTTTTGACAGTGTCACAAATCCTCAAGAAGGTAGACAAGTGTTGGTTAGGGTCTTCAAGTGGTCCTCCTCCATAAGAACAATTATTTTGAACTAAGGTGATGAGTTGTGGCTTCAGTTCAAAGTTATTTGCATTAACATTTGGGGTAAGAATGCTACTCCCACAATGTCTAGGATTTGCAAATGTGTAGGAAGCCAAAACTCTTCTCTGAGGTGGATTATTGTTGTTGTTGACTGCTCCTCCTGGTGGATTTGGTGATTTGTTGAGTGTTCCTCCATGTCTTGGAACTCTTCTTTTGAATCCTCTTCTCCAACAATGTTTTTCCCTCTTTCATCTCTTCTCAACCTTCTGAGAGTTCTTTCGTCTTCTTCACGAAAGCTAGGTATATCTCTCCTTGTCCCTGACATACAAACAAAATATAAAAGTCACAGACAACCAGAGAAACAGTAATACTTCAATCCATTATAGGAATGAAATTTTGGTTAGCTTAAGCAAAAATTCAAACAGTTAGTGTGTTAGTAAAGAGTTAAAGAAACAGAAAAGAAAAAGTGCTTGATCTAGATCTCTACTTCACTTAATCATTGTCAATCTAATCAATCCCCGGCAACGGCGCCAAAAACTTGATGGGAAAATTTTGGAAAACGAATTCCAAAACCCAAACTAACCAGCAAGTGTACCGGGTCGCATCAAGTAGTAAAACTCACTTAGAGTGAGGTCGATCCCACAGGGATTGATGGATCAAGCAACTTTAGTGGGTGATTAGTTTTGTCAAGCTAACATTGAGTGAATTGTGGAAAATGTAGCCAACAGAAAGTAAATAGCAAGTAAAATTAAAGTGCAGAAAGTAAAGTGACTGAAACTTAAAGAGCAAGAAATATAAATTGCAGAAACTTAAATGACAAGAAATGTAAATTGCATCAAATGTAAAGGGGGTTGGGTGCAGGGAAATCAAAGAAAGAAATAGCTCAAGCAATTGAAAAAGAACAAGTAACTGGAAATTTAAATTGCAGGAAGAATAAAGGAAGTTGGGTGGTGGGAATTACAGAAATCAAACAAGAAAGTGTAAATAGCAATCAAACAGAGAAGTAAAAGATGCAATAACATGCGACAGATCTAAACAGAAAAGAGAAATTTCTTGAAAAATTCAAAACAGCAAGATATCTCAACTTAATTGCAAATTCCAAAAAGACAAGTGAAGATCTCAGGGGATCAATGAGACAAGAAAATAAATCTAGATCTCAACCCCTTCCTTGATCCAACAGAAAATAAGATGCAGGAAATTAAAGATTAAAGCAATGAAGAGAACTTTGATTCAAATCACAATTCACTTGAAAGTTGCAGAAGAAGAACAAGAGAAGTTGCAGATAGAGAATGAAAACAGAATTCCTTCCAATCTCAATCCAAGATTTAAAACAAAAATGAAAACTAAGAGAGAGAGCTCTCAATTGGAGCCAACCCCTATACTCTCTAATGGAACTGACATCCTCTCCAAAGATGAAAATGAGAATGATGCCTTTATATAGACTTTTTACAAAATAAAAATAAAATGAAATTGAAATGAAAAACCAATTAAATGAAAATCCTAATTCTAGCTTGTTCTTGTGCCTTGCTTGCTTTGGAATTTTGGTTTAATTTTTGGCCCATGGGTGACACTCCCAGGGCACGGCTCAGTTCAAATATCAAACTGAGCTCTCTATTTGCACTTGGTGTGCCAAGTTGTGCGCACCAAGCCTTCTTTGTTACTGCCCCCTTTGATCCTTGCTCGTGTCACATTGTTGGAGTGCATGGGGGAGTAGTGCTCAGTTAGGAAAGTGAACTGAGCTTTCCTTTGTGTGCCTTGGTAGCGCCTTTGGCTTGAGTGTGAGGTCTTGAGTTCGAACTTTGGTGGAAGTACTTTTGTGAGTCTTACCCTTGAATTTTCTTGAGTGGGAGCCCGATAAAGCTTAGTTGGGAAAGTGAACTGAGCCCTATTTTGCTTTGGAGTGAGGCTCCAGCTTCGAACCTTGGTGGAAGCATTGGCTGATTTTTTTTTGCTTATTTTTGGCCCTTAAAGATGCATTTCACTTGTGCTTCAATTTCATGCCAAATATGGACTATTATATATCGTTGGAAAGCTCTGAATGTCAGCCTTCCAACGCAACTAGAAGCACATCAATTGGACATCTGTAGCTCATGTTATGGCCCTTTGAAGAAGGCATGGTCATGTTGTAAACGCCCAAGTTTTAACTTAGCGAAAATTCTTGCTTCCAAGCTAAGTTTCTTGTACGGCAAAGCTAAGTTCACTTAGTGAACTGGGTGAACTGAGCTTTGTGAGTGCTGATTGTGAAGCTTCCTTAATTTGGTCATGGGCCACGCTTTTAAAAGCGTGGCCTAAGGCTCCAAAGTGTGCTCCAACTTCAAAGTGTGCCCAAAATTCCTCTTTTCTTCTTTTTAGCTTATTTTGTGCTCTTTTTGCTTCTTTTTGTTCTTATTTCCTACAAAGTTTATCAAATCAAAAGATCAAAGAAATATACCATTTAAGCACCAAAGAATGCAATATTTAAGCACTCATCATAAATTTATTGTATGAAAAAGCATAGAAAAACATGACATGATGACATGTCATCAGAACCCAGCAACATGCAAGGAGTTAAAAGAGGTTTGCTGTTCATTCAGAAACTAAGGAGAGAAAACTAGAGTTGTGAGAGTAGTGTTCTGGAAAGAAGTTCCTCTACTTGGATAATACTTTCTTTCAAAGAAGCATTCGGCCAATACTGAAGAACTGCATCTGAGGTTTGCAAATCTGGTTTTGCACATAGCAAAGAGGCTGTTGATGAAGTCAATCTCCTTCATGTTTTACAAATTGTAATGTACTTTTCTTTGTTTATCTTTCTGTAATTTCTTGTGAGAAAAGGCATTGTGAGAAAGCTCAAGTAAAAGCCATGAGTGGAAAAAGGCTGAGTGAAACACTTGAGAGAAAAGCCTAGAGTTATTTTCAGATTTCTTTAGGTATGTTTATGTCTTGTATCTTGTACCTGTAAGGTATCCCTTTCTTAGTTGGGTTAGCACTAAGAGTGAATAGTTAGGTATTAGCATAGCCAATGTCAAGTTAGGTTAGAACTTGAGTGTGAAAGGATTGAGTCAATCCTGTGAAATTGGTGTATGTAATACTGTTAACTATAGTGAAATTCTTCCATAGTTGTGGAGGAGACTGGATGTAGGTTGCATAGCACAAGGCAACCGAACCAGGATACATGCTGGTGTTAGCTTATCTCTTCTCCGCTGAGTTCTGTTTTCTGATATTCATGAGACAAAAATAAATTATCTCATAAATTTCCGCTGTTGAGTTCAAACAGAACCTAAATTAAAAGTTTGTTTTAAAAGGGTAATAACAGGAACTAAAAGGAAGGCATAGATTCAACCCCCCTTCTCTAAGCCTACCACAACCTTCAATTGGTATCAGAGCTAAGGTCTCAAGAATCAAGCTTAACCACTTGGAGCAAAGATCCAATGGCGAACAACTTCGGCACAACCACAGTTGCCTACACCCTCACTGAAGGCCAGTCAAACAACCGACCAACTTTCTTCAACGGGAAGAACTACTCCTACTGGAAAGAAAGGATAAGGATTTTCATCCAATCTATTAACTACAACATATGGAAGATTGTTGTGAGCGATCCCAAGATCCCAACAAAAACAAGTGCTGATGGAGTGGTGACTCCAAAAGAAGAAGCTGAATGGAATGAAGATGATAAGAAGAAGATAGAGCTGAATGCTAAAGCAATCAACCTTCTTCACTGTGCTATCAGTTTTGAAGAGTACCGGAAGGTGTCTAGATACAAGACAGCCAAAGAAATCTGGGAAAAACTCCAGGTTACACACGAAGGCACTAAACAAGTCAAAGAAACAAGGATTGATATGCTACGAAAAGAGTACGAGATGTTTAGCATGAAGGATAGAGAAAGCATTGATGAAGCGTTTGAGAGATTCTCAATAATAATCAACAACCTTGATGCTATGGGTACAAACTATGCAGAATAAACCTTGGTGAGAAAACTCCTTAGAAGCCTCACAAAAGAATGGGAAAACACTGCCACTGTCCTAACCGAGAGTAACAACATAAGTCCCATAACCTATGATGAGCTGAGAGGAAAACTCCTTGCCTATGAAGCCACACAGACAAACACAGACTCAAAGAAAAAGGGAATAGCCCTCAAGTCACAAATAGAACCGAAAGAGAGTAAGTCTAGTGATGGTATTTCAGATGACGAGCTTTTATTTTTTGCTAGGAGATTTAGAAGGATGATGAAGAACAAGGGCAAATACAAAGGTTCAAGTTCAAAGGAGCACAAGATCGACTTGAGCAAAGTGACGTGCCATCACTGCAAGGAGGCTGGACACTTCAAGCTAAACTGTCCAAAGCTCAAAAAGGAGGACAAAGGAAAGAAGGAAAGGAAGAGAGTACTCATGACAGCTTGGGAGGATCTTGAGAACGACTCAAATGAAGAAGAAGAATCTGAAGGAGATGACAAAGACTGTTTCATGGCTGAAAACAACAATCTTGATGAGGTAAATTATTATGATTTGACCATTGAGGACTTACATGCTATTATTGATGATCTCACTTTAAACACCTCAAAACTGCTTGATAAGTACAATGAATGCAGATCTGAAAGAGATGTGTTAAGAGTTGAAAATGATTTTTTAAAAGAAAAAGTGAAGGAAACTGAATGTGCTTTGGACATCATTGAAGAAAACAGATTTCTAAAATCTGAACTTGAAAAATTAAAAGGAAAGCACATTGTGGATCCTTCTCATGAGTTAATTGCTGAAAATGAAAGATTAAATGATATCATTAAAAGGCTGAATGGTGACTTAGCAAAATTTGCTCAAGGTTCTAGTAACTTGGACAAATTACTTGCAAGTCAAAGACCATTGTTTGAAAAATCTGGTTTAGGCTACAAAGCCAAGGAAGATGCAGTTTCCAACACTTCCTCTATAAAATTTGTGGCATCTTCATCAAATACCATATCCATACCAAACAGATTAGGTATTGGATATATTTCAACTTTTGAAGAAAAATTTGATGAAGTATACACAAGTGAAACTGAGCCTTCACCAATAACTGATCCGAGTTCAAACCGGCCAGGTTTGGGTTACATTTTAAAAAATGAGGCTATTTTCAAGAAACCACTATTTTACAACAAAATCTCATATTTGAAAGGTAAAAATGTTCAAAGAAATTCTGGTGAAAATGCATTTGCAAAGAGGAATAAATTTAATAAAAATCAGTTTGTCAAAAGAAATGCATCTCCTCCAAAAACCAGAAAATTTCAACACTTTAATCATTTCAAGCAATATAACTTACCTCAATTTCAGCGACACACATCAATAAATCATTGTGTCAATTGCAAGAAATTTGGTCACTCATATGCACAATGTTTCATTGAAAAAAGAGTTGTTGGAAACAAAGTTTACAATGTTGTTTGTGATTTCAATGCACTTGGGCAACCAAGATGGATTAACTTCAAAGGATCCAAATCAATTTGGATACCTAACGCTACTTGAAACTCTTCATGCAGATTTGCTTAGAATCTAAGAACAAAAAGGACATGTGGTACATGGATGGTGGATGTTCAAGGCACATGACTGGAAGGTCAACCTACTTCATCAAACTAAACAAGTATGATGGAGGTTTTGTGACCTTTGGAGATGATGGTAAAGGTAAAATCATTGCTGTTGGAAAAGTAGGTAATGAGCAATCTACTTTCATTGATGATGTACTTTTGGTATGTGGTTTGAAGCACAATCTTTTGAGCATAAGTCAGCTGTGTGATTTAGGATATTTAGTTGTTTTCAAAAGGCTTGAATGCTGTGTTGTTAATGAAAAGACAAATGAAGTAATGTTTGTTGCCAAGCATTTTAATAATATGTATGGACTTACTCTAGATGAACTAAAGGATCAAAATGTAGCTTGTCTTCACTCTAAAGAATCTGAAAAGTGGTTATGGCACAAGAGATTGGGCCATGCAAGTATGTTTCAAATAAACAAACTTGTAAAGAAAGAATTAGTAAGAGGTCTTCCTTTGATAAAGTTTGACAAAGACATCACTTGTGATGCTTGCCAAATGGGAAAACAAATAAAAAGTTCTTTTAAACCAAAGGAAGACATCTCTACTAAAAGACCTCTTGAGTTGCTACACATTGATTTATTTGGTCCAACAAGAACTCAAAGCCTAGGTGGTAAACATTATGGTTTAGTAATTGTGAATGAATACACTAGGTTTGGTTGGGTTTTATTTCTTGCACACAAAAATGAAGCCTTTTCGGCCTTTGAACCTTTTTGCAAGAAAATTCAAAATGAAAAGGATTTGAAAATCTCTTCTATAAGGAGTGATAATGGAACTGAATTTGAAAATAATTTATTTGAATCCTTTTGTGAGAAATTTGGAATATCTCACAACTTCTCTTGTCCAAGAACACCACAACAAAATGGTGTTGTGGAAAGAAGAAATAGAAGCATATAAGAGATGACAAGAGCTATGCTTTGTGAGAGTAATGTTCCAAAATTCCTTTGGGCTGAAGCGGTTAACACGGCTTGCCACATTTTAAATAGAACAATCACAAGAAAATTTTTAAAGAAAACCCCTTATGAACTTTGGAAAGGCTACCCACCAAACTTAGATTACTTGCACATTTTTGGATGCAAATGTTTTATTTTAAATAACAAAGAAATTTTGAGAAAATTTGATCCAAAGGCTTATGAGTGTTTGTTTGTAGGATATTCCCAACTAGTAAAGCATATAGGGTTTATCATCAAGATGATAGAATTATTGAAGAGTCCATACATGTTACATTTTGTGATACTAACTTGGTGCAAAACATTTTGGAAGATTGTGATGCAGGAAATTAGGCTCAAAAGGAAGATGAAATCACTCAAAATCATGAAAAAGAAATTCTGGTCAAACTGAACCAGAAACTACACCTGCTGAAAATTCGAGAGACAATTCCATTTTGTCTCATGAATTTGAAAGAAATCCTGGAAATAGCAGCACCCAGAATCCCTTGGTGACTGAATCTGCCACCAAGTCTACCAGACCTCGTGAATGGAGATTCTTGAAGAATTATCCTGAGGAATTTGTCATTGGGGACGTCTCTCATGGAGTGCAAACAAGGTCTTCCACTAGAAAGGCAAATGAAGGATCAAATATTGCCCTTCTTTAACAAATTAAGCCTCAAAATGTCAAGGAAGCACTCAGTGACCCTTCTTGGGTTAAAGCTATGGAGGATGAGCTTCTTGAGTTTGAAAAGAACCAAGTATGGACTTTGGTTCCAAGGCCAAGTGGAAAGAAAGTGACCGGCAATAAGTGGATATTTCGAAACAAGTTGGGAGAAGATGGTAGCATTGCAAGAAACAAGGCAAGGCTGGTGGCACAAGGATATGACCAAGAAGAAGGAATAGACTTTGATGAATCCTTTGCCCATGTTGCCCGAATAGAAGCCATAAGACTTCTCTTAGCTTATGCTGCACATTGTGGTTTTAAATTATATCAAATGGATGTGAAATGTGCATTTTTTAATGGAGTGATAGATAGAGAAGTGTATGTGGAGCAGCCTCCTGGTTTTGAAAATAAAGAGCATTCTAATCATGTCTTCAAATTATCTAAAGCTCTCTATGGATTAAGACAAGCTCCTTGAGCTTGGTATGAGAGACTTAGCTCTTTTCTTTTGAAAAATGGTTTTCAAAGAGGCACCACTGACACAACTCTATTTATCAAGAACTCTAATGATTCTTTTATTCTAGTCCAAATATTTGTTGATGACATTATTTTTGGATCAGCCAATGAATCCCTTTATTCTGAATTTAGAAAACTCATGACAAGTAAATTTTACATGAGTATGATGGGTGAACTTAATTTTTTCCTTGGGCTGCAAATTAAACAAACTGAAAAAGGTATTTTCATTCATCAAGAAAAGTATGCCAAGGAATTAGTTAAGAAATTTGGTATGGAAAATGCCAAACCCATGGGAACTCCCATGCATCCTAGTTCTAAATTAGATAAGGGAGAAACTGAGAAAGATGTTGATGAGACTAGGTATAGAGGAATGATTGGTTCTCTTATGTACTTAACTTCCTCTAGGCCCGATATTGTGCAAAGTGTTGGATTGTGTTCTAGGTTCCAATCCAAACCTAAAGAGTCACATCTTTCTGCAATTAAAAGGATCATTAGATATGTTCATGGCACATCCAATTTTGGTCTTTGGTATCCTAAGATTGATGATTTTTCTGCAGTTGGTTATTGTGATGCAGATTTTGCTAGTGATAGAGTTGATAGAAGGAGCAATTCTGGTTTATATTGTTTCCTTGGAAAGTCATTGAATATTTGGTCAAGTAAAAAGCAACCAACAGTGGCCTTATCTACTGCAGAGGCTGAGTATATTGCTGCTTCTTCTTGTTGTTCTCAGCTTTTATGGTTAAAAACACAACTTTCTGATTACAAATTAAAGGCTGAAAATATTCCCTTGATGTGTGATAATATGAGTGCCATTAACATTTCTAAAAATCCAGTTTTGCACTCTTGGACTAAGCATAT
This sequence comes from Arachis ipaensis, assembly GCF_000816755.2. Classification (NCBI taxonomy): domain Eukaryota; kingdom Viridiplantae; phylum Streptophyta; class Magnoliopsida; order Fabales; family Fabaceae; genus Arachis; species Arachis ipaensis. The sequence continues at coordinate 92,057,902 of NC_029791.2, forward strand.
TGAAGTGAAATTTCACTCAATAAGAGAACATGTCCAAAAAGGGGATATTTGCATTCAATTTGTTAAATCAGAGGAGCAATTAGCAGATATTTTTACAAAACCATTAGCTGAGGATAGATTCTGCATGCTTAGGATTTGTCTAGGAATTTTGAGTTATGATTCTTTATTTGAAAAGTTCTGATGTATTTGTTGTAGCTTTTTGTCTCATAAACAGGTATGAGACAATTCTGGGCAGGTGATGAACGTTTCCTTCAAGTCAGCGCGTACTGGGCTTACTCAAGTGAAAAATTGATCTGGACTAACCTCAAATCATATCTGGGTAGTCCTAAATATTTCACTAAAATCCAAACCCCATCTGGGCCCAATATGAATGTTACATTCTTGTTTACTTGATTTTTTGATGATTTGTGTGCTTAAGTTTTATTTAAAATTTTTTTGGCCCAAAAAAGTTTTCAAGCTAATTTATTTTTTTGTTTTGTTTTGTTTTGTTTTGATCTAAAAAGGGTTTCATTTTAATTTTGTTGACTTTCAAGATTTAAAATTAATTTCCTGTTTTATTTAAAAATCAAATAAAATCTTTCTTGAATGAGGTCATGTCTTTTCAAGTCTTTTCAAAAGATAATGCAGTTGCATGGTTTTGGAAATCCACTTTTGGGTACGGTTACCAACACTCCCTCTCTTCCCTCCATAACTTCTCCTCTAACTTTTCAGTTTCTTCCCACTCTCTTTACTGCTTGTCTTCCATCAAAAGCCTAAATATTACCAAATGAGGACGAAAACCCTGGCAAAAAGACCTCCTTGTGAGAAAATCTTCAAGCGGTCCACCAAACCTGCAACTCGCTCCCAAGACCGAACCTTCACGCCTTCACCCTCTCCTTCCACCTCTCCTCCTCGCACTAGTCCCATGGCCCGAACCAAGACCACGCCAAGGTTCCCTGCCTCTGCCAAGCCGACGCCACCACCAAAGGCCGCACCTTCCAAGCCTGGCTCCTCAAAACCTGGTTCTGCAAAGCTTAGCTCCTCCAAAGGCAAACGTCCGGCGACTGAAGAACCCATTCCCGAACCAACACAACCCAAATCCAGGTCGGTTCCAGTGCGCTCACAAAGAGGTAACCCTCATCGCCCTCTCAAATCTGTTAAAGAACCAGACATTGGCCCTTTTGATCACAAAGCTCACTTTTTGACTTCTCATTCGAACTATAACCCTTATAGATTCAAATCTGCCATGAACAATAATTTTTATGAAGGGGTTATCCAATATCGTACCCTATGTCCCTCTTTTCTCACTGATTTGCCATCTTTGAAAAGAAAAGGTTTTCCATTTGTTGATAACTTGATTTTTCTGGACTGGAATCACCTTTTTGACATCAAAAAGCCTGTTTATCCCTTGTTGGTCAAAGAATTTTATGCAAACATGACCTATCATGAAGGCACTGCTCACTCATATGTAAAGGGCCGATACATAGTTTTAAATAATGAAACTATCAGTGATGCTTTGAAGTATACTGATGTTGGGCCTTGTGCTTACACTTCGGTTAAGTGGGATGAAGGTGTTGGAATTTTCTATCATGATGCATTGGCACACATCTGTGAACATGTTTCTTTAATTGATGGCATTACACCCACTCACAAAGCCCTAGGATATGAGTGTGCTCAATTGCACCGAATGGTCAACCATATTATTCTGCCTCAAAGCGGCTCATATCAAAGGGTTTCCTACACTAATACTCTTGTTTTATATGCCTTTCTCACCAAAACTGAAATTTCATTTGCATACTTGATGGTTAGATATATGTTTGACTCTGTTAGGAGTGAAAAGAACAAAGCACTTCCTTATGGCATGTTTCTAACTTGTATATTTGAGTTTTTTGGTGTTGACTTGACCAATGAGAACTATGAAAATAGACATTCATACCTAAAGGGGGGTGGTTCAGTGAAACAGAACAAAGGACCCACTAGATCTGAAAGAGTTGTCCTAGATGATGAAGATGATGATGTTGTCCCTGAGGATTCTCCTGCTCCGTCCACTGAGGGTACTTCCATCTCCACTGGGAAGAAATCTGCTCTGCTGAATGTGGTCAAGGATGTCGCTCAAGAGTTTGTTTCCCAATCAAATCACATGATTGCCATGAGCAAGGAACAAAGGAAGCTTGCTAGCAAGCATGAGAACTTCCTGAAGAAATCAAGGGATAGGGTGGCTGTGCTCATGACCTTCATTGATAACCTTCAAAATGATAAAGACATTGCCACTGATGTTGAAGAGGAAGCTGCTTCGGAGGGGAATGGTTCTGATGCCTAGGATTTGTCTCATGAAAACTGTGGCTGCTGCTCTCTTTTTGTCTCATGATTTATGTTTCTTTAAGTTACTTTTGAACTGTTTCATTTTGGATGACTATAATAACTCTGGATACTGCTGCACCTGTGATAGTTTAGTTAGTACTTCAAACTGTACTCTAACTCTTTTCTACAGGATACAAGACTTTGTTTTTTGTTAATCCTATTTATTATCCACCCTTGATGACAAAAGGGGGAGTAATAGCAATAGGATAATATTTTTTTTGAGATTTTTGCTGCATTAATACTTGATTTCACATGCTGAATAATTCTCTACTGCATTAATACTTGCTTTCACATGCTGAATCATTTTGCTGATGATATTAGCTTGATGTTGGGCTGATTATGTGATGTTACTTATTTGATATCCCTTAGCCAATTGTGCTCTCTTTAAGTGTAATGTAAAACAGGAACAAAGAAGAAAGCATAAATCCAGGGGGAGCTAATCTTGAAAAAGAAAGGGGGAGCAACACAAGAGAAAAATGACAAAAATCAAAGGGAGTTTTCTAAACGTGACTCAAACTCATTTCCTTTTGATTATTGCTTAAATTATGTTTGTCATCAAGGGGGAGATTGTTGAGTTAAGAAATTAACTAAATTAATTAGTGATGACAAACATTATTTTTGGGCAAAATAAATAATTAGTGTTGATTAATTATATTTACTTATTACTAATTGTTTATTGTTGCAGGCCAAAATTCCATAGCCCAAATGGAATGAAAAGCAATTAGCAAGGTTGGTGGGCTGAAAGCAAAAATCAGAAGCCCAAAAGAAACAAAGCCAAAGAAATCAAAACGGGTTGCTTAATGGAAATCCAATCCAAGCCCGTATCCATCCCACAAAGCTTCTCTTGTAAGATTGAAGTCTTCACTCTTTCAATGTGCAACATTCCTCTCCTCTCCGATCAAGTCAAATCAAAGCTTCAGAAAAGTAAGAAAGAGAAAGAGAGAAAAAGCTTCTTCCCTAAGCTAGTAACCAAAGAAGCAAGAGAGAGAAAAGTTTAAGCTTGAAGCACAGAAGCCAAAATAGAAAAACCAAACCAAATTAAGCTTAAGTTAAAGGCAATCCATCTCATCTTGCATGTATCAGATCTTCTTCTCTTCTTCCCAACTCTCTGCTCTATCCAAAATGGGATACAAGGAGAAAGAAGATTTCTGTTCTTCTCTGCTGTGTATCTACGGTCTTAAGCAAGACTTGGGGACCAAGTTGGTTTTCAAGGGCTCAGATCAAGTTGACCATTGGAAGATTTCTATGGTTACTGCTTCATGGCTTTCGGTCAAGATAAGGAAGTCAGAAGGAAAGTTTCTACTCCAAGGTTTAATGTGAAAAAGTGAATCTGTGGGTTGGTGAAGCTCAAGGCTCAAGATGTTGACCTTGGAAGAAGAACCCAGTAGCATGTAAGGAGTTAAAAGAGGTTTTCTGTTTATTCAGAAACTAAGGAGAGAAAACCAGAGTTGTGAGAGTAGTATTTTGGAAAGAAGTTCCTCTACTTGGATAATGCTTTCTTTCAAAGAAGCATTCGGCCAATACTGAAGAACTGCATCTGAAGTTTGCAAATCTGGTTTTGCACATAGCAAAGAGGCTGTTGATGAAGTCAATCTCCTTCATGTTTTACAAATTTTAATGTACTTTTCTATGTTTATCTTTCTGTAATTTCTTGTGAGAAAAGGCATTATGAGAAAGCTCAAGTAAAAGCCATGAGTGGAAAAAGGCTGAGTGAAACACTTGAGAGAAAAGCCTAGAGTTATTTTCAGATTTTTTTAGGTATGTTTATGTCTTGTATCTTGTACCTATAAGGTATCCCTTTCTTAGTTGGGTTAGCACTAAGATTAAATAGTTAGGTATTAGCATAGCCAATGCCAAGTTAGGTTAGAACTTGAGTGTGAAAGAATTGAGTCAATCTTATGAAATTGGTGTATGTAATACTGTTAACTATAGTGAAATTCTTCCATAGTTATGGAGGAGACTAGATGTAGGTTGCATAGCACAAGGCAACCAAACCAGGATACATGCTGGTGTTAGCTTATCTCTTCTCTGCTGAGTTCTGTTTTCTGATATTCATAAGACAAAAATAAATTGTCTCATAAATTTCCGCTGCTGAGTTCAAACAGAACCTAAATTGAAAGTTTGTTTTAAAAGGGTAATAACAGGAACTAAAAGGAAGGCATAGATTCAACCCCCCTTTTCTAAGCCTACCATAACCTTCAGACCTCATTTACCTGTCTCTATGGTTTTTTTGCTTATAGGAGAATTCCCTTTGGATTGTGAAATGCACCTGCAACATTCCAAAGGTGTATGCTCTCCATATTTTTAGACATGATTGAAAGATTTATTGAAGTGTTTATGGATGACTTCTCTGTGTTTGGTGATTCATATTCTAACTACTTGCACCACTTAGCCTTGGTGCTAAAGAGATGCCAAGAAACCAACCTTATTTTGAACTGGGAAAAATGCCACTTTATGGTCACAGAGGGGGTGGTTCTTGGCCACAAGATCTCAAAAAGAGGCATAGAAGTGGACAAGGCTAGGGTGGAGGTGATTGAAAAGTTACCCCCACCTGCAATGTCAAAGCAGTTAGAAGTTTTCTAGGACATGTTGGCTTCTATGGGAGGTTCATTAGAGACTTCTCAAAGGTTGCCAAACCTTTGAACAACCTACTTGTCTCTAATGTACCTTTTGTTTTTGATAAAGAGTGCATGCTAGCCTTTGAAGAACTTAAGAACAAACTCTCCTCTGCACCTATCATAGCACCACCTTGCTGGGATCTCACCTTTGAGCTGATGTGTGATGCATCTGACTTTGCTATTGGTGCTGTTTTAGGACAGAGGTGGGAAAAATTGGTGCATGTTATTTATTGGCTCTAAACTAATTGTATTCACTGATCATGCAACACTCAAATATTTGCTTACCAAACAAGAGTCCAAGCCAAGACTAATAAGGTGGAGTAGAAAACAAAGTGGCTGACCACCTTTCAAGAATCCCACAAAAAGAAGATGAGGCACATCAATTTACAGTAAATGAGAGCTTCCCTGATGAGTAGTTGATGATGATCTAAGAAGCTCCTTGGTTTGCGGACATAGCCAATTTCAAGGCTATTAGAGTGCTACCAACAAGCATCAACAAACACATAAGGAGAAAGCTAATCAAAGATGCCAAACACTACATTTGGGATGAGCCCTTTTTATTCAAGAAGTGTGCTGATGAGATCTTGAAAAGCTGTATTTCCCATGAAGAAGGGCAGGAAGTACTTTGGCAATGTCATGGCTCTGCATATGGAGGCCATTTTAGTGGGGAAAGAACTGCAGCTAAGGTGCTACAATGTGGGTTCTATTGGCCAACCATGTTCAAGGATGCAAAGGAATTGGTATCAAGGTGTGATGAATGCCAAAGGCTGGCAATCTACCCAAGAAAAATGAGATGCCACAGAGGTTTATAATGGAACTAGAATTGTTTGATGTGTGGGAAATTGATTTTATGGGACCTTTCCCATCTTCCTACTCAAATAATTATATATTGGTGGCTATAGATTATGTGTCTAAGTGGGTAGAAGCCATAGCCACAGAAACAAATGACAACAAAGTTGTGATGAACTTCTTGAGAAAGAATATCTTCAGCCGATTTGGAGTTCCTAGTGCCCTCATTAGTGATGGAGGAACACACTTCTGCAACAAGTAACTTGAAGCACTCCTATCTAAATATGGAGTGAAGCACAAAGTGGCAACTCCATACCATCCACAAACCAACGGACAAGCTGAGATTTCAAACAGGGAGCTCAAAAGAATTCTTGAAAAAACTGTTGGAAGCTCAAGAAAAGATTGGTCTAAAAAGCTGGATGATGCCTTATAGGCCTACAAGATGGCCTTCAAAAAACCTATTAGGATGTCTCTATACCAATTGGTGTTTGGTAAGGCTTGTCACTTACCAGTTGAGCTCGAACATAGAGCATTTTGTGCTCTAAAAATGCTGAATTTTGATGATCAAGCTGCTGGAGAAAGGAGGCTAATGCAACTCAATGAACTGGAGGAATTCAGAAATCAAGCTTTTGAGAATGCAAAGATCTACAAGGAAAACACAAAGAGGTGGCATGATCAAAAGATAGCAAGGAGAGAGTTCATCGAAGGTCAGAAAGTGCTGTTGTACAATTCAAGACTTAAGTTCTTCCCAAGGAAGCTTAAGTCTCGATGGTCTGGACCCTTCACCATCCTCAAAGTGTTTCCTTATGGCCAAGTAGAGCTCATAGAAGACAAAACATAAAGAACTTTTACTATAATGGCCATAGACTCAAGCATTATTTGGGAGACTCACTGGATGAGAAGAGAGTGAGCTACCACCTCAGCTAAAGAAGGAAGGACGTCAAGCTAATGACGCTAAAGAAGCGCTAGTTGGGAGGCACCCCAACACTTTATATCCTTTTGATTTACTGCTTTCTTAGAAGTAGCTTAAAACTGTCAACTTAGGTAGTTTAAGTCTCAGTTTAATATTGTTGTTTCATTGCTTTCTAAAGGTAGAATGTAGGTGGAAGATTAGAAAGTTTAAATATCAATTTTTGGTAGTTAGAAAATCTTCAATTTGTTTTCTTTTCTCTAGAAGTGCAATTTGATGAGTACATTTACTGATGATGAGTAATTGGGCTGAGAACTAGCTAAAAAGCTAAGTTTGATGTGGCCACCAACCCACTTAATCTAGGCTTACAACCAATCGAACAAATTAAATTTTGAAAAGTAAGCCCGGAGATTAAGTTTGGTGTGGCCACCACCATACGAACTCCACCTAGCAAGCCCAATGCCATTCAAGTTAAAAGCATTTAATAAATTGGTGGGTGCAAGAAAGTTGGTTTTAAATGTGTTCGGAAGGGGTTAGAAGTGAAGGAATGTGAGAGAATTGGAATTATTTCACCCTTATGAACACATTAAAAACCCAATGATGAACCCAATTTATTAGATGTAATGGGATTAAGTTTGGTGTCCCAAGGGACACTCATCAGTTGCAACTTCATTTGCTCCTATTAAAAGGAATTTGAGGGATTCTTTTGTCATTACTCATGGGGTTTCAGTTTTTATTTTTTAGGAGAGAGAATGGGGCCCACATGATTGATATCTCATAAAGAAGGGAGTCAAAGTGTACTTGCACTTTGGAACTCAACACATGCAGGAAGCAAAGAGGGATAAGGATTGGTGACTCTTCCCACGCTAGGCGCCACTCCCCAAGTGGGAAAACATTGAATTGCTTTAACTTCGCACCATTCAGACCACACTTTCCACCCCTATAAAAACCCCTTACTTTTCCCACCTCTCCTCCCACTTCAAACCCCAACTACACATACAAAAAGGACCCCCACAGTTCCTTCTTTCCTCTCATCTCCTTCCTCTTTTCTTTTCCTTTCTTCTTCTACTTGATTAGGGACAATCAAGTCCTAAGTTTGGTGTTGGAGCAAAACTGTGTTTTTCTTGCTCTCTTACAACTTTCTTCAACTTTCTTTAACCCTTCAAACACCCTTTCTTCATCCCAATGGCACCACCAAGAGCCTCATTATCTAAGAAAAGAAAGACCAAGGAACCAACCTTAGGATCCTCAAGCCACAATGAACACAAGTTCCTCTTTTCATTCAACCAAAACCAATTTTATGGTTGGGTGAGTGAGAAGAAAATTATTCCAGAGGTTGGTTTTCAATTGGGAAGGAATGAACACCCTGAGATCAATAGGGAAATCAACAACAGAGGGTGGGCACTCTTGTGCAACCTACCAAGGAAAGTGGTGGAAAGCTTGGTTAGAGAGTTTTACGCCAATACTGTGCCTCAGCTAGGGCAACCCTATGGCTATCTTAGCTATGTTAGGGGGAAAACCGTTGCCTACAACCCCTCTAACATAGACAGGATGCTCATGGTGAAGCAAACAAGCTCCACTCAAAGCTATGAAGAAAAAATGAAGCAACAAGACCCAGGATTTGATGAAATCCTCAATGAGATTTGTTTGTTGAATGTGCAATGGATAAATGACAAAGATGGAAGACCCAACCAGCTGAGAAGAAGGGATTTGAGCCCCCAAGTAAGAGGGTGGCTGGATTTTGTGAGGAGATCTCTCAACCCAACATCCAACACCTCTGAGGTGACAGTGGAAAGAGCTATGCTCATATACAGCATCATAAGAGGAGAAAATGTGAATGTTAGGGAGATGATTGCCAACAACATCAATAGGGTGCTGAAAAGCACCAAGGATAGCGCAAGGTTGGCCTTCCCCAACATTATCCAAAGGCTATGTGATGAAGCAGGGGTTGAGAAGATTATTGATGAGGTGCTGGTAGAACAAGATAAGCCTATAACTGTCAAGAAGATGGCTAAAGTGGTGGCTGTCAACCCACTTGAGAGGAGAAGGGAGCATAGAGGGCATGTTCATGTGCCACAAGGGCAACCACAACAAGAAGAAGAGCAACCACACTACCTAGCACTCCAACCACCACCATACCAACAATACCAACAATTTCCTAGAGGTTTCAACTGGGAGCAATTGTAAGGAGATATACACCAAATAAAGGGAGATATACATCATCTGAGAGAAGATGTCAACTAACTTAAGGATCAACAAAAGCAATGGGACCAAGTGAATGATAACATACAACAACTCCAAGGGAGTTTGGAGCACATGAGGAAGGAACAGCAGGAACAGTTCGACTAGGGAGAGATGCAAAGCACACTCAACAAGATAGTGGAGCAAAATAAATGGCAGCAGAGGAACCTTGCTGAGTTCAGGAATCTTTATGATGCCAGAACTATTTCAAGGAGGCAATATGATATCAACACACAAGCAAAGCTGAATCACTTGTGTAATGCTGTGGCTACCTTAAACCCTGGATACCCAACATTCATGCAAGGAATGGAGGAGTTGAGTGCAAGACAAGAGGAAATTCTGGAAGAAGGATAAAAGAAATTACATGAGGAGGCTAGGATTTTGGAAGCCCAAAGACACAAAGGCACAAGAGAGATCCTCCAAAAAGGATGATGATGACTCCTCCCCCTCCAAAAAGAAAGACAAAGGAAAAGGGCCAATGAACTGAAGCTGCTCAAGGTTGTTAAGTCCCATGGTTAACATTCTCAAATTTCTGAATTTCTGTTTAGTTTCTTTATGTTTTAATTTCTGTTTGATAATAAAATGCAATGTTAGGATAGTTTATGTTTAATGCTTAGTTTTTTTATGCCTTGAAGTCTTTCCTGAGTCCTTTGAATTACAAGAAAGAAAATGCAATGTTAGTTCAGGTTTCATCAGCATCAATAAAAGCATAGCTTGTTTCCATAAGAGTTGTTGTGAGTTGTTACAAAAACAATAGTAAAAGAGACTAAGACCAAGAGAGGCTCTTCAAAAACTAAGAGATAAGGAACTAAGTGTAGAACCTTGAATAAATTGAAAAGAAAATGAGTCATGAAAAATCAACTAGGCTTGAAAGGTATGACAAGTAGAGGCTAAAGGGTGCTTCTTGACTATCCATAGAACCAAGAAGTAGTAAGCAATAAAGACCCAAGACTCTGAGCATCAACTACTAGGATGGAAAGATACATTAAATAGCTCAAAAGTGTTAGAGAACTGATAACGAGAATTTTATGTCGGTTCGGAATCGATCAAAACATGAATCAATTCGTTGGTAGCATAGTCCAAACCAACAATGAATTCTCAAGATCAAATATTAAATCCAATATAAAATAACTGAGAGTATCTAACTCCTGAGTCGTCTTCCCTAGGAGTTGCAATAAAATGTACAATTTTTGGCTATGAGGGAACATGGGGAATTAGGAATGCAAGCAAGAGAGAAAGAAATGTAAATAGCACGAATTAAAGCAAGCATGCAAGGAATTAAAAGGAAAGCAATTAAAAGACTCTTGGCAAGAATTCGGGAGTTTAGGATTTCTATCCTAATTGTGGACCACAAACATGGCAATTGTGTGGAATCAATCTAAATTAATCAATCCTCCTTGAGAATTAGTCAAAAGCATAATTGATCTCAATCCATAAGTCCTAGTCAACTCACTAATTACTTAGTGAAAGACTAGCATCAATGGAAACCAAACCAATTAACTATTCTCACACAATGCAGAATGGACATCCATAACTCAATTCCACCCAAACATCTAATTTCTCAACCAAGAGTGTAAAAACTAAACATGCAAGAAATTAAACATCAAAGAAATAAAAGTCAAAGCAATTAAATGCAAGGAAAGGAAACTTCAAATGCAAGAAAACATCTTGGCAAGTAATTGAGAGCTAAGGCTACCTATCCTAGACATTGACCACAAACACATGATGATTATGAAGAGTTAATCCTACTTAGTCAACCTTACATCGAAGATAAGTCAAATAGGCATAGTTAATTTCAATCCCTAAGTCCTATGTCAACACTAAGGAGTCACATAGAGTCAAGGGAAACCAAATCAACTAACTACTCTAATATATCAAAGAAGAATGGACATCAATGACTCAAGGATCACCAAAGTCAACAATTTCAAGCTAAGAGTAGAGAAAAACTAAGTAAAAACTAAGCCAAGCATTTTATCAAAAACTTGGTGTGCATGAGAATAAAATAATATTAAATTGAAATAAAATAAATTCTAAAACTACCAAAGCAAGAAAGTGACAATAACAACTAGAGAAAGCAATAAATGGCATGGAAACATAAATTTGCATTAATTAAAATTAAAGTAAAAAGAGTATCCATAAGCATAAAAATGACAAAATAAAGGAAATAACAAGAGAAATGAAGAAGAACAAGATAGAAGAACATGGAAACATAAATGAAACTACACTAGAATAAGAATTAAAAGCTGAAATTAAAAGGAAATTAACTAATAAAACCCTAATTCTAGAGAGAGGGGGGAGCTTCTCTCTCTAGAAACTAAGAGAAAACATAATAAAAACTAAATCTAATAGTCCCCCCTTCATCCTTCTTCAAGTTGGCCTTAAATAGCTTCAAAAAATGAGTTGGATTGGGTTTTGGGGGGCCCAAAAATCGTTGCCAGCGAGTTGCAATTAATGAGGTCACGTGAATCCTGACTTGTGCGTACGTACAAGTACCTGTGCATTCACACACTTAGACTTATGTCCACTATAGCAAATTGCATATCATTTTAAAGCCACGGACGTTAGCTTTCCAATGCCCCTAGAACCGCCTCATTTGGACCTCTGTAGCTCAAGTTATGACCAATTTAGTACAAAGAGGTCAGGGCTGGCAGCTTTCCAAATCCTTCATTTCATGAATTCTTCCCTTTTGCATGCTCTTTTTCTCACTTCTTCAACCTATACTTGCCTTGGAAAGCTGAAAATTACTTAACAAATACATCAAGGTAACCAAATGGGATTAAAGTGAATAAAATTGACTAAATTAAGCACAAAAGAGCATGTTTTCACTTTCAAGCACAATTTAGGAAGAAATCTCAAAAGCATGCTATTTAGGTGAATAAATGTGGGTTTATGTGATGAAATCCACTCAAATCAAACCAAAATATATCGTAAAATATGGATTCATCAAGAACTTAGTAGATGCTTGTGGTGAAGATGTGTCAAGAAGAGACCTGGTTAAGTAAATTCTTAGGGGTGTTTCAACACCTAGTACCCTAAAGCCAACTGGTTTGGGAATGCTAATTGAAAGCCTAACTAAAGAGTTGTCTTGAGACAAAACTTTTAGAGTCGTGGTCAATGAAAAAGAAAAAGTGAAAAGGAAAAGAACAACCAGAAGAGAATGAAATAACTCTTGCTACTTCAAGGTGACAATCAATAAAAAGGGCCCCTGAAGCTTATACTTGGAAGAACCTTCAAGAATCTAAAAGTTCTTTGTGACATTGAAACAAAAATATTCATGTGTTAAACACTTAACCTCATCTTTAGTAATGTTTTGCATCCATTCAAGGTCAAGTCTCAATTTATCTAAGAACTACTCACATTGATTTGCTTGGGACAAGCAAATCATAAGTTTGGTGTTGTGATGACTTGCATCATTTACCCTTTTTTCTTGCATAAAAAGGACCATAAAAGAGCATAATCTCATTTGATCATTGAAATTTAAATGATGAATATTATGGTACATAGCTTTGAAATGGGATTGTGCTGAATTTCAGGTGGAAAAGAGCAACAAAAAGGGAAGAAAACAACAAAACAAGCTGGGCGTGTGAAATTGGCGTGCCACTTGGAGCAAACGCCACAAAAATGTATGGGCGTGGCACGCCAGGAGCTGGGTGTGGCACGCCAGTATTGAATTCTAGAAAGGATCCACAAGTCCTCTATATGGGCGTGGCATGCCAGGAATTGGGCGTGGCATGCCAGTTATGATTTCCAGAGGAGCATGTTTGAACACTTTACATGGGCGTGGCACGCCAGGGGTTGGGCGTGGCATGCCAGCACAGTTTTCCAGAAGAGGACACCCAAAGCCTTTACATGGGCGTGGCACGCCAAGAGCTGGGCGTGGCACGCCAAGAGCTGGGCGTGGCACGCCAAGAGCTGGGCGTGGCACGCCAGTGTAGTTTTTCAGAGAGCAATGCTGAAGGCCACTAAAGGGGCGTGGCACGCCTACTGCATCACATACTATGGGTGTACCACTTGAACCGTGGGGCGTGGCACGCCAGTTCATCCATCCAAAGGGGATCATCACTTGGGCGTGCCCCTTGATATCGAAGGCGCACTTGGGCGTGCCATGCGAAGGCCCAGGCGTGGCACGCGAAGCTTAAAAGAGCCACACTAAAGGGGCGTGCCACTTGAGCATCAAGGTGTGGCATGCTAGTACAAGTTTCCAGAGAAGAGGTTGAAAACCCAAAAGGCTGGGTGTGCCACTTGGTGTCGAAGGCGTCGCACGCCAACTCTCAATTGTCACTTGGGTGTGCCACTTGAAGACCCAGGCGTGGCACGCCAATACTCAAGGAATCCAAAGCAAACCTGGGCGTGCCACTTGGTGTCGAAGGCGTGGCACGCCAAGCTCTCATCCTCACTTAGGCGTGGCACTTGAGCATCCAGGTGTGGCACGCCAATGATAGAAAGGGCCAAAGCAAAGGCTGCGCGTGCCATTTAGTGTCGAAGGCGTGGCACGCCAGCTCCAGAATCTCACTTAGGCGTGCCACTTGAAGAATCAAGATTTGAGAGATTGAATCACCAAGGGATTGGGGTTCAATCAATCATGATTGCCAAGAGGTCAATGAGTTGCATGATTGAAGATGATATGAATTGGATTTAATCCAAGGAGAACAACATCTCCTGATCTCAATGAATTCCCTCTATTCTTATCTTCCACTTTCTTTATAGCTTTCTTTACATTCTATCAAATCCCCATTCCCATTTACAATTAAGTCATTTATATTTCTGCAATTTACATTATTGCCATTTCCTTTTTTGCACTTTACTGCTTCTCTTTACTTTTGATTCATTTATGTTTCTGCCATTTACAATTCTGCAATCACAATCTATTTTGCTTAGCTTAACTAATTTACCAATTGATTAAAATTGCTCAAATCTACCAATCTCTGTGGATACGATCCCACTCCACTGTGGGTTATTACTTGATGATAATTTTGGTGTGCTTGCCAAAAGAACGGATTCATCATTTTTATATGTGGTGTGAATTCCGGCCATCAGTTATTTCTATACTTTGTTATTGATCTACTATTGTTCCTTTTATTTTCTTTTAATGCAATTTGAGATAATTCATGTTAATTGTGCTTTCTTTGATTATTGTTGTTGATTCTTTTTAATAAATTGTTGTTAGATTTCATTCTTGTTATCAATTTACTATGCTTTTCTTTTATACCTTCCAAGTGTTTGTCAAAATGTTTGAAAGGATGTTAGAGTATAATTTTATGTTCTTGGCTTGGGAAGGTAACTTAGGAATTCTTGAGTTACTAATGTCCAAGTGATTGATAGTTGGTAGCCATTGACACTAGCTCTCATTAATTCAATTAGTGAATAGCTAGTACTTATGGACTTGGATTGATATAGCTCACTTGACTTTCCTTTGCTTGTTAGAGGATGACTTAGTGGGATTGATCCTTGCAACTTTCATATTGTGGTTACTAATAAGGATAGAGATCCTTGACCACCAAACCTTTCCAAGACCTTTTCATCATTTGAATTCCTTTATCACTTACTTTTCTTGTCTCTTATTCAAAACCCCAAAATATACACGTCCATAGCCAATAACAAGAACACTACCCTGCACTTCCTTTGAGAGACGACCCGAGGTTTAAATACTTTGGTTATTAGATTCATTAGAGGTTTGTACTTGTGACAAACAAATTTTTGTATGAAGGGATTATTGTTGGTTTAGAGACTATACTTGCAATGCGATTTCATTTGTGAAATTCTATACCACCAAAAACCCATTCATCAGGGCACGCACACATGATCCTGCTTACAAAAATAAAATTCTTCTGTGCACATGCACAGGCTTATGCGTGCGCATACTTCTCTATCCCCGTTCTATTCGGAGCACTCACACACCTTGTGCGAGCACACACCTCCCCTGTTTTCATGTAGTGTGCGTACGCATACCTACCTGTGCGTACGCACACGTGCTGTTTTGGGCAAATTTTGTTTGTGCTTTTCCTTAAGCCCTAACACACTTCCACCCCCTCCATCCCTCCCCTACCTTGCTTTTCCATGTTTTTCTACTTGTTTTAATTAGTTTTCGTTGAATTTCATTTTAATTTTAGTAATTCTATTCGTTTTGCTTTAGTTGTTTGTTATTTGAATAAGATGCAAGTGTTTGTTTTATGTTGATTGGGTTGTTTCTTGGTTGAATTTCGTTAATGCACTTGTACTTTGCCTTAAATTACTAGCACCTAATCGGATTTGCACATCTACATTTTGTTGCATATTAGGTGAAACTTTTATGAGTGCACATGGAATTTAGTGAATTAAATTGAATTGCTTGTTCACCATCAATTTTAAGTCAGTATAATTACATCACAAGGTCTTTGTTTCTTGTTAATGATTTGCATTTGTTTGAGTTGGCTTAACTTGATTCTATCAAGTTTGTCACTTTTTGTAACAAAAACCTTAACCGTGTGATTATTTGATTTTTCCTAAGGATGAATAAGTAATTTTCTTTTCATCATTGCATTGGTTATTGTTTGTTGTGCTATTTTATATATCAATTTTACTCTTTCACTTTCACACCATCAATATCCAATAATTCTTAAAATTTAATTCACTATTGTTGTAGTTCCCTAAGTTTGCATGTGCTTAAATGTTGCTCATCCATTACTTGAATCTTAGGCCATTTAATTGAGATATTCGTGATTCTTTTTGCTTATGTGGATGCCATTTTAACCGGTCGTTGCGTGTATTCTAACCCCGCGCATAATTGCAATACACACATGGCTTATTATTCTCATCATACCACACCACTATGCAAAATTCCTCAATTAGATACTTATTTGCTCCCTCATTTATCTTTTTGTGCTACTTGACCTATGATTCCTGATTATACTTTATTCATTCTTCTTGAGGATGAGACATGAAGGCAAGGAGCCGGGAGAGGAGAAGGACACCGAAGAGGGAGATGCCGAGCATGCAGTGGACTTGGCGATTTCCACACAACCCAAGCCCCCGCATCCACCAACCTAAAGTGGAGGAACTTCGAGACACCCCCCCGGATTATGTTCGTGCATAGAGGACCGTGCAACACTTAAGTATGGGGGAAGATTCGTCATAGGTTTTATGCACTTTCTTGAGCTATAAGTAAGCAAATTGGGTAGAAATTCATGTATGCCTATATTCATTCAACCATGAGTAATTTGATGCAATTTCATGATGATTTATGCTACAATTACTTGTATGCTAAGAATGATAAAAATTCTCATGATTTTAGCAAGGCTTTGATGCATTCATTGGTTGATGATAGGTGAAGGAAAGTATGGAGGAAGGTAGAAGAAGGAACATGGAAAGGATGAAAAGGAAGCAATGTTGGTGGCCAAGTTGGACCACCAACGTTGCCTCAAACGTTGGAAGAAAAATAGAGCATTTCTCTGCATGATAGCTGATGCTCACGTTTGAGGTAGCGTTGAACATCCAACGTTACCCCCAACGTGGTCATAAAAACTTCAATTCTGGAGCTGAATGAATTTTAAGTGGAGCGTACGCGTCTATGATGCGTTCGCGTAAAAAAGAAAATTTTGATATCTACGCGACAGCGCACGGTACGCGTACGCGCCAAAATCGAACGTTAGAGCTCCAATGTTGCCTCAAACGCTGCCTCCAACGTCTGCGATGCCAAGCCCATAAATTGGAGTTGAGAATTTTGAATCGACGCGTACGCGCGGATGAACAAATACCAATGTGTGCGGAAGCGCACAGTACACGTACGCGTGAAAACGCCAACGTTGGAGGGAACGTTGGAGGTCCAACACTGAGGCCAACGTCCCCTACTTTATTTTTAAACTGCAAAATGAAAATCTTGCATCAACGCGCATGCGTGCAGTACGCGTATGCGTGGATGAACATTTTTTACCCTTTTGCGCAGAAGCGCACGGTACGTGTACGCGTGGGTTAGCTGACGTTGGCCCTCCAACGTTGAGTCAAACGCCAATGGCAGCAAGCTTTCTGGTTTTGCTGGTTTAGTTCTATATGGCATTTGAGTCAACATTGGCCCTCAAAAGTTGACTCAAACGTGAAGCATCAGGATTCAAAATTCACATATATCTCTTCTCAACACCAAGGAAAATCAATTGGAGCCATTTTCAACCCAATTCCATCAAGGCCAAAAGCCCAATTCAAAGCTTGAAGATCTATGGAAGAAAGTGTATAAATAGCTTAGAATTTAAGTGAGGGAGAACTTTTGGGACCTTTTCTTTTCACTTTTGAGCTACTGGGCACTTTTACATCTTTTGTATTTTTCATTCTCTGTTAGTTAATTTCTGGAATGTATCATTCAATTCCAATTTCCAATTTTACAACTAATTCCCTTTCATTGGGTTAGGGAGCTCTGTGTAATTCAATGGATCAATATTAGTTTTCATTCATCTTCTTCTTTCTTTTCTCTTGATTTTGCTAGAAAGCTTTCGTTCTTCATCGAATTGGATAGTTATCTTAGGAAAGAAGCTATTCATAATTGGATCTCCTCAGAACCTTGGAAGAGGAATGAGGAGATCATGCTAGAAATGCTTTCTCACATTGGATTAGATTGGGGTTTGGATGGATATAGTGTCATGTAATCCTACCAGCACTTTGATCTATGAATTTGTGTAGTATAATCAGTGACCAAACTTCATCTCTTCCCATGAGTACTTAAATCAAGGAATTGGGCAATTGTTCATGCTTAGAGAGATTGGTGAGCCAAGGAATTGGGATCCAATCACTTAAGATTGCCAAGGATATCAATGAATGCATTGATTGCAGAAGAGATGAAAATGAATTTGATCCAGAAAATTGTACATCTCTTGAACCCAATGAATCCCCCATTCTCTGATCTACCCATTCTATTTACTTTCTGTCTTTAATTTCATGCTAATTCCCATTCCCATTTAATTTCTTGCAATTTCAGCTTCTGTCATTTAATTTCAGCAATTTAATTTCTGTTCATTTACTTTCTTGCAATTTAAGCTTCCCGCCAATTTACTTTCTGCAATTCTCATCCAATTCTGATTTTGCCCAACTAGTATAATTCTCCAATTAACGTTGATCAATCTACCAATCTCTGTGGGATTCAACCTCACTCTTTTGTGAGTTTTTACTTGACGACAATCCGGTGCACTTGCCGGAAGGAAATTTGTTGAGAGGCAAGTTTTCGCGTATCAAGTTTATGGCGCCGTTGCCGGGGATTGGTTTTGTATTGACAATTACTAAATTGAAGGATAACTAGATTGATCACTTTACTTTTTCTTTTGATTAATGCAATTTAATTTCAGTTGTTCATTTTATTCACTGCTATTTTCTTTTAGTTACTTCTCTTTAATTTTATCTTACTTCTTTACTTTCCAGCAAGCTAACCCACTAACCATTTGATAAATTGCTCTAACCAAGCTAACTATACTCTATTTTAGTAGACTCTGCACTTGCTGTTTCTTATACTTGTTCATTGTATGATAGGTAGGAGAAAGGAAATTTCAACCTCATTTGATAGTGAACCAGAAAGAACCTTCCTGAGATTAAGGAGGGAAGCAAGAGGAAAGAGGGTTGTTGGTGCAGAAGAAGAGGATGAATACTTTGATATAACCATGGAGGATGATATGGAAAACCATTATGAAGAAGAGGTGAATAACAATGCCAGAAGAGCTGGAGCCAACCCTGCTGGGCAAAGAGGAGAGTCCTGGGATCATACATCAATCTAAATCCAGGAAATTGTGGTAGCAGCATTCAGAGGCCAACTATCCATGCTAATAATTTCGAATTGAAGCCTCAGCTCATAACTCTTGTCCAGAATAACTGTTCTTTTGGAGGAGTGCACATGAGGATCCTAATGAGAATCTCACTAAATTCCAAAGGATATGTGACACGATTAAATCCAATGGTGTTCATCCTAACACCTATAGATTGCTACTGTTTCCATTTTCTTTGAGGGACAAAGCATCAAAATGGCTAGAGTCATTTCCGAAGGAAAGCTTGACAACCTGGGAAGATGTAATGAGCAGATTCTTGACAAGGTTCTACCCTCCACAAAGAGTAAACAGGCTAAGAACTGAAGTTCAGAAATTCAGACAATAAGATGGTGAAACTCTTTATGAAGCCTGGGAGAGATTCAAAGACTTGACAAAGAAATGCCCCCTGACATGTTTAATGAGTGGGTGCAAATCCATGTCTTCTATGAAAGGCTGAATTGTGAATCAAGGAAAGCTGTAGATCACTCATCTGGAGGTTCCCTAAACAAAAAGAAGACCATTGAAGAAGCCATTGATGTTATAGAGACAGTGGCTGACAATGAGTACTTTTATGCCTCAGATAGGAGCAACAACAGGGGAGTCTTAGAATTTAATCATATGGATGTAATTTTAGCCCAGAACAAGATGATCACCAAGCAACTGGCTAAATTGACCAAGAAAATGGAAAAGACTCAGGCTGCAGCTATCCACACTCAACCATCACCCCAAGAAGAGTTGGAGACAGAAGAAGGAGTTAACTAGGAGGAAGCTAATTACCTTGGAAACTCATCTAGGTCAGCTAATGATCCTTACTCTAAAACTTATAACTCTGGTTGGAGGAACCACTCAAACTTTGGGTGGGGGAACCAACAAAACTAAGGCCAAGACCACAGACCACACAATCCAACCCAGTACAGCAATTCAACTCACCAAAACTCCAACCAAAAATCATACATACCACACAAAACACTCATTCACAGCCACCATACTACAACCACAACAATAACTCTCCACACCCCAATTCCAACCAATCAGCACCACATGATGAGGACAGAATGGCCAGGATGGAAGCTATGCTTGCAAACCTTTGCAAGGAGTTTGAAGACATAAAGAAATTCAAGGAGGAAGTAATATCCAATCGAAAAAATCAAGATGCGACCACTCAGAAGCTTGAAGCACAAGTTGGGTATTTGTCTAAACAAGCCCCTAGTTACAGTTCCAGTAGTGATACCAAGACAACTTCAAGAGAGGAATGCAAAGCTATTACCCTCAGAAGTGGAAAAAAATTGGAAGAGAAGTCAATGGACACTAAAGAGGAGAAAGAGGAGGATAGTTCAATTAACAAGGAAGAAGCACAAACACCTACTCCCAGTTCATCAGAAGAAAAGGAAGTTCTAAAGCCATATGTCCCAAAGGCTCCTTACCCTCAACACCTAATGAAGAATGCAAAGGACAGCCAGTTCTCCAAATTTTTGGAGATTTTCAAGAAACTTCAGATCAACATTCCCTTTGCTGAAGCATTAGAGCAAATGCCACTCTATGCTAAGTTTCTGAAGGAATTGATGACCAAGAAGAGAAGCTGGAGGAATGATGAAACTGTGATACTAACTGAGGAATGTAGTGCTATTATCCAACACAAGCTACCTCAAAAATTGAAGGACCCAGGAAGCTTCCAAATTCCCTGCATCATAGGGGAAATAACAGTTGAAAAAGCCTTGTGTGATTTGGGAGCTAGTATAAATCTGATGTCCTTAACTATGATGAAAAGAATGAAGATTGAAGAAGCTAAACCAACAAAAATGGCTCTTCAATTGGAAGATCGGTCATTCAAATTCCCTCATGTAATAGTAGAAGAATTGCTAGTGAAAGTAGGAGACTTCATCTTCCCTGTTGACTTTGCGATATTGGACATGGAGGAAGAAGCTAAGGCTTCAATAATTCTGGGAAGGCCATTTTTAGCCACTGCTAGAGCCATCATTGATGTCCAAAAGGGTGAACTTACCCTTAGGTTACATGAGGAGAGGACGGTGTTCAATGTATTCAAAACCATGAGCTATCTACCAGAGTCACTGGGAGAGTGTGTGAGGCTAGATGCAGTGGAAATTGTAGTGTAAAAAACCTTTAAAGAAGCACTAGGAGAATTGACAGAGGGTGACTCCATGTTAAATGTTGAGGTTGCTGATGGCAACTCAGCTGAAATGTCTATTCCAAGCACATTGGAAGAAAGGAAAAAGGAGAAAGAAGTTCCCAAACTAGAGCTGAAAGCACTGCCTCCTACTCTCAAGTATGCATACTTGGGAAGTAATGGAATTTACCCAGTAATCATCAATTCTGGCCTTAGTCATGAACAGGAAGAGGAACTAATCAAGGTGTTGCAAAGGCACCAAGATGCCATTGGATGGACCTTTGCGGACTTAAAAGGGATAAGCTCATCCATATGCATGCATAAGATCTTGCTGGAAGATGATGCCAAGCCTTCCATTCAAGCTCAGAGAAAATTGAATCCAGTCATGAAAGAAGTGGTTCAAAAAGAGGTTATGAAGCTTTGGCAGGTAGGAGTGATCTATCCCATTTCCGACAGCCCATGGGTGAGCCCTGTCCATGTGGTTCCAAAGCAAGGAGGGATCACGGTTATACCCAATGAGAAGAACAAACTCATCCCCACAAGAACAGTAACAGGCTGGAGGATGTGCATTGACTATAGGAAACTCAATGAGGCAACTAGAAAAGATCACTTTCCACTTCCTTTTATGGACCAGATGCTGGAGAGGTTAGCAGGACATGCATATTATTATTTTCTTAATGGATATTCGGGTTATAACCAAATAGTGGTGGATCCAAGAGATCAAGAAAAGACATCATTCACCTGTCCATATGGAGTTTTTGCTTACAAGAGCATGCCTTTTGGATTGTGCAATGCCCCTGTAACTTTCCAAAGATGCACGTTGTCTATTTTCTCAGACATGATTGAAAAATTCATTGAAGTCTTCATGGACAATTTTTCAGTTTTTGGAGATTCCTTTCCTAATTGCCTTAATGATCTTGCCTTAGTGTTAAAAAGGTGCCTGATAAACCCCATTTTTAGGGTTTATCATGTATAGATTTTAAGGGTTCTATCAATGATCTTCCACACTTATCCATAAAAAACTGCATGATTTTGTGTTCCTTTCCCCATTTGGCTTCATAGGTGAAAACATGCTTCTTTTGCATCAAAATTGATATATTGTAATCCTCCTCTATTACCATTTGATGCCGTGATCCATTTGTTAAGTGGTTTCAGAAGTTATAGCGCAAAAATGGCTAAGAGTAGTGAAGGAAGCATGCATGAATGGAAGGAGCATGGAATAAAGTAGAATTTTGGAATTTGGGCATGGGCGCGCGCGCACACCGTACGCGTACGCGTGGATGTGCACCCCAGAGCCGGCACAGTGGAGCCGAACGAGAAGCCAGCGTGCCTATATGGCTGGGCCACAAATCGTTGGACGCGCGCGCGGACTATGCACCTGCGCGTAGGTCGCGAAAAATCCCAGGGGCACGGACGCGTACTGTGCACGTACGTGCCGATGTGCGCACGTGATTTTTGAAAAAGAAAACGTGACCAGCTTTTTTAGGCAGTCCCAGGCCCTGTTTTGGGGCAAGATTTCGGAGGAAAAAGCATAAGAAGACCAAGGATTAGGGGGGTTGGGACAATTAGTCATAATTCTAGATATTTTGGGTAGTTAGTTACATTTTGCTTTTAGAGAGAGAAACTCCAACTTCTCTCTAGGATTTCACTTTCTCCATTTCAATTCTCCTTTGATTTCTTGGTGAGATCCATTGCTAATTCACTTTTACTTTGATACAAGTTGTAGATCTACTCTTCTTCTACTCTCAATTAATGTTCTTTTGATTCTATCTCTTGGATCTAGAATTGTGACTTTGTTATTTTGAATTTTGGTTAATGAATTGAGGAATTTCATTCAATTGCTTGATTGTTGATGATTGCTTGGATTAGATAGCTTTAATTCAATTCTTTTCTCTCAATTACATCATGTCTTCTATGATTGCCTACCAATTGTTTGTGAAAATGACAACCCTAGCTATGGAGTAGATTTCTCTTACTTGGCTTGGGGGTTGAGTTATTGGAGACACTCGAGTAGTGGACATCAATTGTTGACTAGGAATTGAGAATTGCTAATTGACTTGGAGTGCACTAAAGCTAGACTTCCCTAGGGTGAGACTAGGACTTGTGACTGAAGTTAGTTACTCTCACTTGACTTTCCTCCATTATTAGGGGGTTAACTAAGTGAAGCAAT
Organism: Arachis ipaensis; assembly: GCF_000816755.2. Classification (NCBI taxonomy): domain Eukaryota; kingdom Viridiplantae; phylum Streptophyta; class Magnoliopsida; order Fabales; family Fabaceae; genus Arachis; species Arachis ipaensis. The sequence continues at coordinate 92,080,850 of NC_029791.2, forward strand.
AATAAACTCTTATCACAATTGAAGGAAACTATAATGATGGAACCTCCAATACTTACCCTTATCCAAGGCTTTTATCTCAATTAATTGTTGTTTACTTTTGTTAGCTTGAATTCTTGCACCAACTCTCAAAACCACAAAAGACTTCTTAATCAATGATGTGTATTCTAAGGCAATTCCTAGGGAGAACGACCCGGGATCACTACTCTCGGTCATAGATTTTAGAATTGTTTGATGCGATATTTGCGTGTTGGTTAGACTATACTCACGATTGGATTCATTGCTAATTTCTAACCGGCATAAGAATATTACGCTAATCAAAATGGCGTCGTTGCCGGGAAACTGCTTATGTGTGCCATTCTATTGGTTAGTGTGAATATGTTAATATGTGGATACTTGCATTTCTCTCTTGATTGTTTGTTTGTTTGATTGTTAGTTAGGATTAGTCTTTGCTTAGATACCAATTGATGTCATGAGCTTCTTATCTCCTTCATTGTACGATGCGTACGCTATCGAATCCGGGCTTAGCCCCATTTGATTCGGAAATTGAAAGAACTTTGCTCCATATTAGGCAAGCTCAGAGGCAGTTAGCCTTTGAGGAAGGTGAAAAGGTTTTTACCAATTCACCAACCATATCCGAAGTGGATTCCGACTCGCCATCCAAAGAAGGCACTAATTACTCTTCTGTTGATACTACTAATAGTTCTTCTTTTGATCTAGGTGTTGACAATATGGCCGCTCCAAGGAGAGTTACTCTCAAGGAAGCGGGAGCATCGGACTTTGTTCTCCAACCTCTTCATGTGCTTCATCCCAACTTGAATTCAAACTTTGAACTCAAGACCGCTCTCATCAATCTTCTACCAAAGTTTCATGGACTTCCCGCACAAGATCTAATTAGACACCTCAAGGACTTTCATGGTGTATGCTCAACCACTAGGCAGGAAGGATCCGATGATGTGGCTATATGGTTGTTTGCCTTTCCTTTTTCTCTTGAGGGAAGAGCCCATGAGTGGTTTTATACCTTACCTATTTATGTTGTCTCCAATTGGGACTTGCTTAGAAGAGAATTCCTTGATAAATTCATGCCCATGGAAATGACGGACAAGCTAAGGAAGGAAATCTCATGTATAGTACAAGGCGAGATGGAAACTCTATATGAATATTGGAAACGGTTTCGCAAACTTCTTGACTCATGTCCGAACCACATGATTGACACTCAAGTATTTCTTAGCTATGTGTGCCAAGGCATGAGAGAGCAAGATAAGAATTTATTGGATGCTTCAAGCAACAGTTCTTTGTCAAAGTATAAGACAGCGGAGGAGACATGGCAACTCATTACCGACTTGGCCGAGTCTACTCAACATGCTAGACGGAGAGTCAACCGCCCAAAGGCCGTGAATGAAGTCACTTCTAGTGGTGAGACCGCTACCCTCACCAAGACCTTGTGTGAGATGACAAGTCTTCTAAAGCAACTCCAAGTGAATCAACCACAACAACCTCCACCACCTCCTCAACCCCAATAAAGCCAACAATTGGTCCCCCCAAAAAGTGTGTGGCATTTGCTCATGCTACTCCCACTACACGGATGAATGTCTAAGTCTCCAAGAAGATAACACTCTAGCGGCTACCCACAACTTTTATGATCGCTCCTACTATGAACACACTAATCAAGGATACCATTCACAAGGGAGCAATTACAACCAAGGGTACCTCCAACAAGGAGGCAATTATAACCAAGGGAGTAACAACTCTAATCAAGGTTGGAGGGATAGCTCCAACCAAGGTTGGCGAGACAATTATCAACAAGGAGGTAGGGACAATGAAGGTAACCAAAGATGGAACAACAACACTCCACAAAATTGATACTCACAAAACCCTCCAAATTAACAACCAAACCAAGGAAGAAACTACCAAACCTACATACCACCTCATAGACAACCACTTCCACCCAACCAATCACAAGCACCACAAATCACTATCCTTCCACTTCCTCAAATCAAGATGAGACACTCCAGTCCATACTCCAAGGGCAAAAAGAACTCTAAAAGACACTCAACTCAAGTCTCAATGGTCTTACTTCTACCCTCTAAGCTCTCATTACTCGTATGGAGCCACCTTCTACTTCCACTCCTCAAGCTACAAACTCTAGTGCCAAACCTTCTCAACCTCTACCCAACTCCAAGGGTGGCATCAACGCCGTAACCTTGAGGTCCGGAACTCAATTGAAAGAGAAAAGCTCAAAGGCACCTAGCCCAATGATAGTTACTCAAGAGGAGGATGGAGTTGAGATAGAAGAAATTGAAGAGGAGGAGGAAACACATGTGATAGTTGAAGAGGAAGACTCTCAACCAAGGAGTGAAGTCCCTAGAAAGGAGCAAGTCTTAGAGGAAGTGGCCCAACCAATTCCATTTCCTACATTGGCAAGAAAGGCTAAGAAGCATGTAGAACTTGACCTAAAAATGGTGGAAATGTTCAAGAAAATGGAGGTAACTATCCCTCTGTTTGATGCTATACATCAAGTGCCTAAATACGCGAAGTTTCTTAAGGACTTGTGTATGAACAAAGATAGAATCCATGAGTTAAAAACCATTTCATTGGGGAGTTCTATTTCGGCTTTGATGGGAGCCATTCCGGAAAAGTGTGTTGATCCGGGCCCTTGTTTAGTCTCTTGTGTCATTGATGGAGTCCAATTCATTGATTGTATGTGTGATCTTGGTGCATGCATTAGCATTATGCCTCTTTTCGTTTATCATATATTGAAGCTCCCACCATTGAAGCGGTCGGCGGCTAGGTTTGTCTTGGCGGACAAGAGCATAATAACCATGATGGGTATTACGGAAGATGTGTTGGTCAACATAAAGGATTTGTTATTTCCAATTGATTTCCATATTCTTGAGATGCCACCAACTGAATCCAAAAGGACATCATCCATCCTACTTGGGAGGCCATTTTTGAGGACCTCTAGATTCAAGTTGGATGCCCATTCGGGAACCTACTCATTTGAGATAGATGGGAGAGTTGTAAGTTTTAGCTTAGAAGAAGCAATGAGGCACCCACCGGAGAACCATTCCATATTCTGGTGTGACTTAATTGACAACATTATGGCTGAAGTGAATTATGCAAAGCTAGATGAGAAACATATGATTGAAGAAAATAGTGAAGACCCAAGTGAAGAAGTTCAAGTGTTAAGTCAAGAGCAAAAGCTAGAATTGAATCCACTACTGCCCCACTTAAAGTACTCATACCTTCATGAAGCCCACAAGTTTCCGGTGATTATAGCAAGGGAACTAAATCCTCAACAAGAAGAGAAGTTGCTATGTGTTTTGAGGAAGAACAAAAGGACAATAGGGTGGAACTAGGTGGATCTAGTGAGGATAAGTCCCCAAGTGTGTGAGCACCGGATCTTCTTAGAAGAAGAGGCTAGAACCGTAAGATAACCTCAAAGACGATTGAACCCTACCATTTTGGAGGTTGTCAAGAAGGAGGTAACCCGGTTACTCAAGGCGGACATCATCTACCCCATTTTGGATAGTGAATGGGTGAGTCCCGTTCAAGTTGTGCCAAAGAAGTCCGGGGTAACCACAATCAAGAATGAAAGCGGGGAGCTCATAGTAACACGGGTGAAAAATTCTTGGCGAGTATGCATAGACTACCGAAGGTTGAACTCGGCCACTAGAAAAGATCATTTTCCACTTCCGTTTATTGATCAAATGCTCGATCGATTATCCGGTAAATCCCATTATTGCTTTCTAGATGGCTATTCGGGGTACTTCCAAATACACATTGCTCTAGAGGACCAAGAAAAAACAACATTTACTTGCCCTTTTGAAACTTATGCCTACAAGCGTATGCCATTCGGCTTATGCAATGCACCGGCAACTTTCCAAAGGTGCATGATGAGCATATTTGCGGATTTTCTAGAGTAATGCATGGAGGTATTCATGGATGACTTCACGGTATATGGTGATTCTTTTGATCATTGCTTGGATAACCTTGAAAAAGTTTTAGAAAGATGTACTAAAGCTAACCTTATCTTGAATTTTGAGAAGTGCCATTTCATGGTTAGGCAAGGCATTGTTTTAGGACATATTGTTTCCAAAGAGGGTATTTCTGTAGATCCAACAAAAATCAATGTTATATCTAGCTTGCCTTACCCCTTCTTCCGAGAGGAAAGTCCGTTCTTTCCTTGGACATGCAGGATTTTATCGAAGATTCATAAAGGACTTTAGTAAGGTAGCATTGCCTCTATCAAGGTTGTTGCAAAAGGACATTGAGTTTGATCTAAGCAAGGAATGCATGGAGGCTTTTGACAAGCTCAAGGAAGCATTGACCCAAGCTCCCATCGTGCGAGGGCCGGATTGGAGTCGGCCATTCGAAATAATGTGTGATGCTTCAAATTTTGCCGTGGGAGCCGCGTTAGCACAATGCGAGGGTAAGAATCCATATGTCATAACCTATGCATCAAAAACACTAGATGGAGCCCAATCCAACTACACTACCACCGAAAAAGAACTATTGGCAATAGTTTTCACCTTGGACAAGTTCCAAGCATATCTACTTGGTTCAAAGGTGATAATGCACTCGAATCATGCGGTGTTAAAGTATTTGTTGGCTAAGAAGGAATCCAAACCGAGATTGATTAGATAGGTTTTATTGTTGCAAGAATTTGACTTGGAAATTAAGGATAGGAGTGGTACGCAAAACCTAGTGGCGGACCACTTAAGTCGCCTTGAACACACCAAAGACGATACCACTCCTATTAATGATTCTTTTCCCTTTGAGGGCTTGCATGCAATCTCGGAAACCATTCCTTGGTATGCATCAATTGCCAATTACTTGGTATCTCTCTCCTTCCCTCCTAATCTCTCCAAACATCAAAGGTATAAGCTAAAAAGCGAATCCAAATACTATGTGTGGGATGACCCAAACCTTTGGAGATGTGGGGCGGATCAAGTAATTCGGAAGTGCATTCCACAAACCGAATTCCATTCAATCTTGGAAGCTTGCCACTCCTCCGAAGGAGGAGGCCATTTTAGACCTCAAAGAACGGCAAGAAAAATCCTAGATTGTGGATTTTGGTGGCCAACTCTTTTCAAGGACTCCTCTCATTTTTGTAAATCTTGTTCTCAATGTATTAGATTTGGTAATATCTCCAAGAAGGATGAAATTCCCTAACAAAATATGCTATTTTGTTAGATTTTTGATGTGTGGGAAATCGACTTCATGGGGCCATTCCCAAATTCTGATGGTTTTCTCTATATTCTACTTGCCGTTGATTATGTATCCAAATGGGTGGAAGCGATACCCACCAGGACGGACGATGCTAATGTAGTCCTTTCCTTTGTGAGACATAACATCATTTGTAGATTTGGTTCGCCATGAGCAATCATGAGCGACCAAGGTTCACATTTTTGCAATAAGAGAATGGAAGGGCTAATGAAAAAATATGGCATCATGCATAAAGTAGCTACGGCCTACTACCCACAAACAAACGGCCAAGTTGAGGTTTCCAATTGGGAGATTAAACACATCTTGGAAAGAATTGTGAAGCCCAATAGAAAAGATTGGAGTGCTAAGCTCACCGATGCATTATGGGCCTACCGAACGGCATACAAAATGCCAATCGGCATGAGCCCCTTTCGGTTGGTCTATGGCAAAGCTTGCCACTTACCGGTAAAGATAGAGCACATGGCATATTGGGCCATAAAGGAGTGCAATCCAAGTTTGGGTGGAGCCGGAGTTGAGAGGAAGCTACAACTAACGGAGTTGGAATGTTTGAGGCTTGAAGCTTATGAGAATTCTAGACTTTACAAGGAGAAAATGAAAGCCGTGCATGATAAGAACATAAGAGGTAAAGAATTTAGAGCCGGTGATCTAGTCCTCCTTTACAATTCAAGATTGAGATTGTTGCCCAGAAAACTGAGGTCGAAATGGGAAGGCCCATATCAAGTAGAGAAGGCGGAACCCTATGGAGTTTACTATTTGTGCCATCCCTCAAATCCGGATATCTTCAAGGTCAATGGGCACCGTCTCAAATTGTATCATGGTGAGCAAATGAAAAGAAACAAGGAGATTGAGCTATTCCTTTTGGAAGATGCACCTCTTGGCAAAGAGCAATAAGCTAGTACAAGTCCAACTTAAGGACATTAAACAAAAGTGCTAGGTGGGAGACACCCCACCATGGTGAGATCTATCCTTTCTACCTTTTTGTATATAGTCTTGAATTCTTCATTGTTTTGTGATTGCTTAGCTATAGTATTGCTTGATTAGATTTGATTGTAAATACCTTAGATAACTTGTTCATGAAGATTTGAATTGATTTTTCAATGGATGGATTGATTGTGTGGTAGAAGAACACCCCATCTTTGGGTATTGCATTGACTTCTGGGTGTTTTTTACCCCTTTGGCTTGTTTGGCTACTAAATTAATGATAATTAGGCATTCTTCATGTCTCTGAAAAAAAAAAGGAGGGGGGGCGCGCGTGCATGCACTATTCATGTACGCGCCCATTGGCATTTGCAGCTCCTAGGTCATTTTCCAGAGAGTTGTGCTAATTCTGAGCCCCAGGCATAACGCCACTCACACGTACGCGCACTTGGCGCGTACGCACCCATGGCCCCATTCGCACAAGGCGCGCATATGCGGACTAGCCGCGTGCGCGCCGATAGTGCTATCTGTAATTCTGGGCCATTTTCCCGAGAGTTATGCCAGTTTTGGGCTAATATCATGCCAATGGCCTGACTCAACTCACGCATACGTGCACCTCAAACAAAATGCATATCGACGCGCCAGCGCACCGTGCGCATCCACGTCGATCGTGTAAATTCATTTTCTGGTACTTCTTCCCGAGAGTTGAGCCAAAGTTGTGCCCAACTTGTGCTAAGGGCACAACCCAAACGCACGCGCAAGCGCACCTGGCGCTCGCGCGCACACTTGCACTTCAGCATTTTGCACGTACGCGCACTGTGTGCGTCCGCGCCCCTGCAGATTTTTGCCAATGCACGCACACGCGTGCATGGCGCGCGCGCGCCGGTCTCCCGAACCAATTACATTGTAGCACGCCCTTTTCTTTCAATTTCTCTTCTCCTTTCTTACCATCGCCTTTCTTCTTCACTTCTACCCCCCTCCTACCACTTCTACCACCTCTCTTCCAACCACCTCTGGCGGTCCCACACCTCTTTTTCCCCTCTCCTCTCTCATACTCCTCACTACCTCCTCTTTCACCTACATACCCCATTTCTCTTCTTCTTCTCAAGGTACTTCTCATTTCTTTTCTTGTTTAGCTTTCTCTTTTCCTTCTTCCTTTCATTAGTTACATTCCCTTCCTCTTCCTCTTAGTTAGTTTTCATTCATGTTTTCTTTTTTTGTTAGATTTTCTTTCTTTTTCATTTTCTTATGGGTGTTAAACGTGAGGATTACTCTTGTATTGATGAGTTGGTTGGTCTTAATTGCTTTTCCTTGCAATGTATGGTATGCTATAATGGTTGATGATGCTTTGTGGGATGCTACATTGTCACCCTTCTCTCAATTTTTGTCATAAAAAAGGATGCACACCAAGTGTTTGATGGAAGGAATAGATGACTTTATGAAGTTAAACTTGACTTAGTGTCTTCTATTTTAGTGTTCTTTCTCATTCACTTGGTTATTCCTATGTGCATTGAGCTTATTACTTTTCTTGTTTCATCTCTACATGCTTATCCCTTCACTCTTGCCTCTTGTTATTGATGTTGAGAGTGTATGCTTCTCATGCTTCTTGTTTGCATGCCTATACCACTCATACATCCCATGCTAGTGATTAGCCATGATTTTTATTGTTGCCTTAGTTACATGTTGTAGCTGTCATGTATCTAAGCCAATTATTCTCTTATGCTTTATCACTTGCTTGATTATTATTTCTTGGTACTTCTTTATGTTTAATTTTTCCACCTTTCCCTCTTTTCTAGGATGGTTATCAAGAAAGACAAAGGAAAGGCATCCAAGAAGGCACCTCCCCGATCCACTAGCAAAGCACAACAAGCGCCTAGAGCCAAGCCCCTCCTCAATAAGACAAGGAGCGTTGCTAACATTGATGTTTTGGAAAAGGACAACCCGGCAAGGGACCCGAACAAGTTCCTCAATTGCTATTGCGAACTTGCCTACCCCTTGAACAAAGAAAGGAACTATCATGCAGAGCCTTTTCTAGCCCCTCCGGCCCATGTCATTCCGCTTGTGATGCCCTTCATCGAGCGACGGCAATGGAAGTTCCTATTGAGGAAGCCACATGAAGCAAACTTGTCCTGGGTGGTAGAATTTTACACCAATTACCACTCTTCATCCCTTGCATCGGTATTTGTGCGTCGACGACAAGTTCCCACCACAGAAAAGGCCATTCAAAGTGTGCTTAAGGCCGGACCGTTAGGGGATGGAATTGATGCATATCAAGAGATCTTGTCGGCATAATGCGAATATGCGTTTGATTGGGATGCCGTCCTCAAGGTCATTGCTATACCCGAATCATTCTGGATTCGAGGGAGGATGAGGCCCCGGCCCAAGGGCATTGACGATTTGGATTTTTGTGTGGCTTAGAATTCACAATTGGAATCTCGTTGTAAAGTATAGCTTCTAAACCAACAATAATCCTTTCATACAAAAATTTGTTTGTCACAAGTAACAAACCCCTAAATTCTATAAAACGAAGTATTTAAACCTCGGGTCGTTCTCCCTAGGAATTACAATAAAGTGTCTTGTTATTGGTTATGAATTATTTTTGGGGTTTTGGGATAAGAGACATGATATGTAAATGACAATGAAAATAAACTAACGACTAAAAAGCACTTGGCAAGGTTGTGAGAATTAGAAGTCCTATCCTAGTTATCCTTCTCAATTGTGATGAGAATTGTTCATTGCTACCACTTAGTTAACCCTTACTAATTAAAGGAAAGTCAAGTGGATGAATTGACTTGAGCCACAAGTCCTAGCCAACTCCCAAGGGAAAGACTAGCTTTAGTGGTATCTAAATCAATTAGCAACTTCTAATTATCAATCAACAAAGACATTAGATAACTCAAGCGTCACTAATTACTCTACCATAGCCAAGAGGAACAAAATCTATACTAAAATCCAACCAAGCATTTCATCAAACACTTGGAAGGCATAAAAGAAAAGCAAAGTAAATTGATAACAAAAATAGAATCTAACAACAATTATGGCAATGAATTAACAACAACAATCAAAAGGAACACAATTATTATGAATTACCTCTAATTGAATTGAAAGAAAATAGAAGGAACAAAAGTAGATCTACAACAAAATATAAGAACAACATAAAGGAAATTACAATAAAAGAATAGAAGAAGATGAATGTAGCAACAAAGAATTGAGAGATAGAAGGAGATGAAAGCATGAATTAAAATCTAGATATAAGATTATTAAACTAAACCTAATCCTAATTCTAGAGAGAAGTGAGAGCTTCTCTCTCTAGAAACTAATTCTCACTACTAAACTAAACTAAAAACTAAACTAATGATAACTAACATCTAAAGTATGAAAAGTATGTAAAGTATATTGATTTCCCTTCAATCCTTGGCTTAAATAGCATCAGAAATGAGTTGGATTGGGCCCACAAGGCTTCTAAAATCGCTGGCCACGTTTTGCTTTAAGTGAACTAGGTGGCAGCAACGGCACGTGCGCGTACTTTGCGCGTGCGCGCCACCATACGTGTTGCAACTATGGCAAATCTTATATCGTTTCGAAGCCCCGGATGTTAGCTTTCTAACCCAACTGGAACCGCATCATTTGGACCTCTGTAGCTCAAGTTATGGTCGTTTAAGTGCAAAGAGGTCGGCTTGACAGCTTTCCGGTTCTTTCATTTCTTCATGAGTTCTCCAACTTTTCATGCTTTCTTTCTTCATTCCCTTGATCCAATCTTTGCCTCCTAAACCTTAAATCACTTAACAAACATATCAAGGCATCTAATAGAATCAAGGTGAATTAAATTTAGCTATTTTAAGACCTAAAAAGCATGTTTTCACTCTTAAGCACAATTAAAGGAGAAGTTATAAAACCATGCTATTTCATTGAATAAATGTGGGTAAAAGGTGATAAAATCCCCTAAAATCAATACAAGATAAACCCTACAAATGGGGTTTGTCAGGCATCACCGCACGATTTCTCACCAGAGAGGCTCAAGCATGGGCCCAAATTCTAGCCCATTATGTGCTCCCAAGAACCCATGGCTCATCTATCACTGTCGAGTTAGCCTTGTTGGTTTGGTGTGTGATGAGCGGATAATTTTTGGCATTGTTTTTAGTATGTTTTCAGTATGATTTAGTTAGTTTTTAGTATATTTTTATTAGTTTTTAATTAAAAATCACATTTTTGGACTTTACTATGAGTTTGTGTATTTTTCTATGATTTCAGGTATTTTCTGGCTGAAATTGAGGGACCTGAGCAAAAATCAGATTCAGAGGTTGAAGAAGGACTGCAGATGCTGTTGGATTCTGACCTCCCTGCACTCAAAGTAGATTTTCTGGAGCTACAGAACTCTAAATGGCGCGCTTCCAATTGCGTTGGAAAGTAGACATCCAGGACTTTCCAGCAATATATAATAGTCCATACTTTAAATAAGGATTGACGATGTAAACTGGCGTTCAACGCCAGTTCCATGCTGCATTCTGGAGTCAAACGCCAGAAACAAGTTGCAAAGTGGAGTTCAACGCCAAAAACATGTTACAAACTGGCGTTCAACTCCAAGAATGACCTCTCCACGTGTAAACTTCAAGCTCAGCCCAAGCACACACCAAGTGGGCCCCGGAAGTGGATTTCTACATCATTTACTAAATTCTGTAAACCCTAGTAACTAGTTTAGTATAAATAGGAGTTTTTACTATTGTATTAGCATCTTGGGACGTTTAGTTCCTAGATCATAGGGGCTGGCCATTCGGCCATGCCTGAACCTTTCACTTATGTATTTTTCAATGGTAGAGTTTCTACACACCATAGATTAAGGTGGATCGAGAACTGACAGATGAATAGCCATGCCGTGACAGAGCATCTTGGACCATTTTCACTGAGAGGATGGGATGTAGCCATTGACAACGGTGATGCCCTACATAAAGCTTGCCATGGAAAGGAGTAGGATTGATTGGATGAAGACAGCAGAAAAGCAGAGATCAGAGGAACGAAAGCATCTCTATACGCTTATCTGAAATTCTCACCAATGAATTACATAAGTACCACTATCCTATTTTATATTTTATTTATTTTCATCCACTATAATTTCTTAATACAATTTAATCCGCCTGACTGAGATTTACAAGGTGACCATAGCTTGCTTCAAGCCGACAATCTTCGTGGGATCGACCCTTACTCACGTAAGATTTATTACTTGGATGACCCAGTGCACTTGCTGGTTAGTTGTACGAAGTTGTGAAACAGATATAAGATCATGAACATGCGTATTGAGTTTTTAGCACCGTTACCAAGGAATGGAATGATCACGATTTTGCACACCAAGTTTTTGGCGCCGTTGCCCGGGATTGTTCGAGTTTGGACAAATGACGGTTTATCTTGTTGCTCATATTAGGTAACTTTATTTTAATTTTAACCTTTTTGTTTTTATTATTACTATTTTCGAAAAAATAAAAAAAAAATTGTTTTCAAAAAAATTTCTTTTCCTTTTGTTTTCGAAAATTATTCTAAATTTTTAAGAATAAATTCTAAAGTTTCAAAATGGTATGCTGAAGTTTGGCTGGCCATCAAGCTTTAGACTAACCTGGTATGATTCCTGGAATCTTGGTTGAGGACTTTGAATTCATTGCTTCTTTTTCCCTATATGTTTTCAAAAATAAATAAATAAATAAAAATATACAAAAATCCAAAAAAAAATTACTAAAATCATAAAATCAAAAATATTTTTTTTTTGTTTCTTGTTTAAGTCTAGAGTCAATTTTTAAGTTTGATGTCAATTGCAATCTTTTTCTAAAAATTTATGCATTTTTCAAAAATTCATGCATTCATAGTGTTTTTCATGATCTTCAAGTTGTTCTTGGTAAGTCTTCTTGTTTGATCTTCATATTTTCTTGTTTTGTGTCTTTTCTTGTTTTTCATATGCATTTTTAATTTGTTAGTTTCTAAAACTTGAAAATTTCTAAGTTTGGTGTCTTGCATGTTTTTCTTTCATTAAAAATTTTCAAAAATAAGTCTTGATGATCATCTTGATCTTTAAAGTGTTCTTGGTGTTCATCTTGACATTCATAGTATTCTTGCATGCATTGTGTGTTTTGATTCATAATTTTTATGTTATGAGTCTTTTTCATGTTTTTCTCTCTCATCATTAAAAATTCAAAAATAAAAAAATATATCTTTTCCTTCTTTTACTCAAAATTTTCGAAAATATGATTTGATTTAGTCAAAAAGTTTTTAAATTTAATTGTTTCTTATGAATCAAATCAAATTTTCAATTTAAAAAACTTATCTTTTTAAAATCTTTTTCAAAAATCAAATCTTTTTCATTTTACCTTCATATTTTATAAAACTTTTTAAATTTGATTTTTAAAATCTTTTTCTTATTTTATTTCTTAATTTTAAAAATCTTTACTAACATTTAATTTGATTGATTGAAAAATTTCAAGTTGTTACTTGCTTATTAAGAAAGATTCAATCTTTAAACTCTAGAATCATATCTTTTTAGTTTTTTGTTAGTCAAGTAATCAACTTTAGTTTTCAAAATCAAATCTTTTTAATTTTCTTTTAAAATCTTTTTCAAATTAAAATTTCAATTATATCTTTTCAAATTCAATTTCAAAATCTTTTCTAACTTCTTATCCTTTTAAAAAAAATTGATTTTCAATTCTTATCTTTTTGTTTCAATCATATCTTTTTAAATTTCAATCATATATTTTTCAAAAACAAATTTCAAAACTTTTTCAATCAATCTTATCTTTTTGTTTCAATCATATCTTTTTCAAAACTACCTAACTAATCCTCTCTCTCTTATTTTCGAAAATTCCCTCTCCTTTTTCAAAATTCCTTTTTAATTAACTAATTGTTTTAATTTTAATTTAATTTCAACTTTAATTTTTGAAATCTAACTTTCAATTTCAATTTTTATTTTAATTAAATTTTGAAATTCTCTCTCTCATCTCCTTCTATTTATTTATTCATCTACCAACACTTCTCTTCCATCCAAATTCGAACACCACCTCCCTCTCTGTGTTCGAGTTTTCCCTCTTCTCTTCATTACATTACATTCTTTTCTTCTTCTACTCACACAAAGGAATCTCTATACTGTGACATAGAGGATTCCATATTTTTTTTGTTATTCCCTTCTTTGTCTTATGAACAGGAGCAAGGACAAGAACATTCTTGTTGAAGCAGATACTGAACCTGAAAGGACTCTGAAAAGGAAACTAAGAGAAGTTAAAATACAACAATTCAGAGACAACCTTACAGGAATTTTCGGACAAGAAGAGGAGATGGCAGCCGAAAATAATAATAATGCAAGGAGGATGCTTGGTGACTTTACTGCACCTAATTCCAATTTACATGGAAGAAGCATCTCCATTCCTGCCATTGGAGCAAACAATTTTGAGCTGAAACCTCAATTAGTTTCTTTGATGCAACAAAACTGCAAGTTTCATAGACTTCCATCTCAAGATCCTTTTCAGTTCTTAACTGAGTTCTTGCAGATCTGTGATACTGTTAAGACCAATGGGGTTGACCCCGAGGTCTATAGGCTTATGCTTTTCCCGTTTGCTGTAAGACACAGAGCTAGAGTGTGGTTGGACTATCAACCCAAAGATAGCCTGAACTCTTGGGATAAGCTGGTCACGGCTTTCTTAGCCAAGTTCTTTCCTCCTCAAAAGCTGAGTAAGCTTAGAGTGGATGTTCAAACCTTCAGACAGAAAGAAGGTGAATCCCTCTATGAAGCTTGGGAGAGATATAAGCAACTGACCAAAAAGTGTCCTTCTGACATGCTTTCATAATGGACCATCCTGGATATATTCTATGATGATCTGTCTGAATTAGCTAAGATGTCATTGGATACTTCTGCAGGTGGATCCATTCACCTAAAGAAAATGCCTGCAGATCAACAAGGTTTTAATAATGGTGGAAGAAACAGGTTTAGCAATAGCAAGCCTTTTCCATCATCCACTCAGCAAAAGACAGAGAGTTCTGAGCAGACCCCATCTAGCTTGGCAAATATAGTCTCTGATCTATCTAAGGCCACTCTAAGTTTCATGAATGAAACAAGGTCCTCCATTAGAAATCTGGAAGCACAAGTGGGCCAGCTGAGTAAAAGGATTACTGAAACCCCTCCTAGTACTATCCCAAGCAATACAGAAGAAAATCCAAAAGGAGAATGCAAGGCCATTGAAATGACCATCATGGCCGAAACCACAAAAGAGGAGGAGGACGTGAATCCCAGTGAGGAAGACCTCCTGGGACATCCAGAGATCAATAAGGAGTTTCCCTCTGAGGAACCAAAGGAATCTGAGGCTCATCTGGAGACCATAGAGATTCCATTAAACCTCCTTATGCCATTCATGAGCTCTGATGAGTATTCTTCTTCTGAAGAGAATGAAGATGTTACTGAAGAGCAAGTTGCCAAGTACCTTGGTGCTATCATAAAGCTGAATGCCAAATTATTTGGTAATGAGACTTGGGAAGATGAACCTCCCTTGCTCACCAATGAGCTGAGTGATCTGGATCAACTGAGATTGCCTTAGATGAAATAGGATCCTGGAAAGTTCTTAATACCTTGTACCATAGGCACCATGACCTTTGAGAAGGCTCTATGTGACCTTGGGTCAGGGATAAACCTCATGCCCCTCTCTGTAATGGAGAAATTGGGAATCTTTGAGGTGCAAGCTGCCAGAATCTCATTAGAGATGGTAGACAACTCAAGAAAACAGGCTTATGGTCAAGTAGAGGACGTGTTAGTAAAGGTTGAAGGCCTTTACATCCCTGCTGATTTCATAATCCTGGATACTGGGAAGGATGATGATGAATCCATCATTCTTGGAAGACCCTTCCTATCCACAGCAAGAGCTGTGATTGATATGGACAGAGGAGAATTGATCCTTCAATTGAATGAGGACTCCCTTGTGTTTAAAACTCAAGGATCTCCTTCTGTAACCATGGAGAGGAAGCATGAAAAGCTTCTCTCACTACAGAGTCAACCAAAGCCCCCACAGTCAAACTCTAAGTTTGGTATTGAACTCCCATATCCAAGCTCTAAGTTTGGTGTTGGGAATCTATAAAATTGACCTGATCACCTGTGTGGCTCCATGAGAGCCCACTGTCAAGCTATTGACATTAAAGAAGCGCTTGTTGGGAGGCAACCTAATGTTATTTAATCATTTTTATTTTATTTTCTCTTTGTTATTTCATGTTTTATTAGGTTGATGATCATGTGGAGTCACAAAAACTACTGAAAAATAAAAAAATAGAATGAAAATACCATTAAAAATAGAACACCCTAGAGGAAGGGCTTACTGGCGTTTAAATGGCAGTGAGGAGCATCTGGCTGGCGTTCAACGCCAGAACAGAGCATAGAGCTGGAGCTGAACGCCAGAACAAGGATCACTTCGGCGTCTAAACGCCAGAAATGCATGCAAAGGCATTTTACATGCCTAATTGGTGCAGGGATGTAAATCGTTGACACCTCAGGATCTGTAGACCCTACAGGATCACCTCAGGATCTGTGGACCCCACAGGATCCCCACATACCTCCACTCACCTTCCCTCCTCATAATCCTATATCACCCTCTCTCTCTCTCCATTCACAGCCATCCCTTCTATTTTCCATTCACCACTCACATCCATACACCCCACCTACCTTCAAAATTCAAAATCTCTTTCCCACCCAAGCCCACCCATATAGCCGAATACACACATCCCTCCATCTCCTCCATATCTTCTTCTTCTTCTACTATTCTTTCTTGTTTTGGTCGAGGGCAAGCAACATTCTAAGTTTGGTATGGTAAAAGTATAGCTTTTTTTTGTTTTTCCATAACCATTGATGGCACCTAAGGCCAGAGAAACCTCTAGAAAGAGGAAAGGGAAGACAAAAGCTTCCACCTCCGAGTCATAGGAGATGGAGAGATTCATCTCAAGGGTCTATAGCTTAGTGGTAGAACATTTGACTGCAAATCAAGAGATCCCTGAGATACCTCAGGGGATACATTTTCCTCCACACAATTATTGGGAGCAACTAAGGATAGGAGTACCAAGAGCACTCCATCATCCTCCATGAAATTAGAGAAGATCAAAGAGCTATGAGGGAGGAGCAACAAAGACAAGGAAGAGACATAGAAGAGCTCAAGGACATCATTGGTTCCTCAAGAAGAAAACGCCACCATGACTAAGGTGGACTCATTCCTTGAACAGTGCATATGTCTTTTGAAGTTGTTGTTTATGAATGTTAAATATGTTGGCTCTTGAAAGAATGATGAACAGGAGAAATGTTATTTGATAATCTGAAAAATCATAAAATTGATTCTTGAAGTAAGAAAAAGCAGTGAATACAGAAAGCTTGCGAAAAAAAAAGAGAAAAATGGCAAAAAAAAATAATAGAAAGAAAAAGAAAAAGCAAGCAGAAAAAGCCAAAAGCTCTTAAAACCAAAAGGCAAGAGCAAAAAGCCAATAACCCTTAAAACCAAAAGGCAAGGGTAAATAAAAAGGATCCCAAGGCTTTGAGCATCAGTGGATAGGAGGGCCTAAAGGAATAAAATCCTGGCCTAAGCGGCTAAACCAAGCTGTCCCTAACCATGTGCTTGTGGCGTGAAGGTGTCAAGTGAAAACTTGAGACTGAGCGGTTAAAGTCAAGGTCCAAAGCAAAAGAAGAGTGTGCTTAAGAACCCTAGACACCTCTAATTGGGGAATTTAGTAAAGCTGAGTCACAATCTGAAAAGGTTAACCAAATTATTTGTCTGTGGCATTTATGTATCCGGTGGTAATACTGGAAAACAAAGTGCTTAGGGCCACGGCCAAGACTCATAAAGTAGCTGTGTTCAAGAATTAGCATACTAAACTAGGAGAATCAATAACACTATCTAAACTCTGAGTTCCTATAGATGCCAATCATTCTGAACTTCAATGGATAAAGTGAGATGCCAAAACTATTCAAGAGGCAAAAAGCTACAAGTCCCGCTCATCTTATTGGAGCTATGTTTCATTGATATTTTGGAATTTATAGTATATTCTCTTCTTTTTATCCTATTTGATTTTCAGTTGCTTGGGGACAAGCAACAATTTAAGTTTGGTGTTGTGATGAGCGGATAATTTATACGCTTTTTGGCATTGTTTTTAGTATGTTTTCAATATGATTTAGTTAGTTTTTAGTATATTTTTATTAGTTTTTAATTAAAAATCACATTTCTGGACTTTACTATGAGTTTGTGTATTTTTCTGTGATTTCAGGTATTTTCTGGCTGAAATTGAGGGACCTGAGCAAAAATCAGATTCAAAGGTTGAAGAAGGATTGCAGATGTTGTTGGATTCTGACCTCCCTGCACTCAAAGTGAATTTTCTGGAGCTAAAGAACTCCAAATAGCGCGCTTTCAATTGCGTTGGAAAGTAGATATCCAGGGCTTTCCAGCAATTTATAATAGTGCATACTTTGAATAAGGATTGATGACGTAAACTGGCGTTCAACGCCAGTTTCATGCTGCATTCTAGAGTCAAACGCTAGAAACAAGTTGCAAAGTGGAGTTCAACGCCAGAAACACGTTACAAACTGGCGTTCAACTCCGAGAATGACCTCTCCACGTGTAAACTTCAGGCTCAGCCCAAGCACACACCAAGTGGGCCCCGAAAGTGGATTTCTACATCATTTACTCAATTCTGTAAACCCTAGTAACTAGTTTAGTATAAATAGGAGTTTTTACTATTGTATTAGACATCTTGGGACGTTTAGTTCTTAGATCATGGGGGCTGGCCATTCGGCCATGCCTGAACCTTTCACTTATGTATTTTTCAACAGTAGAGTTTCTACACACCATAGATTAAGGTGTGGAGCTCTGCTGTTCCTCAAAGATTAATGCAAAGTACTACTGTTTTTCTATTCAATTCAACTTATTCCGCTTCTAAGATATTCATTCGCACTTCAATATGATGGATGTGATGATCGTGATAGTCATCATCATTCTCAACTTATGAACACGTGCATGACAACCACTTCCGTTCTACCTTAGATTGAATGGATATCTCTTGGATATCTAATACAGGGGACCGAGTTCGAGATATTAGTATCTTCGTGGTATAAGTTAGAACCCATGGATGGCCATTCCTGAGATCCGGAAAGTCTAAACCTTGTCTGTGGTATTCCGAGTAGGATCTGGGAAGGGATGGCTGTGACGAGCTTCAAACTCGCAAGTGCTGGGCGTAGTGACAGACGCAAAAGGATAGTAAATCCTATTCCAGTATGATCGAGAACCGACAGATGATTAGCCATGCAGTGACAGCGCATTAGACCATTTTCACAGGAGGATGGGATATAGCCATTGACAACGGTGATGCCCTACATAAAGCTTGCCATGGAAAAGAGTAAGATTGATTGGATGAAGACAGCAGGAAAGCAGAGATCAGAGGAACGAAAGCATCTTTATACGCTTATCTGAAATTCTCACCAATGAATTACATAAGTACCACTATCCTATTTTATATTTTATTTATTTTCATCCACTATAATTTCTTAATACAATTTAATCCGCCTGACTGAGATTTACAAGGTGACCATAACTTGCTTCAAGCCGACAATCTCCGTGGGATCGACCCTTACTCACGTAAGGTTTATTACTTGGACGACCTAGTGCACTTGCTGGTTAGTTGTACGAAGTTGTGAAACAGATACAAGATCATGAACGTGCGTATTGAGTTTTTAGTGCCGTTACCAAGGAATGGAATGATCACGATTTCGCACACCAGTGTGTCCTCATAGAGAGACCAGTTCATATTCCCCGTCTCATTCACCAAGCTATGGGCCGCATCCACGCTAAGGGGAACCTACCCTTTCCCGCTCTAGTGACCGACTTAGTTGCCGCAGCCGGTGTTCCTCGAGAGACTAAACATCGGAGGGCCATGATCCCGATAGACGGCGATGTTGTTCCAAACGGGAGATATCTTTACCCTCCGACAGACACTGAGGTTCCGAACTTAGCCATCCCCATGAGCATTCCCACCACCTCAACTGCACCACCAAAATCATCCATGCAACACATAGAGGACCTCCACAAGAAGCTTGATTGCTATGAGCGGCGCAACCAATGTCGATACACGTTTGTCAAGAAGCTTCTAAGTTGCTTAGTACCACCTATGGAAGAACCGGATATTTCCACATCCACCGGCACCGATAATGAAGATAGCGATAATGGAGAAGAGGATGAACACTCGGAAGCCGATCAACCACTGCATCTTACTCAAGGCATGGAGGACCGTGCTAACTTCTAAGTGTGGGGAGGTCGGTCGGCCGACCGGTCTTCATAGGTAACACCCGAATAAATTTTGAATCTCTTTTGTTAATTAGGATAGATTGCATGATTAGGTTTTTCATTTCTTTAACCCCTATGCATGATAGTTATCTCTTAATAAGTCCACTTGATTAGAGTAATGACTTCTCTCCTAGGAAATAAGAATTTTAGGGCGACCCTACCAATTTTGAAAATTTTAAAATTTTTTTAAGCTAAACTTGTTTGATGAATGTAATTTAGAACATGGATATTGAGCCAAGAACACAAGCAAGTGAGTTTTGAGCCTAATTGCGTGGCTACATCTTCTAGCCACTTACTTTCCTTCTTGTGTGCATTGTTCTCTCTCTACGATTGTGATCCTTAATTTGTTTGACTCTATATGTCCATTGTTATATGTATGAATGCATGTACATGATTGAGGCCATCAATTCACCTAGCTACTTACCCAAATGTCCCTACCTTATAACAACCTTTGCAACCAATTTTGAGCATATGCTTAACCCACTTATTCTTAATTTTAGCACATCACAAGCCAAAAGCGGAAAACCATGAATGTCCCTATTTGAATCCTTGAATAGCTTAGGATAGTACGTGTGTGCCATTCAAGTGTGGGAAAACGGGGGGGGGGGGGGGGGGAAGCATCGGTTGAGGTAAAAGCATGTTATTATTTTTGTTAAAAATATTAGGAAGTGGATACATACTCATGTGTTGAATAAATGAATAGACCTTATGCATTGATGTTCTTGTATATAGTTGAAAAAAAAATGAATGATGAGAAAAACAAAAGAAAAAAATAAGAAGATAAAAGTGAAAAAGAAAAGAAAAGAAAAAAATATATAGAAAAAGAAAGAAAAAAAAGAGAAGCAATAAAAGGGGAAAAAATACCCCAAAGTAAGACCTAAAGGCAAATAAATGCATATGTATAATGATCAAAAGTAAATGCATGAGTATGTGAAAGAGTGAGGAATGGGTAGTTAGGCTAGTACATAATTGTATAGGATATTATATAGGTTAGGAGGGGAGCTTAAGTTAATCAAAGGATTTAATCTTTAGCCCACTTAGCCAAATATATAACCTTACCTTAACCCTAACCCCATTACAACCTAAGGAAAGACCTCATGATATATGTATGCATGCATAGAATAATTGTTGATTGTTAGAGGAAGAACAAATTTTGGAAGAGCATGAAGTAGGGGAGGATTGAGTGATCAACCCTATACACCGAGCGAATAGATTGCAAACACTTTCGGTGAGGGGTTCGAAGCTCCATTCCTTGTTCCCGGCTCTCGCGAGCATTCTTCATGCAAGCTATGCATATTTCACTTTGGTGACTAAAAATTGGTAGAGTTCATACATTGCCCATCATTTTGCCCTATGTGCATATATATATATATGTGTGTGTGTGTGTGTGTGTGTGTGTGTGTGTGTGTGTGTGTATATATGTGTGTGTGTGTGTGTGTGTGTGTGTGTGTGTGTGTGTGTGTGTGTGTGTGTGTGTGTGTGTGTGTGTGTTCTAAGAAGATTGAATTGCTCTTGACTAAGTAGATAGTAGCGTACACCCTAGTTGCATTCATGTAAGTAGATTGCATCCCACGAGTCCCATTCTCTTGTGATCCTTTGATCTTTTGCTTTCCTTTAGCATGAGGGGATGCTATACTTTAAGTGTGGGGAGGTTGATAAACCCCGTTTTTAGGGTTTATCATGTATAGATTTTAAGGGTTCTATCAATGATCTTCCACACTTATCCATATAAAACTACATAATTTTGTGTTCCTTTCCCCACTTTGCTTCATAGGTGAAAACATGCTTCTTTTGCATCAAAATTGATATATTGTAATCCTCCTCTATTACCATTCGATGTCGTGATCTGTTTGTTAAGTGGTTTCAGAAGTTATAGGGCAAAATGCTTAAGAGGAGTGAAGGAAGCATGCATGAATGGAAGGAGCATGGAATAAAGTAAAATTTTGGAATTTGGGCATGGGCGCGCGTGCGCACCGTATGCGTACGCGCGGATGTGCACCCCTAGAGCCGGCGCAATGGAGCTGAACAAGAAGCCGACGCGCTTATATGGCTGGGCCATAAATCCTTGGATGTGCGTGCGCACTGTGCACCTGCACGTAGGTCGCGAAAAATCGCAGCGGCGCGTACGTGTACTATGCGCGTACGCACCGATGTGCGCACGTAATTTTTTAAAAAGAAAACATGACCAGGAAATTCAGGCAGTCCCAGGCCCTGTTTTGGGGCAGGATTTTGGAGGGAAAAGCATAAGAAGACCAAGGAATTAGGGGGGTTGGGACAATTAGTCATAATTCTAGATATTTTGGGTAGTTAGTTATATTTTGCTTTTAGAGAGAGAAACTCCAACTTCTCTCTAGGATTTCACTTTCTCCATTACAATTCTCCTTTCATTTCTTGGTGAGATCCATTGCTAATTCACTTTTACATTAATACAAGTTGTAGATCTACTCGTCTTTTACTCTCAATTAGTGTTCTTTTGATTCTATCTCTTGGATCTAGAATTGTGACGTTGTTATTTTGAATTTTGGTTAATGAATTGAGGAATTTCATTCAATTTCTTGATTGTTGATGATTGCTTGGATTAGATAGCTTTAATTCAATTCTTTTCTCTCAATTACATCATGTCTTCTATGATTGCCTTCCAATTGTTTGTGATAATGACAACCCTAGATATGGAGTAGATTTCTCTTACTTGGCTTGGTGGTTGAGTTATTGGAGACACTTGAGTAGTGGACATCAATTGTTGACTAGGAATTGAGAATTGCTAATTGACTTGGAGTGCACTATAGCTAAACTTTCCTAGGGTGAGACTAGGACTTGTGACTCAAGTTAGTTACTCTCACTTGACTTTCCTCCATTATTAGGGGGTTAACTAAATGAAGCAATAATCAACTCTTATCACAATTGAAGGAAACTATAATGATGGAACTTCCAATACTTACCCTTAGCCAAGGCTTTTATCTTAATTAATTGTTGTTTACTTTTTTTAGCTTGAATTCTTGCACCAACTCCCAAAACCACAAAAGACTTCCTAATCAATGATGTGCATTCTAAGGCAATTCCTAGGGAGAACGACCTGGGATCAATACTCTTGGTCATAGATTTTAGAATTATTTGATGTAATATTTGCGTGTTGGTTAGACTATACTCACGATTGGATTCATTGCTAATTTCTAACCGGCATAAGAATATTACGCTCATCAGTGCCAAGAGACAAACCTAGTTCTAAACTGGGAGAAACGCCATTTTATGGTAACAGAGGGGATTGTCCTTTGCCATAAAATTTCAGAAAAAGGCATAGAAGTAGACAAAGCTAAGGTGGAATTAATTGAGAAATTACCTCCACCTAGTAATGTCAAGGCAATTAGAAGTTTTTTAGGCCATGTTGGTTTTTACAGGAGGTTTATCAGAGATTTATCCAAAATTGCAAAGCCCTTGAGCAACCTATTAGTCTCTGATACACCTTTTATATTTGATAAAAAATGCACACTAGCATTTGAAACACTGAAAAGAGAGCTTTCTTCAGCACCTATCATTACCCCACCTGATTGGAATTTGCCTTTTGAACTGATGTGTGATGCATCAGACCTTGCTGTTGGGGCAGTGCTTGGATAAAGGAAAGGCAATTTAGTACATGTTATATATTATGCCAGTAAGGTTTTGAATGAAACTCAAAGGAATTATACCACTACTGAGAAGGAACTACTAGTAATTGTGTTTGCATTTGACAAGTTTAGATCTTATCCCATTGGATCTAAAGTTATTGTTTTCACTGATCATGCAGCACTAAAATATTTACTTGCAAAACAAGAGTCAAAACCAAGACTGATAAGGTGGATTTTGTTATTGCAAGAATTCAACATTGAGATTAAAGACAAGAAGGGAGTAGAGAACAAAGTAGCAGATCATTTATCCAGAATCCCTTGTGAAGAAGGCAGCACCCACAAATCAAGTGTCAATGAATTCTTCCCTGATGAGAAATTAATGTTGGTTCATAAAGCACCCTGGTTCGCAGACATTACTAATATTAAGGCAACTGGGGAATTTCCTGCAATGATCAACAAGCATCATAAGAGGAAACTCATCAATGATGCAAAGTATTTCATTTGGGATGAACCATATTTATTCAAAAAATGTTCAGATGGATTGCTCAGAAGATGTATTTCAAAGGAGGAAGGAATGGAAGTTCTATGGAGCTGTCATGGCTCTTGCTATGGAGGCCATTTTGGAGGAGAAAGAACTGCAGCAAAAGTCTTACAGTGCGGATTTTTTTGGCCCACCATCTTCAAAGATACAAGAGAGCTAGTAAAAAATTGTAATGAGTGTCAGCGGGCGGGAAATTTTCCCAAGAAAAATGAGATGCCACAGCAATTCATCTTAGAACTTGAGATGTTTGATGTATGGGGGATTGATTTTATGGGACCATTCCCAACCTCATACTCAAACAACTACATTCTGGTGGCAGTAGACTATGTATCGAAATGGGTGGAAGCCATTGCAACTCCTACAAATGACAACAAGGTGGTTTTGAACTTCCTAAGAAAGAATATCTTTAGTCGGTTTGGAGTACCCAGGGCACTTATCAATGATGGAGGAAGTCATTTTTGCAACAGACTATTAGAAAACCTCCTCCTGAGATATGGGGTAAAGCACAAGGTTGCCACACCCTATCACCCCCAAACAAGTGGCTGGACAGAAGTGTCCAACTGGGAGCTGAAAAGGATCCTGGAAAAGACGGTAGGAGCTTCAAGAAAAGACTGGTCGAAGAAGCTGGATGATGCTCTTTGGGCATACAAGATAGCCTTTAAAACACCAATTGGAATGTCTCCATATCAACTGGTGTATGGTAAGGCTTTCCACCTACCATTAGAGCTTGAACACAAAGCTCTCTGGGCTCTCAAGTTGTTAAATTTTGATTGCCAAGCTGCTGGTGAAAGGAGGCTCTTCCAACTGCAAGAATTAGAGGAGTTCAGATTCCAAGCCAATGAAAATGCCAAAATATACAAAGAGAAGGCAAAGGAAAGACATGACCTCAAGATGGCACCAAGAAGCTTTGAGGAAGGACAGAGAGTACTACTCTACAACTCCAGACTAAAACTGTTCCCTGAGAAGTTAAGATCAAGGTGGTCAGGTCCTTTTATCGTCACTAAAGTCTCACCTTATGGATATATAGAGATCATGGAAGAAAGCTCAAAACAGACCTTCACTGTGAATGGACAAAGGCTCAAACACTACTTGGGTGACACGGTAGAAGAGTCCAAAATGAAATATAGACTCACTTGAGAGAGAGGAACGTCAAGCTAGTGACGATAAAAGAGCGCTAGTTGGGAGGCAACCCAACCAAAGGTAATTCTCTTTTCATAGCTTGTCAATAAGAGTAAGTAAATTCTCTGTATTGCAAGGAGCTAAGTTTGGTGTTGCACACCAAAGAAATCTAAGGGTGATTGTGTAATTCTATGTTTGGTGTTTCACTATGGATTGTGTAACCCTAGTTTTTGAAAATCAAATAATTAATTATTTGTGATTTATTTTAAGAAAATTATTTTGCTAAAGGTAATTAAATGGAGTTTCATGATTTGAATTTAAATTGTACTTTACAAAATATAATTAACTTGTTCATTTTATAATTTAAATTAGAAATAATTAATTGAACTTAGCAATATGTTGATAAATAATGTTCCTAAATATTTTTAAGAGAGTATATTTGATTTTAAAATTATCCTACCCTTCAATTTTATTAAAATATCTATTCATATCTATCCATATTCTTTTATAAAATCCTAATTTATAACCCTAATTCCCAAATCCCAGAAACCCTAACCCTGGCCCCCTCATCACAGCCGCACCCCACCCCCTTCCAACCTTCCTTCAGCATAGTGTTCAGTAGCAAAACAGAGAGCAGAGAGAGAGGGCTCGAGGGAAGAGCTACTGCCCCGCCGCCGCCGTGATCGCCGGACTACCGTACGCAAGGATCCCACGCCACCATCGCCAGCGTCGCCCAGCCTTGCCCGTGCTACAGCGCAGCCTGTCAGCCGTTCGTGGAGCCGCGGAGAGGATCGCCGTTGAAGCTATGCCGTCGCAGAAGGAACCAGAGGAGGAAGACGAGCCCGAGCCCAGAGCGGAAGGAAGAAGGCGTCGTTGTGCCTCCCGTCACCGTCGCCGTTCAACCTCGTCCCGCCGCGCCTCCATGGTCGCCGTTGCTGCGAGCTCGCCACTGCCGAGGAGAAGCTGCCGTCGCGTCCTGTCCCGCCGTCACCGTCGCTGCCCTGGAGCTCACCCACCGTCGTCTTTAAGGGGCCAGCAGAGAGAGAGAACGAACGTGGGTTAGGGTCGTCACCAGGAAGAGGAGCTATGCTCCACGCCACCGTCGCGACCAGTCCACGGCCACCACTGCGAGGGTTCCGCCGTCGTCGTTCCAATGCCGCCATTCATGCCATCCATTCCCTTCGTCGTTCTGTCCAGCACCACCAGCATTGAAGTTAGCTTCTACCACCATCAAGCCTGAAAGGAAGCGCCACTGCTATTGCCCGACAGTAGCTTCCTCTGCGTTCCCAATTCTCTTCTTGAAACTGTAACACTCTTGCTCATGCTTTGTTTCCCGAATCTATTTCTCTACCGTATCTTGTTTTGATTACAATAAGTATATGTTAATGTCTCTGTTTAGTGTTATCGTCCTTATCCGGAACCACTGATGTCACCGCTATAGAAGTGATTGGGATAGGCGTGATTGTCATTGTTTTTGCTACCCCAGAAGAAGTGAGGCTGCTACTGCTGTTTCGGCCACATTGGCTGTTGTAAACGGGGAAAAAGAAGGGGATCGTTGCATTTAAATTCGACGGTTTCGACTAATTGAGGTAGGGGATTTAACGTTTTTAATTTTGAATGCCTAAGAAGTTAATTAGATAAGTGCAAATGGTTAATAATAGTTAAGGACTTCTTAATTTACATGAGTGACTTGAAATGTGTTTGAGAATGGTTAGCTATTGCAATTTTTCTGAGTTATGATTTGAATTAAATAAGGTAGTGAATGGTGATTAAGCTTGTGTTACTTACTGAATTGAAAATATGCTGAGTTACTTATTGAGAAAAACTAACATGTTGATGATTGATGAGTCGAGTTTGAATTGTGATTGGTTAATGCTATGACTGATATTGGTTTTCTGATTTAATGGATTTCTTGACAATTCTGATTTCATGTGATATTGCTGAATTGGTTGAAATGTGGTTGTGGTTACTTTGAATTATAATTGAAATTAGATGTGGTTGTGAAACGTGACTGAATTATTGATTCTGCGATGAATTGGTTGAGATTCTGATTTTGAGTGAATTATTGACTTGTGTGATGTTGAATTGGATATTTGATGTATGGGAATGGCTGTGAAGTTTACTTGTGACTAGTTAGGATTGGTTTTAGTGGTTATTGAAGGATTGGAACTAAGGGATTAAACTGTTTTGAGTACCTGTGATTTTCTGAAATAATATAGTAACCTTTAAGAGTATATAAATAATTTATTAATGGTTAGACTAATTTTCTGTGTCATGAGTTATTGATTCTGACTTGGCTGTGATTATGGCTGGTTTCATTGTTCTAAGTGATTAATTGATGAGGTTGATTTTGGTTTGAGGCCATGCTTATTACCTAAATTTCGGGTTACATTGATTTCTTGATTTGGTTGTTGACTTAAGATTTATTTGAAGATGATGGACATGTTGCAAGCTGGTTTGGAAAATGTTATTTACTGGATATGCTAATTTGATTGGATAATTTTGTGTGGAGTATTGAATTCAGTTTGAATGAACCAAGATTGAAAATAAAAATTGTAGAACGAGTTAAAGTTTATTTGACAAACAGATCTCTTGGAAATTCGGATTTTATTCGATTATGTCAAGTTAGTTGTTATTGTTGATTTAAGATTAACTAGAATTGATTTTGAGAACGGTTAAAGGATTGAAGGTTGTTTACTAAAATATTTTCCTAAAGTGTGATCTTTAGAATAAAATGGTAACTTTGCTAATAACTAAAGAACTATAAAAATAACTAGGAATATGAAAAGTTGGTGTTTGAAATATTAGTTATGAATCTTTGAAGCTAGACTGATTTACTTTTAAAGAATGGTTTATGAAAATTATGATTTTAATTGATGAAAGGATGTTAGTTCTTAAACTGAATTATGATGAGATAATTATTGAGAATCTGTTATGGGAGTTGCTGATAAATGGATGGAGAATTGATTGAGTTTAATTTGAAAGGGTTCTATGACTTATGAATTTAATTGTAAATTAATGAGATGAAAATTGGATTGTTGGATTATGTGAGAATTGCGAATTGTGGATTTTCTGGTTGCTTGAGAATCTTGTATTTGATAATTGTTGAGAAAGGATTGTTGAATTGTTGAGAAAGAGGGAACCTGTAAGGGTGGCTAAGTCCGAATTTTAGGGGAGGTGCTGCCGAAATTTTATAAAAATCTGAGGTTTCATTTGAAAAGTTATTTTAGAATCTTTGAATTTGGAAAATTATATTACTTGAGCTTTATGTAGTAAAGAAAAGAATTATTCTATTTTAATTTCGACTTACCAAAGAAAGGTTTATGTTTCAAAATTAAATTATTTAAGAAAGAAACTATATTTCAAGATTGATTCAATCTGAAAAGAGTTATGCTTTGGGCTTGAAATAGAGGATTACTTTTCAGGAGTTTGGTAAATTTTATAATATTTGAATCCAAATGATAAAGAGAAATGTTTTGAGCTAAGATGTTGTAATAGTGAAATATGTGAAGTTTGTATAGTATGATTGAACAGAGAAAGAAAGAGGTACCGCATAAGAATGTGAAAGTGATGATGGATAATGAGAATAATAATGAATGATGGTAACGAGAATGATTATGTGATGATCTGCTGCGTGAAGGCAGTCAGATAGATGGTGGTACGACCATAGAGCGTTTTCTAGTGCTACACAGCTATTGAGAGCTATACCTGCAACTGATAACCTGGGATCACTTGCAGAGGATATTAATTAATACACGGCTAGAATGCCGCAACTGTAAGGTAAGGATTGCTTATAGAGGATATGATTTCATACACGGCTGGAATGCCGTCACCTGTAAGGCAGAGTCTGTTTACAGAGGATATGACGCATACGTTAGTTAGTGAGAACTGTACCTATGCTAACTGGAAAACCATACCCGTTTCAGCTGCTTCGGGTTACGTCGGGAGCGGGTAGAAACCGACAGATGAGCTCATTACCTGCACTAGGGCTACACATGCATCATCCTTACTTGCGCATCTGCATTTGATTGTGTTTGCTTGTTTTATTTCTTTGTAATTTGTGTTTCTTGTTTTGTTTCTTTGTGATTGTGCTTTTTGTCTTAGTGACTTGCTTGTGTGTTTGATTAGATATTTTTGTTGATGCTGTGAACTTAGTAAAGTATTGAGGAATGGTATTTGTGAAATGAGGTTTGGGTATATTATTTATATTGTTGATTTACTTAGTTACTGTGATGATTGAGGAATGCTATTTGTAGCTGATGAACTGCTAATGCGGTTGAGACTTTATGTAAGTAATATGATTTAAAGAAAGGGATATAAACGGTTTCAAGTAAGTCTTAAGAAATTTTTGAAAAGGTTTGATAAAGAAAACTACATTGGAAACTTGAGTTAATTATTTGCATGTAAATCATTACTTTTACGGCATTCCCATTCCCTACTGAGAATGTGTGGTTTGTTCTCACCCCAAAATCTTCCACCCTTTCAGTGACACAGGTTCGAAGACTCCGTTTGAAGCTGCGGGCGATTGTTAGACCTTATTTATGAGTTAAGTTTTTTATTTGAGTTGCTTTCATAGAGTTCCCTCGCTCTTATTGTTTAACATTTTTATTTTATACAGAGGGATAGGATTTGTATCTGAGTTTTATTTGAAATCTTATGTATGTCAGATATTATTATTATTAATTATGTGATTATTATTACTTTGAAATGTTTGCTATATGATTTTGATAAATAAAAACAAAATTTTCTTGAATTTTCTATGAAACTAAAATGCGATATCGAACTAAAGGCTCAATAGTAAATAGTTAATAAAGGAAAGCAGGTTGGTAACGCCTTACTTTTGGTGCGATCATGACGTATTGGAAGTTGGATCATTACAAAATGGTATCAGAGCAGTTCGTTCCTGTTAGAGCCTTGGGAATGGACTGACTATGCTTCATTGCATACTCTGAGTGTCTGTCATGCTTAGTGACTTGTTCTGATAGCAAGAGTTTGAGTTTTATATGCATGACTGTCTGATGATTAACGCTGTTAGTCTACCATTGCATTCCTCATGGTATTGGGTCTGGCCAACTTAATACTAAAGCTTGCCATGGAAATGAGTATGAATGATTGAATGAAGGCAGTAGGAAAGCAGAGATTCAGAAGGAGCAAAGCATCTCCATATGCTTATTTGAAATTCTCACCAATGAATTACATAAGTATTTCTATCTTATTTTCTGTTTTAATTATATTCTAATTATCAAAATCTCATAACCATTTGAATCTACCTGACTGAGATTTACAAGGATGACCATAGCTTACTTCAAGCCGACAATCTCCGTAGGATCGACCCTTACTCACGTAGGGTTTATTACTTGGATGACCCAGTGCACTTGCTGGTTAGTTGTGCGGAGTTGTGAAGAAGAATTGAGATTATGAACGTGCGTACCAAGTTTTGGCACCGTTGCAATCACAATTTTGTGCACCAAGTTTTTAGTGCCGTTGCCGGGGATTATTCGAGTTTGGACAACTAACGGTTCATCTTGTTGCTCAGATTAGGTAATTTTATTTTAATTTTAAGCTTTTTATTTTCGAAAAATTTTCAAAAAAAATAAATTATTCTATGCCTTCAGAATTTTTATGAATGGATTCTAGAGTTTCATGATGATCTGGTGTAGTCTGGCTGGCTGTGAAGCCATGTCTAATCTTTTGGACCGAGGTTTCAACTTATCATCACAAGAGCTTGTTGATTTCTATCAATCTTGCTGTTGAATGTAATGTTCTGCTAAAGCTTGGCTGGCCATTGGCCATGTCTAGTGTTTTGGACCGAGGCTTTCACATAAAGCTTGGCTGACTAGTAAGTCATGTCTAATTCCTGGACCAGAGTTTTAGACTAACATTGCATGATTCCTGGAATTCTTATTAAAAATTTTGAAATCCTTATTTTTCTTTTTCCAAATAATTTTTGAAAAATACAAAAAATAGTTTAATAAAATCATAAAACCAAAAATAATTTTATATTTCTTGTTTGACTCTAGTGCCAATTTTTAAGTTTGGTGTCAATTGCATCTTTTTAACTTTTCTTAAAATTTTCAAAAACTCATGTATTCTTCATAATCTTCAAGTTGTTCTCGATGATTTTCCTTATTTGATTTTTGCATTTTCTTGTTTTGTGTCTTTTCTTGTTTTTCATATGCATTTTCAATTTGTTAGTGTCTAATGTTTGAAAATTTCTAAGTTTGGTGTCTTGCATGTTTTTCTTTTCTTAAAAATTTTCAAAAATAAGTTCTTGGTGTTCATCTTGACATTCAAAGTGTTCATGGTGTTCATCTTGACATTCAAAGTGTTCTTGCATACATCATGTGTTTTGATCTTGAATTTTCATGTTTTTAGTTATTTTGATGTTTTTCTCTCTCCTCTTTAAAAATCAAAAATAAAAAAATATCTTTTCCTTATTTTGCTCATAATTTTCGAAAATTTGGTTTGATTTAGTCAAAAGTTTTAAAAATCTAGTTGTTTCTTATGAGTCAAGTCAAATTTTTAATTTAAAAATCCTATCTTTTCAAAACTTTTTCAAAAATCAAATCTTTTTCATTTTCTCTTTCATATTTTCGAAAACTTTTAAAAATTGATTTTCAAAATCTTTTTCTTACTTTGATTTCATATTTTCAAAATTAAATGCTAACAATTAATGTTTTTGATTCAAAATTTCAAATTGTTGCTTGCCTATTAGTCAAGTAATCAACTTTAATTTCAAAATCAAATCTTTTTAAATTTCTTTTTCAAATCTTTTTCAAAATAAATTTCAATCATATCTTTTTCAAAATCAATTTCAAAATCTTTTCTAACTTCTTGTCTTTTCAAAATTGATTTTCAAAATCTTTTTCAATTAACCACTTAACTTTTTGTTTGATTTTAAAAATTCTTATCTTTTTCAAAACCATCTAACTACTTTCCTCTCTCTAATTTTTGAAAACTCCTCCCCACTTTTTTAAAATTTGAGGACGTGAGTCCTAGTGAGAAAAGCCTCATGGGACGTCCTCTGGATAGAAAGGAGTTTTCCTTTGAGGAACCAAAGGAATCTGAGGCTCATATAGAGACCATAGAGATTCCATTGAACTTCCTTCTGCCATTCATGAGCTCTGATGAATATTATTCCTCTGAAGAGGATGAAGACATCACTGAAGAGCAAGTTGCTAAATATTTAGGAGCAATCATGAAGCTGAATGCCAAGTTATTTGGTAATGAGACTTGGGAGGATGAACCCCCTTGTTCACCAATAAACTGAATGCATTAATGAGCAGACATTACCTCAGAAGAAACTGGATCCCAAAAAATTCTTCATACTTTGTACCATAGGCACCATGACCTTTGAGAAGGCTCTGTGTGACCTGGGGTCAGGGATAAACCTTATGCCACTCTCTGTAATGGAGAATCTTTGAGGTACAAGCTACAAAAATCTCACTAGAGATGACAGACAAATCAATGAAATAGGCTTATGGACTAGTAGAGGACGTGCTAGTGAAGGTTGAAGGCCTTTACATCCCTGCTGATTTCATAATCCTAGACACTGGGAAGGATGAGGACAAATCCATCATCCTTGGCAGACCCTTCCTAGCCACAGCAAAATTTGTGATTGATGTTGACAGAGGAGAGTTGGTCCTTCAGTTAAATGAGGACTACATTGTATTCAAGACTCAAGGTTCTCTTTCTGTAACCATGGAGAGGAAGCATGAAAAGCTTCTCTCAATACAGAGTCAAACAAAACCCCCACATTCAAACTCTAAGTTTCGTGTTGGGAGGCCCCAACCCTGCTCTGATTATCTATGAGGCTCCATGAGAGCTCACTATCAAGCTATTGACATTAAAGAAGCGCTTATTGGGAGGCAACCCAATGTTATTTAATTATATCTATTTATTTTCCATTGTTATTTTATGTTTTCTATAGGTTGATGATCATGTGAAGTCACAAAAATAACTGAAAAATAAAAAAAAAGAATGAAAAACAGCATTAAAAATAGCTCACCCTGAAGGCAGAGCTTACTAGCATTTAAACACCAGTAAGAAGCATCAGACTGGCGTTTAACGCCAGAAATAGGCTACAGCATGGCGTTTAACGCCAGAAACAAGTAGCAGTCTGGCGTTAAATGCCAAGATTGCACTCTAAGGGCGTTTACATGCCTAAATGGAACAGGAATGATAAGTCCTTGACCCCTCAGGATCTGTGGACCCCACAGGATCCCTACCTACCCCACCTCTCTCTCTCTCTCTCTCTCACCTTTTCATCCATCCACTCTTCCCCAAAAAACCCCATCTACCTTCAAATTTAAAATCCTTTCCCTCCCAAACCCAACCCTAATACACGAAACCTAACCCCCCCACCCCTATATAAACCCCTCACCACTCCTTCATTTTCACACATTACAACCGCTACTTCTACCCCTTGGCCGAACCACATATCTCCCTCCATCTCCTCTATTTTCTTCTTCTTCTACTACTTTCTTTCTTCTTTTGCTCGAGTATGAGCAAACCTTTTAAGTTTGGTGTGGTAAAAGCATTGCGTTTTATTTTTCCATAACCATTAATGGCACCTAAGGCCTGAGAAACCTCAAGAAAGAGGAAAGGAAAGGCAATTGCTTCCACCTCTGAGTTATGGGAGATGGAAAGATTCATCTCAAAGGTCCATCAAGACCACTTCTATGAAGTTGTGGCCAAGAAAAAGGTGATCCCTGAGGTCCCTTTTAAGCTCAAAAAGGGCGAATATCCAGAGATCCGACAAGAGATTAGAAGAAGAGGATGGGAAGTTCTCTCCAATCCTATTTAACAAGTCAGAATCTTAATGGTTCAAAAGTTCTATGCAAATGCATGGATCACTAAGAACCATGATCAAAGTATGACCCCGAATCCAAAGAATTGGCTTACAATGGTTCAGGGGAAATACTTAGATTTCAGTCCGGAAAATGTAAGGTTGGCGTTCAAGTTGCCAATGATGCAAGAAAACGCACGCCCCTACACTAGAAGGGTCAACTTTGATCAAAGATTGGACCAAGTCCTCATGGACATATGTGTGGAAGGAGCTCAATGGAAAATTCACTGAAGGGGACAAGCCCATCACTAAAAAGAGGATGGAGCAAACAAGAGAGCCCACTCATGGACCTCAATAAGAGCATGAGGAAATTCCTCATCATGAAATTCCTGAGATGCCTCAAGGGATGCACTTTCCTCCACAAAACTATTGGGAGCAAATTAACACCTCCCTAGGAGAATTAAGTTTCATCATGGGAAAATTAAGGGTGGAGCACCAAGAGTACTCCATCATCCTCCATGAAATCAGAGAGGACCAAAAGGCCATGAGAGAGGAGCAACAAAGGCAAGGAAGAGACATAGAGGAGCTCAAGAACTCAATTGGTTCTTCAAGAGAAAGAAGTAGCCACCATTACTAAGGTGGACCCGTTCTTTAATCTCCTTGTTTATTTTATTTTCTGCTTTCGGTTTTTATGCTTTATGTTTTAACTATGTTTGTGTCTTCATTACATGATCATTAGTGTTTAGTGTCTATGTCTTAAAGCTATGAATGTTCCATGAATCTTTCACTTTTTTAAATGAAAAATGTTTTCTGAAAAAGAAAAAGAAGTACATGAATTTCGAATTCTATCTTGAAAATAATTTAATTATTTTGATGTGATGGTAATACTTTTTGTTGTCTGAATGAATGCTTGAACAGTGCATATTTTTTATAGTGAAGTTTATGAATGTTAAAATTGTTGGCTCTTGAAAGAATAATGAAAAAAGAGAAATGTTATTGATAATCTGAAAAATCATAAAATTAATTCTTGAAGCAAGAAAAAGCAGTGAAAAACACAAAGCTTGCAAAAAAAAAATGGCAAAAAAAAAAGAAAAAGAAAAAGCAAGCAGAAAAAGCCAATAGCTCTTTAAACCAAAAGGCAAGAGCAAAAAGCCAATAACCCTTTAAACTAAAAGGCAAGGGTAAAAAGGATCCAAGGCTTTGAGCATTAATGGATAGGAGGGCCCAAGAGGACTAAAATCCTGGACTAAGCGGCTAAATCAAGCTGTCCCTAACTATGTGCTTGTGTCATGAAGGTCCAAGTGAAAAGCTTGGGACTGAGTGGTTAAAGTCGTGATCCCAAGAAAAAGAGTGTGCTTAAGAACTCTGGGAACCTCTAACTGGGGACTCTAGCAAAGCTGAGTGACAATCTGAAAAGGTTCACCCAGTTATGTGTATGTGGCATTTATGTATCCGGTGGTAATACTGGAAAACAAAATGCTTAGGGTCATGGCCAAGACTCATAAAGTAGATGTGTTCAAGAATCAACATACTAAACTAAGAGAATCAATAACACTATCTGAATTCTGAGTTCCTATGGATGCCAATCATTCTGAACTTCAAAGAATAAAGTGAGATGCCAAAACTATTCAGAAGCAAAAAGCTACTAGTCCTGCTCATCAAATTGGAACTAAGCTTCATTGATATTTTGAAATTTATTGTATTTTCTCTTCTTTTTATCCTATTTTGTTTTTAGTTGCTTGGGGACAAGCAACAATTTAAGTTTGGTGTTCTGATGAGCGGATAATTTATACACTTTTTGGTATTGTTTTCATATAGTTTTTAATATGTTTTAGATACTTTTTATTATATTTTTGTTAGTTTTTATGCAAAAATCACATTTCTGAAATTTACTATGAGTTTGTGTGTTTTTCTGTAAATTTAGGTATTTTCTGGCTAAAATTGAGGGACCTGAGCAAAAGTATGATTCAGAGGCTGAGAAAGGACTATAGATGCTGTTGGATTCTGACCCTCCTACACTCAAAGTAGATTTTCTAGAGCTGCAGAAGCCCAATTGGTGATCTCTCAATTGCGTTGGCAAGTAGACATCTTGGGCTTTCTAGAAATGTATAATAGTCCATACTTTGCCTGAGATTTGATGGCCCAAACTGGCGTTCAACGCCAGCCAGAGACCCTTTTCTGGCGTAAGACGCCGGAACTGGCACCAGAACTGGAGTTAAACGCCCAAACTGGCATCCAAGCTGGCGTTTAATTCTAAAAAAGGCCTATGAACGTGTAAAGCTGAATGCTCAGCCCAAGCACACACCATGTGGGCCCCGGAAGTGGATTTCTGCACTATCTGCACTTAGTTACTCAATTTCTGTAATCCTTAGTAACTAGTTTAGTATAAATACTAGCCTTTCCTATTGTATTTGAACCTTTTTTCACTTTTATGTTACATTTGGGAGGCTGGCCATTTGGCCATGCCTAGACCTTTTTCTCTTATGTATTTTCTACGGTGGAGTTTCTACACCTCATAGATTAAGGTGCGGAGCTCTGCTGTTCTTCATGAATTAATGCAAGTACTATTGTTTCTCTTTCAATTCACGCTTACTTCTTCTCTAAGATTTACTCTTGTACTTAATTCAGTTTAGTCAAAATGAAGGGGTGACCTGTGATGATCACCCACTATCTTCGTTACTCGCTTAGCCAAGAACCGCGTGCCTGACAACCACAAGCGGTCTACATGATGTTCAACATAGTCATTGGACGACAGCCGGAGTATAGTCTCTTGGGTCTCTGATCCACAGATTTAACTTACCTCTCCTAACAACAGAGCATTCGAATCTGTGAGATTAGAACCTTCGTTGTAGAGGCTAGAACCAATTGGCAGCATTCCTGAGATCTGGAAAGTCTAAACTTTGTCTGTGGTATTCCGAGTAGGATCTGGGATGGGATGACTGTGACGAGCTTCAAACCCATGAATGTTGGGCGCAGTGATAGTGTGCAAAAGGATAGAGAGATCCTATTCTGACACAAGTGGGAATCGACAGATAATTAGCTGTGCAGTAGCTGTGCCTAGTATTTTTCATCTGAGACGAAAGATCCGACTGTTAATTAGCCGTACAGAAATCGTACCTGGTATTTTTCATCCGAGAGGATGGATGGTAGCCATTGACTACCGTGATCCACCAACATACAGCTTGCCATGGAAAGGAGCACGCATGATTGGATGAAGACAATACGAAAGCAGAGGTTCAGAAGCAACAAAGCATCTCCAAATGCTTATCGAAAATTCCTACCAATGAATTACATAAGTATCTTTATTTTAATTTACGTTTTATTTATCTTTCAATTATTAAAACTCATAACCAATTGAATGCTCTTGACTAAGTGATGAGCGGATAATTTATACACTTTTTGGCATTATTTTTAGTATGTTTTTAGTAGGATCTAGTTACTTTCAGGGATGTTTTTATTAGTTTTTATGTTAAATTCACATTTCTGGACTTTACTATGAGTTTGTGTGTTTTTCTGTGATTTCAGGTATTTTCTGGCTGAAATTGAGGGACTTGAGCAAAAATCAGATTCAGAGGTTGAAGAAGGACTGCTGATGCTGTTGGATTCTGACCTCCCTGCACTCAAAGTGGATTTTCTAGAGCTACAGAACTCCAAATGGCGCGCTCTCAATGGCGTTGGAAAGTAGACATCCAGGGCTTTCCTGCCCGAGTTTAAACGACGCAAAAGGGCATTGAACGTCAGTTCTACGCTGTAGTCTGGAGTTAAATGCCAGAAACACGTCACAAACAAGAGTTGAACGCCAAAAACATGTTACAACTTGGCGTTCAACTCCAAAAGAAGCCTTTGCACATGTAAACTTCAAGCTCAGCCCAAGCACACACCAAGTGGGCCCCGGAAGTGGATTTATGCATCAATTACTTATTTCTGTAAACCCTAGTAGCTAGTTTAGTATAAATAGGACTTTTTACTATTGTATTAAGAGAGGAGATAATATTTTGATCATCTTTTGATCCTTTGATCACGTTTGGGGGTTGGCCATTTGGCCATGCCTGGAACATTATCACTTATGTATTTTCACGGTAGAGTTTCTATACTCCATAGATTAAGGTGTGGAGCTCTGCTGTTCCTCATGAATTAATGCAAAGTACTACTATTTTCTATTCAATTCAACTTATTCCGCTTCTAAGATATTCATTCGCACCCAAGAACATGATGAATGTGATGATTATGTGACGCTCATCATCATTCTCACTTATGAATGCGTCCCTGACAAACACTTCCGTTCTACATGCAACCAAGCTAGAATGAATATCTCTTAGATATCTAATACAGAGGACCGAGTCCGAGATATTAGAATCTTCGTGGTATAAGTTAGAACCCATGGATGGCCATTCCTGAGATCCGGAAAGTCTAAAGCTTGTCTGTGGTATTCCGAGTAGGATCTGGGAAGGGATGGCTGTGACGATCTTCAAACTCGCGAGTGCTGGGCGTAGTGACAAACGCAAAAGGAGGGTGAATCCTATTCCAGTATGATCGAGAACCTCAGATGATTAGCCGTGCCATGACAGAGCATTTGGACCTTTTTCACAAGAGGATGGGATGTAGCCATTGACAACGGTGATGCCCTTACAGAAAGCTTGCCATGGAAAGGAGTAAGACTGATTAGATGAAGACAGCAGGAAAGCAGAGGTTCAGAGGAACGAAAGCATCTCTATACGCTTATCTGAAATTCTCACCAATGAATTACATAAGCATTTCTATCTTTATTTCTGTTTATTTATTATTATTATTCGAAAATACTATAACTATTTGATATCTTCCTGACTGAGATTTACAAGGTGACCATAGCTTGCTTCATACCAACAATCTCCGTGGGATCGACCCTTACTCACGTAAGGTTTTATTACTTGGACGACCCAGTGCACTTGCTGGTTAGTTGTGTGAAGTTGTGAAGTTATGTTTGGACCATGGTATTGTGCACCAGTTTTTGGAGCGATTTCCAGGGAGAGAACGAACAATAAATTTTACAACCTCAGAGTAACAATTTCGCATTATCAAGTTTTTGGCACCATTGCCGGGGATTGTTCGAGTTTGGACAACTGACGGTTCATCGTGTTGCTCAGATTGGGAGCAAGGACAAGAACATTCTTGTTGAAGCAGATCCAGAACCTGAAAGGACTCTGAAGAGGAAACTAAAAGAAGCTAAATTACAAGAATCCAGCAAGCACCTTTCAGACATTTTCAAACAGGAAGAGGAGATGGCAGCCGAAAATAATAATAATGCAAGGAGGATGCTTGGTGACTTTACTGCAGCTAATTCCAATTTACATGGAAGAAGCATTTCCATCCCTACCATTGGAGCAAACAATTTTGAGCTTAAACCTCAATTAGTTTCTCTGATGCAACAAAACTGCAAGTTTCATGGACTTCCATCTGAAGATCCTTTTCAGTTCTTAATTGAATTCTTGCAGATCTGTGATACTGTTAAGACTAATGGAGTAGATCCTGAAGTCTACAGGCTCATGCTTTTCCCTTTTGCTATAAGAGACAGAGCTAGAGTGTGGTTAGACTCTCAACCCAAAGATAGCCTGAACTCTTGGGATAAGCTGGTCACGGCTTTCTTAGCCAAGTTCTTTCCTCCTCAAAAGCTGAGCAAGCTTAGAGTAGATGTTCAAACCTTCAGACAAAAAGAAGGTGAATCCCTCTATGCAGCTTGGGAGAGATACAAGGAACTAACCAAAAAGTGTCCTTCTGACATGCTTTCAGAATGGACCATCCTGGATATATTCTATGAT
Organism: Arachis ipaensis; assembly: GCF_000816755.2. Lineage (NCBI taxonomy): Eukaryota > Viridiplantae > Streptophyta > Magnoliopsida > Fabales > Fabaceae > Arachis > Arachis ipaensis. The sequence continues at coordinate 92,120,164 of NC_029791.2, forward strand.
GGTCTGTCTGAATTAGCTAAAATGTCATTGGATACTTCTGCAGGTGGATCCATTCACCTAAAGAAAACGCCTGCAGAAGCTCAAGAACTCATTGACATGGTTGCTAATAACTAGTTCATGTACACTTCTGAGAGGAATCCTGTGGGGAATGGGACGCCTCAGAAGAAGGGAGTTCTTGAAATTGATACTCTGAATGCCATATTGGCTCAGAATAAAATATTGACTCAGCAAGTCAATATGATTTCTCAGAGTCTGAATGGAATGCAAGCTGCATCCAACAGTACTCAAGAGGCATCTTCTGAAGAAGAAGCTTATGATCCTGAAAACCCTGCAATAGAAGAGGTGAATTACATGGGTGAACCAAATGGAAACACATATAATCCTTCATGGAGAAATCACCCAAATCTCTCATGGAAGGATCAACAAAAGCCTCAACAAGGCTTTAATAATGGTGGAAGAAACAGGTTTAGCAATAGCAAGCCTTTTCCATCATCCACTCAGCAACAGACAGAAAACTCTGAACAAAATACCTCTAATTTAGCAAACTTAGTCTCTGATCTATCTAAGGCCACTGTGAGTTTCATGAATGAAACAAGGTCCTCTATTAGAAATTTGGAAGCACAAGTGGGCCAGCTGAGTAAAAGGATCACTGAAATCCCTCCTAGTACTCTCCCAAGCAATACAGAAGAAAATCTAAAAGGAGAGTGCAAGGTCATTGAATTGACCATCATGGCCGAACCCACAAGAGAGGAGAAGGACGTGAATCCCAAGGAGGAAGACCTCCTAGGACGTCCAGTGATCAATAAGGAGTTTCCCTCTAAGGAACCAAAGGACTCTGAGGCTCATCTAGAGACCATAGAGATTCCGTTAAACCTCCTTATGCCATTCATGAGTTCTAATGAGTATTCTTCTTCTGAAGAGAATGAGGATGTCACTGAAGAACAAGTTGCCAAGTTCATTGGTGCAATCATGAAGCTAAATGCCAATTTATTTGGTAATGAGACTTGGGGAGATGAACCTCCTCTGTTCACCAATGAACTAAATGCATTGGATTAACTGAGATTGCCTCAGAAGAAATAGGATCCTGGAAAGTTCTTAATACCTTGTACCATAGGCACCATGACCTTTGAGAAGGCTCTATGTGACCTTGGGTCAGGAATAAACCTCATGTCACTCTCTGTAATTGAGAAACTGTAAATCTTTGAGGTACAAGCTGCTAAAATCTCATTAGAAATGGCAGACATATCCATGAAAATAGCTTATGGACAAGTAGAGGACATGTTAGTAAGGGTTAAAGACCTTTACATCCCTGCTGATTTTATAATCCTAGATACTGGGGAGGATAAGGATGAATCCATCATCTTTGGAAGACCCTTCCTAGCCACAGCAAGAGCTGTGATTGATGTTGACAGAGGTGAACCAGTCCTTCAAATGAATAAGGACTCCCTTGTGTTTAAAACACAAGGTCATCCTTCTGTAAACATGAAAAAGAGGCACAGTAAGCTTCTCTCAAAACAGAGTCAACCAGAGCCCCCACAGTCAAACTCTAAGTTTGGTGTTGGGAGGCCTCAGCCAAACTTTAAGTTTGGTGTTGAACTCCCATATCCAAACTCTAAGTTTGGTGTTGGGAAGTCTCAACAATGCTCTGAACATCTGTGAGGCTCCATGAGAGCCCATTGTCAAGCTATTAACATTAAAGAAGCACTTGTTGGGAGGCAACCCAATTTTTATTTAATTATATTTTTTATTAGTTATATGTCTTCATAGGTTCATGATCATGTGGAGTCACAAAAACAACTGAAAAAAAAATTGAAGAAAAATCAAAAACAGCATAAAAAATAGCACACCCTGGAGGAGGAGTTCACTGGCGTTCAAACGCCAGTAAGGAGCATCTGGCTGGCGTTCAACGCCAGAACAGAGCATGGATCTGGCGTTGAATGCCAGAAACAAGCAGCATCCTGGCGTTCAGACGCCAAAAATGCACACTGAGGAAGAGCTGGCGCTGAACGCCAGAAACAAGCATCTGGCTGGCGTTCAACGGCAGAAATATGCTGCATCTGGGCGCTGATCGCCCAGAACAAGCATCAATTCGGCGTTTAAACGCCAGAATTGCATTCAAAGGCATTTTACATGCCTAATTGATGCAGGGATGCAATTCCTTGAGACCTCAGGATCTGTAGACCCATAGGATCATCTCAGCATCTGTGGACCCCACAGGATCCCCACCTACCACCACTCACTCTCTTTCCTCTTCTCAATGTTCATCCTCTCTTCCCAATAAATACTCTTCCCCAAAACTCTTCACCAATCACCTCAATCTCTCTTCCCTATCACCACTTCACCACTCACATCCATCCACTCTTCCCCATAAACCTACCTCATAAACTCCACCTACCTTCAAAATTCAAAATCAATTTCCCACCCAAACCCACCCTATATGGCCGAAACTAACCCCCCCTCCCCTCTCTATATAAAGCCTTCCATTCTTCCTCATTTTCACACAACACAACCCTCTTTTCCCCTTCTTGGCCAAATACACCTCTCCCTCCTCTCCTCCATATTTTCTTCTTCTTCTTCATCTATTCTTTCTTCTCTTTCTCGAGGGCGAGCAATATTCTAAGTTTGGTGTGGTAAAAGCATAAGCTTTTTGTTTTTCCATTACAATTGATGGCACCCAAGACCAGAGAATCCTCTAGAAAAGGGAAAGGGAAGACAAAAGCTTCCACCTCCGAGTCATGGAAGATGGAAAGATTCATCTCCAAATCCCATCAAGACCACTTCTATGATGTTGTGGCCAAGAAGAAGGTGATCCCCGAGGTCCCTTTCAAGCTCAAGAGAAATGAGTATCCGGAGATCCAACATGAAATCTAAAGAAGAGGTTGGGAAGTTCTAACAAACCCCATCCAACAAGTCGGCATCCTAATGGTTCAAGAGTTCTATGCCAATGCATGGATCACTAAGAACCATGATCAAATTAAGAACCCGAACCCAAAGAATTATCTCACCATGGTTCGGGGAAAATACTTAGATTTTAGTCCGGAGAATGTGAGGTTGGCGTTTAACTTGCCTATGATGCAAGGAGATGCACGCCCCTACACTAGAAGGGTCAACTTTGATCAAAAGTTGGACCAAGTCCTCATGGACATATATTGGAAGGAGCTCAATGGAAGATTGACTCAAAAGGCAAACCGGTTCAACTTAGAAGACTGGACCTCAAGCCTGTGGCTAGAGGATGGTTGGAGTTCATCCAATGCTCCATCATCCCCACTAGCAACCGATCTGAAGTTACTGTGGATCGGGCCATCATGATTCATAGCATCATGATTGGTGAAGAAGTAGAAGTTCATGAAGTCATCTCCCTTGAACTCTATAAAATAGCCGAAAAGTCCTCCCCCTTGGCAAGGCTAGCTTTCCCTCATCTTATTTGCCATCTATGTTACTCAGCTGGAGCTTTCATAGAAGGAGACCTTCCCATTGAGGAAGAGAAGCCCATCACTAAGAAAAGGATGGAGCAAACAAGAGAGCCCACTCATGGAGCTCAAGAAAAACATGAGGAAGCTCATCATCAAGAAATCCCTGAGATACCTCAAGGGATGCACTTTCCTCCACAGAATTTTTGGGAGCAAATCAACACCTCCCTAGGAGAATTAAGTTCCAACATGGGACAATTAAGGGTGGAACATCAAGAGCACTCCATCATCCTTCATGAAATTAGAGAAGATCAAAGAGCAATGAGGAAGGAGCAACAAAAACAAAGAAGAGACATAGAAGAGCTCAAGGACATCATTGGTTCCTCGAGAAGGAAACGCCACCATCACCAAGGTGGATTCATTCCTTGTTCTTAAATTCTCTGTTTTTCGTTTTCTTTATGTTAAGTGCTTATCCATGTTTGTGTCTTATTACATGATCATTAGTATTTAGTAACTATGTCTTAAAGTTATGAATGTCCTATGAATCCATCACCTCTCTTAAATGAAAAATGTTTTAATTCAAAAGAACAAGAAGTACATGAGTTTCGAATTTATCCTTGAACTTAGTTTAATTAATTTGATGTGGAGACGATACTTTTTGTTTTCTGAATGAATGGTTGAACAGTGCATATGTCTTTTGAAGTTGGTGTTTTAGAATGTTAAATATGTTGGCTCTTGAAAGAATGATGAACAGGAGACATGTTATTTGATAATCTGAAAAATCATAAAAATGATTCTTGAAGCAAGAAAAAGCAGTGAATACAAAAGCTTGTAGAAAAAAATGGCGAAAAAAAAATTTTAGGAAAAGAAAACGCAAGCAAAAAAAGCCAAAAGCTCTTAAAACCAAAAGGCAAGAGAAAAAAGCCAATAGCCCTTAAAACCAAAAGGCAAGGGTAAATAAAAAGGATCCCAAGGCTTTGAACATCAGTGGATAGAAGGGCCTAAAGGAATAAAATCCTGGCCTAAGCGGCTAAACCAAGCTGTCCCTAACAATGTGCTTGTGGCGTGAAGGTGTCAAGTGAAAACTTGAGACTGAGCGGTTAAAGTCAAGGTCCAAAGCAAAAGAAGAGTGTGCTTAAGAACCCTGTACACCTCTAATTGGGGACTTTAGCAAAGCTGAGTCACAATCTGGAAAGGTTCACCCAATTATGTGTCTGTGGCATTTATGTATCCGGTGGTAATACTGGAAAACATATTCTCTTCTTTTTATCCTATTTGATTTTCAGTTGCTTGTGGACAAGCAACAATTTAAGTTTGGTGTTGTGATGAGCGGATAATTTATACGCTTTTTGGCATTATTTTTAGTATATTTTTAGTAGGATCTAGTTACTTTTAGGGATGTTTTTATTATTTTTTATGTTAAATTCACATTTCTGGACTTTACTATGAGTTTGTGTGTTTTTCTATCATTTCAGGTATTTTCTGGCTGAAATTGAGGGACTTGAGCAAAAATCAGATTTAGAGGTTGAAGAAGGACTGCTAATGCTGTTGGATTCTGACCTTCCTGCACTCAAAGTAGATTTTCTGGAGCTATAGAACTCCAAATGGCGCGCTCTCAATGGCGTTGGAAAGAAGACATCCAGGTCTTTCCAGCAATATATAATAGTCTATACTTTACCCGAGTTTAGATGATGCAAAAGGGCGTTGAACGCCAGTTCTATGCTGCAGTCTGGATTTAAACGCCAGAAACACATCACAAACCAGAGTTGAATGCCAAAAACACGTTACAACTTGGCGTTCAACTCCAAAAGAAGCCTCTGCACGTGTAAACTTCAAGCTCAGCCCAAGCACACACCAAGTGGGCCCCGGAAGTGGATTTATGCATCAATTACTTACTTCTGTAAACCCTTGTAGCTAGTTTAGTATAAATAGGACTTTTTACTATTGTATTAAGAGAGGAGATAATATTTTGATCATTTTTTGATCCTTTGATCACGTTTGGGGGCTAGCCATTCGGCCATGCCTGGACCATTATCACTTATGTATTTTCACGGTAGAGTTTCTACACTCCATAGATTAAGGTGTGGAGCTCTGCTGTTCCTCATGAATTAATGCAAAGTACTACTGTTTTCTATTCAATTCAACTTATTCCGCTTCTAAGATATCCATTCGCACCCAAGAACATGATGAATGTGATAATTATGTGATGCTCATCATCATTCTCACTTATGAACGCGGGCCTGACAAACACTTCCGCTCTACATGCAACCAAGCTAGAATGAATATCTCTTAGATATCTAATACAGAGGACCGAGTTCGAGATATTAGAATCTTCGTGGTATAAGTTAGAACCCATGGATGGCCATTCCTGAGATCCGAAAAGTCTAAACCTTGTCTGTGGTATTCCGAGTAGGATCTGGGAAGGGACGGCTGTGACGATCTTCAAACTTGCGAGTGCTGGGCGTAGTGACAGACGCAAAAGGAGGGTGAATCCTATTCCAGTATAATCGAGAACCTCAGATGATTAGCTGTGCCGTGATAGAGCATTTGGACCTTTTTCACAAGAGGATAGGATGTAGCCATTGACAACGGTGATGCCCTTACAGAAAGCTTGCCATGGAAAGGAGTAAGACTGATTGGATGAAGACAGCAGGAAAGCAGAGGTTCAGAGGAACGAATGCATCTCTATACGCTTATCTGAAATTCTCACCAATGAATTACATAAGTATTTCTATCTTTATTTTCTGTTTATTTATTATTATTATTCGAAAATACTATAACCATTTGATATCTGCCTGACTGAGATTTACAAGGTGACCGTAGCTTGCTTCATACCAACAATCTCCGTGGGATCGACCCTTACTCACGTAAGGTTTTACTACTTGGACGACCCAGTGCACTTGCTGGTTAGTTGTGCGAAGTTGTGAAGTTATGTTTGGACCATGGTATTGTGCACCAGTTTTTGGAGCCATTGCCAGGGAGAGAACGAACAACAAATTTTACAACCTCAGAGTAACAATTTCGCATTATCACTAAAGATTTACAGGATGACCATAGCTTGCTTCAAGCCGACAATCTCTGTGGGATCGACCCTTACTCGCATAAGGTTTTATTACTTGGACGACCCAGTGCACTTGCTGGTTAGTTGTATCAGAGTTGTGAAAAGTGTGATCACCATTCCGTGCACCAGGTAGATTTCCATCCCTTGGCTTGGGGAAATGAGTGTATGGATTACTAGGGCCATAATGTCCAACATTTAGTGATAATTCTTGGGTTGTTAATTGTTCTTGTTCCCACTAACGTTAATTTGTTGCTAAGGTAATTAGCAAGCAAGCTAGGATTTGTGGGTTAAGAATACTTATGCTTATTTAACTTAGTCTCCGATGTGAGGGTTGACTTAGTGGGATTAATCCATCATAATTATCATAGTTGTGGTTATGGCAAGGAAGGGATTCCATAACTCATCCCAAGTCAAGATTTTATTTATGTTTTGAACCACTTTTCCATTACTTTTTAGCCTTAGTTGTTTATATTACATACATAGTTCTTTTATTCCTTTATTAGTTATTATTAATTGCAATTTTGTTTAGTTCTTTTATCTCTTTATTTGTTGCTTCCTTATTATTGAAAAAACCCCTTTGATTCTCACAACCAAAATTGTGCATTTGTTGGTATTAGTTCCTAGGGAAGACGACCCGAGGTTTGATTACTCTCGGTTAATTAGAAATTTTAAACTTTGATGTTTGGGATTTAAATTGCCGGATTGGTCTATACCTACTAACGAATTGATGCTTGTCTTGAGTGATTCCAAACACACAAGTAAAATCTCATCTATTAAATTTGGCGCCGTTGCCGGGGATGCAATTGAGTGCTAACTTTTGGTTGTTGTAAATATGTTGATAGTGTAAATATCTTACTTTTTGGTTGTTTGGTTATTTTTGTTTATACTTAGGTGTTTGTTTTTCTTGTTTGCTAATGTTTTTTATTTTTATTTCCTACTTTCTATATGAGCTATCACCCTTGTTTCTTGGAGCTTGGTTGTAAGTATTTTATAGGACATGATGAATTCAAATTGGAATTTCTTCATGGAGTGGGAGAACCAATTTAGGGAAGAACCAATTGCATATGAACAACACTCATGGCAAACACCTCCCTCATACTACAACGAGCCAACCCCTCCCCTATGTGAATACCAAATCCAAAGATATGAAAGATACCCCCTACCTAACCCTCAACCACCAAGCCTTCAAGCACCACACCATACACCTCCATGGGATCAAAATGTTTATACACCTTGTTACCAACCATATGAACCACCACACCCTTATACACCACCTCAATATCCCTACCCACATGACACACCTCCCACATATACAACCTTCCTCCCAACCTTTGAACCCTCCATTCCACCAAAATGTGAAGTTCTCCAACCCTTGGCCCAAGAACAACAAGACCTTCAAGCATTCTTCCAAGAGTAAGAAGGGTTCCGAAGGAAGCAAAGGGAATTTACGGCTATCATAGCCGAAGCGGTGAACCGCTTGACTCTACTACACTTAAGAACTCAAGACATCCCCCTCGAGAAAGGTGGAGGATCAAGTATGGAGTGTAGTAAGGAGGAGAAAATGGAGCCTCAAGGGAAGGTAGAAGAGTTAGGACAAGAATTGCAACAAGAGGAGAAAGGTAGAACTTGTGAAACGAAAGAGGTGAATGGAGAATTGAGAGAGTTTGATCAAGAAGTGGATTGCGTCATCAATGATTTTTGTCCACCTTGGTCAACCCTCTTAATGATCTAGAAGATCCATTTTCTCTTGATTTTGAGAGAGAAAGGGAAGGGCTTGAAAAGGGTGGTGAGGAAGAGGTAGATACCCAAGAAGTGGAAGCAATTGTGCAAGAACTTAATAGGATAATTCCACCCCAAGGACAAATTGAGTGGGTAACAATATCTTCCATGAGCTTTATAGGCCCGCATCAATTTGCTCTCTTGGAAACGGATTATCAACTAAAGGTGATTCTTTGGGTGTTAAATGGTGAAGGAATGGGTGTTGGTTGTCAAAGAAATTCAAGGCATAAATGGTGCAAGGTTCAATTTGGAGGAGTTCAACACTCAAGTGGTGCTTCAAAGGTGCTTGGGAAGGTTGTTCATCCAAGGGTACAAGTGAAAGTCAACAAGAGGATGATTGAGAAACCAAAGTGTTGGATCCGGGCATACAACTCTACAACAATCAATTTTGGATCCAAATCGTTTGCTTGAGGTTGCTTGAGAGCTTGATGTACTTTGTGTGGGATCCTGGAGGATTTTTGAAGAGCAAGCATGGTTGGCAACTCAAGGATGGATTGAAGCACAAGCCGCCGTGATGTGAGCTCCAACCAAAAGTCCAACTTGAGGACTTAAAACCAAAGTGCTAGGTGGGAGACACCCCACCATGGTAATATCCTTTCAACCCTTCTTTCTTTTAATTTTGTCTATTGAATTTTTGTCTCTTTAATTAGTATATTTTGATTGCATTCTAGCCTTAAGTTAGTTGCGTTTTATGTTTGATCATGTATTTTTGATGAATGATGTAGTTTGGTCTTGAAAAAACCTTGATTGATATCATGGTTGGTGCCTTAGAGGCTTTAAAAATGTTGCAGAAACAGAGTTCTGTGCGTGCGTACAGCCTCGTGCGAACGCACACTTTCCCTGTTTTTCCCCAACTGTACGGGCGCACAGAAGTGTGCGTGCGCACACCTATTGTAGCACGCTCTGTTCGCAATGCTCGCACCTTCTATGCACGCGCACCCCCAACACTTTCATACTGTGCACAAGCACACTATCTTGAGCGTACGCACACATGGTCATTTTTCCCTGTTCAAAAAAAAAAAAGAGTGTTCTGTGCGTGCGCGCACACTTGTGCGCACGCACACATCTTGGGACCCCCTCTGCCAGCAGCGCTCGCACGTCCTGTGCGTAGGAATGCCCCTTGATTTTGTTGGTGTGTGTATGCATACACCTTTGTGCGTACGCACAGGTCACGGTCTGGGAAATAATGAGGAAGGGTGCCCTGTTGCGCCACTCCTCACCCCTTTTCTTCTTTCCTTCTTTCTTCTTCTACCTCTCTAACCAAACCCAACCCTTCTTCTGGTGACCACCACCGTCGCCGTCCGACCGCCGCCAGTGCTGAAACCACCACCACTACCGTCTCTCTCTCCTCTTTTCTTCTTCTTTCTTTCTTCTTTTTCTTCTTTCTTTCTTCTCTTCTCCGGCGAAGTTCCACCGTCGTGAGCCTCACAGTGGCTAACACAAGTTCCACTGTTACCTACCCCTTTCTTTTCTATTCTTCATCTTTTCAATTTTCTTATTTTAATCTTCTTTTTTATGCTTAGTTGGTTGCTTAATGTTTACTTTCTTTATTTAACTTTGGTTATTTAGCTTAACTTTTGCTTAATTGCTTGTTTGTTGCATTGCAAGTATTCAATTGTTGACTTATGGGTTGTTGATGTTTGAAGTTTGGTTGAATTAATGAATATGTGCACCGCAGACCATGTGTTTATTTAAATGCTTGAACAAACTTTTTGTTTAATTCATATCCTTGTTTAGCGTTCTAATTAAGAATTGTGCACTTTTGAATGATTATAATGTTATTTTGGATTGGAATTTCAATCATGTACTTGTTCATTGTCTTGAGTTGCTAGCACCAAAATGATTTAGAAAGTGACTTTTTGTCTCTTATTTAGTGAAAATTTAACAAGTACATATTGAATTTAGTGAATTGAATGGAATTGCTTGTTCATCATGGTTTTAAAGTCAATATAATCACATCATAAGGTTTTTGCTCCTTGTTAATGCTTTGCAGTTGTTTGAGTTGACTTTACTTGATTCATATCAAGACTTGTCACTTTTTGTAGCAAGCACCTTCCCATGTGATTATTGCCTTATTCTTAAGGATGAATAGGTAATTTCTCTTCATCATTGCATTGGTTATTTTTTGTTGTGCTATTTTATAACAATTTTGCACTTTCACTTGCACAACTTCAATATCCAATAATTCCTATATTCAATTCACTCTTGTTGTAGTTGCCTAAGTTTGCTTGTGTTTAATTGATGCTCATTCATCACTTGCATCTTAGGCCATTTAGTTGAGAAACTCATGCTTACTTTTTCATTGTGTGGATGTCATTTTAACTGGCCGTTGTGTGTATTCTAACCGCGAGCATCATTGGAATACACACACGGCTCGATTTTTATTATCATACCACACCACTATACAACTTCCTCAATTAGATGCTTGAATTGCTCTCTCCTTTACCTTCTTATGCTACTTGCCTATGAGTTCTAATCATACTTTAATCATTCTTTTCAAGGATGAGACATAAAGGCAAGAAGCCAGGAGAGGAGGAGGAAACCGACGATGGAGATGCCGAGCATGCATTGGACTTGGCAATTTCCATGCAACCCAAACTCCCGCATCCGTCAGCTGAGGATGGAGCACCTTAGAGACATTCTCCCCGGATCGTGTTCGTGCACGGAGGACCGTGCAACGCTTAAGTGTGGGAAAGGATTCGTCATTTTGGGGAGTAAACTTGCTTTTCCCAAACACTCTGCACTTTCATTTTTTGTTTTCTTTTAGTAGGTTTCTTGTATATATTTGGAGTATTTTTTACTATTGCATTGCATTTTCTTTTAGTATATGATGCGTGAGCATCTTTCCTATCTTTTCCTAGAGAATTTACATTTAATTTGTTGAGTTTAATCAAGAATTAATTATCTTTTAGCCACTATGGATGCTACTTTGAGTCGTGTGCAATTCTATTTATTTTAGGTAGCATTCGACTGGATTTGATGGAGTTTCTGCAGAAAAAGAGAAAAAGGCTATATAGGGCAGGAATGACTTAGAGGAAGGAGAGAAATCTTGCACAAATGGAAGGAGCACAAGAATTCAAGGAGATGACCAGCGAGGAGAGAAGCGTGCGCATGATTTGGAGATTTGCACAGTGACGCGTGCGCGTACCTGACGCGTACGCGTGACACGCGAAGAAGACCATCGACGCGTACGCGCGACTGACGCGTATGCGTGACATGCGACACGTGCAGAAAACGCCGAAAATGTTGATTGCTATAATTAGTTCTGATTTAAACTTTAATTTTTAAAAATAGTAAAAGATGTTATATTAGTTTTAGAAAATAGATTTTAAATTAATTAGGATTAGATATAAAAGGGAAAAAACCTTCTCTTCTGGGCGAATTCCAACAGAATTCCACCTCAGCCCAATTTACAGTTTACCAGAATCCTAGTTTTCACTCTTTTCCATGAGCAACTAAACCTCCACTGTTAAGGTTAGGAGCTTTGTCTATTGTATGAATTGATACTATTATTTTTCTATTTTAATTCATGTACTGATTTATATTTCAAGGATTATTTTCGTTCTTTATATTATGAATTTGGGTGGAACGGAAGTATGACCCTCTTTCTAATTGAGTTCTTGTATAACTTGGAAAAGCTCTTTACTTGAACAGCAGCTTGAAAACATATTCTCCCAAAAATGTAGAGAAATATGTGCAGTTGATTATCAAGTCCCAAGAAGAGGAACAAGCAAATTCCTTCCCAAGAGATATAATGCAAGATCCTATAGAAGAAAGTGAGGAAATCAATCAAAAGAGTTTATGCTCCAATGAATTAGATAACTTTTCACCCTCACATATGGAAAGAAGAGGAAGATGCTAAAACAAAGGAGGAAGATGCACAAACAAAGGAGGTTGTAAGAGATGAAAACAATCATGGAAATCTACACTCTAATGAAGTAGAGACTGGCATAGATAGTGAGTTTATTGAACCACCAATTTAGAAAGTTCTTAATGAAGGGTACACTCTAACCATCACACAACACCCAAATTTGGAAATCAAAGAAGTGAAGGAAACTAAGGAAAGCACTAAAAAGGGGATTGTGACCAAGAAACAGAAGAAAATATCCATGAAAAAGAGAAGGTCAAAAAAAAATCCAACCTCTACACCAACAAGCAAGGTGAATCAAGTTAATCACAATAAAAAAAAGCTTGTTCGGAGGAATTTATATTAGGGGGCACTAATTTTCACCTCTCCCCCCTTGGAGACATTTCTTTTAACCAACTGGAAGAAGAGGAAGAAAATTCAACAATTAAGTGTCAAGCTAGTGACATTAAAGAAACGCTTGTCGGGAGGCAACCCGATAATTTCGTATCCTTAGTTATTTTTTGTAGTAGTGATTTTCTTACTTATTTGATTTTTATTGAGTTTTTACTATTTTTCTTTTGTTTTAAGTGTGTTCTGATCATGCAGCTATTTTAGAACAGAAACCGAATACTGCGGAAAAAAAGAAAAAAAAAGGCCGAAAGTTGCGCTGGAGTTGTGCAGGAACTATGCCTCGCATACCAGCTCACCCACGCGTACGCGTACCAGATGCGTACACGTCACTTTGGTTTTCGGCGATCCACGCGGGAGCGCACATGGCACACACGTGTGCCTTGAAAAATCGACATAAATGGGTGCATGGCCAAAAGTTATGCTGGTCTCGCGCTGGTACTATGCTAGCCGCGCAACTCAACCCACGCGTCCGCGTCCCTGACGCGTATGCGTCACCCTCACCAAGTGGCCAACCACGCGTACGCACGCTGTGTGTGTACGCGTCGATCACGTCGTATCACTTACCCAGCGCGTCACCCTGTTTTCATTCTCTCTCCCTCCCAAATCCTAATTCTCTCTTGTTCTTTTGTCCTTTTATTCTTCTTTTGTCATACTATTTGTTTTTTTTCGTGTGTCTTTTTATGTCCCTCTCTATTTTCAGTTCTTCTTTGCTTGCAGACAAGCAAACCTTTAAGTTTGGTGTTGTTGCTTCGCTTATGGCTTTTCTGTTTATTTTTATGGGACCAAAGAGAGGTGAATCATCTTCACTAAGGAGCATAGCCGGAGGAATGAGATGGCCGCCAACATAATTGAGGTGGTTGAGTTCCTTTCATTCTATTTCCCTTTTCGTTCTTATCTTGTTGTCTTCTGTTTTCTGTTGCTTTGATTGCCTGCATGATCTTTAGTACTTTCAGTTCTTAGAATGAGTTTTATTCTGTTATTTGTTTATAATTTAAAAATAAAAAAAATTTGTCTCATGTACCACTCACTGAACTTGAATCTAAAAAGAAAAAGAAAAAGAAGTGATGTATTCCATGAGAAATTGAGTTTAATTTTTAGAGTAGTCTCATTTATTCAAATGTGGTGGTATTTTCTGTGACTCTGAATACATGACATGAATATTGCATATTTAAATTTGAATCAAAGAATGTTGATGTACAAGGAACAGAAATTTAGAGAATTATTATAACTTCTCTGAAATAAATAAAAATTTAATCCTTGAAGCAAAAGAGATAGCAAAATAAGCATAAAAGTAAGGTCCAAGGCTCTGAGCATCAATGACTAGGGAGTCTGAAATAATCAAAAGCTCAAAGAGTTGTTTTCCTAGTTATATGCTTGAGGTATTCTTGTTTCAAGTAAACTTTGAGACAGAATATTTAGAGTCGTGACCAAATGCATTCAGCAGAGTACGCTAAATGCTTTGAGCACCACTATCTGGGAGTAACTGGAAAAAAAAAGAGAGAAGAAAAATTAGAATTTAAAAAGACTTCCCCAATCAAGTGCTTGTGGTGTTTCTATGTCAAGTAAAGCTTGAGACAAAACATTTAAAGTCACGGCTAGGCTCAAGGTGCAAAGCACCAAAGAAAAGAGAATCAAAGAAAAATTGCTGTGTTCAAGCGTTAAATTGAGTTACAAAAGATCAGAGAATTCATAATATGTTCCGGATTCTAATTCCAAATGACACTGACATCTTTCTGATTCAAAGGAGAGTGAGATGCCAAAACTATTCAAGATTTGCAGTTGTAAACCCACTATAAGAAGACACATGAGCTCAATTGAACTCTCATTCTCATGCATATTCACATCTTAACGTTGTATTAGTTTTAGTTGCTTGAGGTCAAGCAACAATTCAAGTTTGGTGTTGTGATGCGTGAGCATCTTTCCTATCTTTTCCTAGTGAATTTACATTTAATTTGTTGAGTTTAATCAAGAATTAATTATCTTTTAGCCACTATGAATGATACTTTGAGTCATGTGCAATTCTATTTATTTTAGGTAGCATTCGTCTGGATTTGATGGAGTTTTCGCAGAAAAAGAGAAGAAGGCTATATAGGGCAGGAATGACTTAGAGGATGGAGAGGAAGCTTACACAAATGGAAGGAGCACAAGAATTAAAGGAGATGACCAACGAGGAGCAACGTGTGTGTGTACCTGACGCGTGCACGTGATTTGGAGATTTGCACAGCGATGCGTGCGCGTACCTGACGCATACGCGTGACACGCGAAGAAGACCATTGATGCGTACGCGTGACTGATGCGTACGCGTGACATGCGCCATGTGCAGAAAATGTAGAAAACGCTGATTGCTATAGTTAATTCTGATTTAAGCTTTAATTTTTAAAAATAGGAAAAGATATTATATTAGTTTTAGAAAATATATTTTAAATTAGTTAGGATTAGATATAAAAGGGAAAAAAAACTTCTCTTTTGGGCGAATTCCAATAGAATTCAACCTCAGCCCAATTTACAGTTTACCAAAATCCTAGTTTTCACTCTTTTCCATGAGCAACTAAACCTCCACTGTTAAGGTTAGGAGCTCTATCTATTGTATGGATTGATACTATTATTTTTTTTATTTTAATTCATGTACTAATTTATATTTCAAGGATTGTTTTCATTCTTTATCTTATGAATTTGGGTGGAACGGAAGTATGACCCTCTTTCTAATTGAGTTCTTGTATAACTTGGAAAAGCTCTTTACTTGAACAACAGCTTGAAAACATATTCTCCTAAATTTCTAAATTATCTGGATTTAACGGAATACGTGACATATAATCCTCTTATATTTGGGTAATTAGGATTTTTGTGGTATAATAACTAGAATTAAACTTCACCCCCTAATTGGAATTAATTGACCAAGGAATTGGCAGTTGATGAAAGTTGGAGGAGACTAGAAAGGTCTAAGGAATTAGGGTCTAGTCATATAGTTTGCCATGAATTAAATCTTGCATGATTAAAATAAATTAATAAGAAAATTCAATCCGGAAAATAGATAACTCTGAAGCCTTAACTGCCTTCTCCATATTGTTTTTCCAACTTATTTACTTGCATGTCTTCTGATATTCTGAATTTACTGTTTAATGGTTTTAAACTCTCAAACACTATTTTCTGCTTGTCTAACTAAGTAAATTAATCAACCATTATTGCTTAGTCCCTCAATCCTCGTGGGATCGACCCTCAGTCACCTGAGGTATTACTTGATACGACCCGGTGCACTTACCGGTTAGTTTGTGGTTATAAATTCCGCACTAGTATACATATCATAGTTTATTTCTAGTTATTGCATGTTGCATTTTTTGCATCTTTTTCATAGTATATATTTTATAGATAGAAGTTGTGATTGGATGAAGTAAATAGTATAGCACCTAGTTCAATTTTGTCCTAATTGTTCATGTTAATTTTTTGCAATGTTGAAAATTAGGAATAGAACTATGAAAATTTTTGAAAATTGCATCCATCATATCATACATACATATAGAAAATAAATTTTGGTGAAAAAACGACAAAGATTTCCAAGAATTTTGTCTCAAGGGCATTCTATTGAATTGATTAGAAAACTATTTTTAAAACTTGCTTGAATGATTTCTTGGTAGAACATAAAAGAGAGAAAGAATAAATACCTTGTGAGTTGTTGAGCTTATATTGAGTGGTTACACATTATAACCACAATTTTTGTTCATTGTGTGCTATATCTCCTTCTATGATTGTAATCTTGGTTTTGCTTGATTCTTTATTTCCGATGTTTGATGTCTTGAATGCATTTAGCATGATTGAGGCCATTTTTGAATTAAACTCACTCACCCATATGGACCTACCCTTGCATCTACCTTTGTTAACCCCTTTTGAGCTTTTTAATCCCCTTTGTTCTAATTGTTAGCACACAACCTTAAGCAAAAAACCATGAATAACCTTGAATTGCTTCTTTGATTAGCTTAGGTTGAGGAGTGTGTGTCATTTAAGTGTGGGGGAAAGTATGGGAAGCATTGGTAGATAACATTTTGTTTTGGGTAATTATTGAAAATTTGGAAAAAATGGGTGCTCATTCATGTATCAATTTGCTTTAACCATATGCATTTGTCGTAGAAAAAAAAAAGAAATAGAAAAAAATGAAATGAAATGAAAGAAAAAATATAGTAATAAGATGGGACAAAAGCTATCCCAAAGAAAGAAAAAAATAAATAAGAAATGCATATGTGTTTTGAATAGAAACTAAGGCATGAATGTGTGTGTGAAAAGAAGTAATGGGTGGCAAGGATGCATTGTTGTGATTTGATTGATATAGGTTGAGTTGGATACTTAAGCTAATCAAAGATTCAATCTTTTAGTCCACTTAGCCATATATTCATCTTACCCTTACCCTAACCCCATTACAACCTTCTAGAAGACCTCATGATACTTGTATACATGCATCAAATACTTGTTAATTGTTAGATGAAAAGCAAAACCTTGAAAACATGATTAGGAAGAGACTTGAGTGATTAAACCCTTAGACACCGAGTGATTAGAGTGTATACATACACCTAGTGAGGGTTCAATTACTCAATTCTATGTTTCTATACCCCTTATCATGCATTCTTGCAAGTTGCTTCGTTTTAATGATTTAAATCAATTCTCTAGATTTTGCTTGCATTGGATTATTCCTTGATTTGCCCTATATGTCTATACTATTGCTTGGGAATTTGATTGTTTGTTTTCCCCAGTTCCATAGGAATTTCATAGATAGATAGATATATATAGATAGTATATAGTATACCTTGCATGCATATAAATAGTTGCATTCAATAAGTTGGTTACCCCTTTGACTATTTTCCTTGTTGGTTTAGCATGAGGACATGCTATTGTTTAAGTGTGGGGGAATTGATGAGTCCATATTTGATGATATATTTTAGCTTGATTTGGATGGATTTCATCACATAAACTCACACTTAAGTACTCAAATAGCATATTTTTTTATTTCTCCCTAATTTGGACATAAATATGAAAACATGCGTTTTTGTTCCTAAACTAGTAATTTTAATTCCACTTTCATATCATTCGATGTCGTGATGTGTTTTGTGAGTAATTTCAGGTCATCTTGGCAAGATTGGCTAAGCAAAAGTGGAAGAAGGCATGTAGAAGGGAGAACACATGAAGAAAACAAGTAAAAGCACACACAGGCAAGTGTGCGTGCGCACAAGCTTGCATGCGTACGCACAAGAGGAAATTTGCATGTGTGCGTACGCACAGGTCAACATTCAGCAGAGTGTGCGGACACACACATCTGTGTGTTTGCACAGGTCCCTGCACGTGATTTCATTAATGAAACGCATGCTATGCGTTTTATGAGGGCTTTTGGCCCATTTTGGAAGGCTTGGATGCTGATTTTTGGAGTGCTATATAAGGGGAATTCAACACATGAAAAGAAGAGGCTTTCATTAGGTTAGATTAGGTAGAAAATGCATTAGGAGTAGGAGTAGGAATAGAGTAGAAAATACTTTCTTAGGGTTTAATTTCCATCTCCATTGTAGCATTTTATAGAAGCTTTCATCTTTGATTTTGCCCCTTTCATTGTAAGTACTCTAAATTTCACCTTTAATTATAGCACTTTTACTTTCATTTGCTTTGGTTCAAGTTACTTGTTTATAATTGCAATTTTGTGTTACTTGAGGTTTTGATTGATGAATTTAATATTTCATGCTTCCTTTATGTTTGATTGCTTGTCTATATTTGGTTTTGTTGATAGTTGGTTATAGTTTCCTTTCTTTCCTTACAATTTTCCATGTTTTACTTTTATGCATACAAGGTGTTTGTGGAAATGTCAACCTTAGAATTCGAGTAGACTTTCCCACCTTGGCTTGTGGTTTGAGTTCCTAGGATACTAAAGTCATAATGTCCGACATTTAGTGGTAATTCTTGGGTAGTTAGTTGACTCTTGTTTCCATTGACGCTAGCTTTTTATCAATTAGTTTGGTAAGTTAGCTAGGACTTATGGATTAAGATCAATTATGCTTGCTTGACTTACTCCTCGATGGTTGGGGTTGACTAGGCGAGATTGACTCATCATAATTACCATAGTCGTAGTTATAGCAATGATAGGATTCCTTGGATCCTCATTCCCAAGTCAAGGCTCTTTTTGTGTTTATAGCATTTTCACTAGTTTTGATCTTGTTCCTTGTTACTTGAATTAATTCCCAATTTTGCTTCTTCCTTAGTTCTTTGATTACTTAGTTTCTTTAATCTTTCATTTTTTAATTCAAAACCCCTTTTTGTCTTCACAACCAAAAGAGCAACACTTCCAATTGTATCCTAGGGAGAACGACCCGAGGTTGAAAGACTCTCGGTTATTTTGAATTTGAATTTGACATTTGATTAAGAGAATTCATCGTTGATTTGGACTCTGCTACGAACGAATTGATTCTTGATTCTAAATCGATGGTAAAATCTTTTCTTATCACATTCCCTCACACAACAAGTGCTAAGCTTGCAAGACGAAGTGCAAAAGATCCGAGCCTCTAGCAAGAATATGGAAGCACAGTTGAATCAGGTTAAACAGCACTTGTCTGAACAGATAAGAGAAGAATCCCAAGCTCTTCAAATAAGGAACACCGTGAACACCCAACCTCAGAATAATAAGAGTCGGGGAGAAGAGCTGGCAGAAGATGAACAAGCTGTAGTTCAAAGCACTCATGAGAGCGCTGAACTCCCAGAAGGGGGCAGCCCAGGCATTGAACGCCAGTTCAAGGGAGGCCAGACACATGTAAGTGCTGGGAACACCTCTCCTACGCAAGCTGGTAATCCTTCTATAGGTACTATGGGCACTCACCCTACACCACTCATGGGCCTTGAGTACAAGGCCAAGTTACCATACCCTCAAATAATCTAGAAAGTAGAAAAGGATAGGCAATTTGCCAAATTCTTAGAAGCTTTTAAGAAGATAGATATCAAAATCCCCTTTGCAGAGGCTCTTGAACAAATTCCTTCATATGCTAAGTTTATGAAAGAAATACTGAATAAATCCAAGAGAAGAGTGTCTGGCCCTCATTAGTACCAAGGAGGCTGAGCCTAAGATGGTACACACTGTTGAGGAACTAAATAAAGAAGAGACTCAAGAAGAGGCTGGAAGCACACTGTTACACAACCCTCTTATGGGAAGAAAGCCTGAAGTACCACACCCTCACAAGACCCAAAAGGAAACAAAGGATGAGCATTGCTCACAGTCCTTAGACGGCTCTAAGAAGCTGCAAATCAATAGTCCTTTTGCTGAGGTTTTGGAGCAATGGTCTCTATCTACTGGAAGAAACCTCTCCGATGCTGAGAGAGGCAAATTAGTGATGAGGTTACAGAATGATTACATGATTATCAAGGTCCTTAAACCTCCACTACCCCCTGACAAAGGAAGTACTTCCATGCAGAGTACAATACTGAAGACTCCTCCCTTGGTGAAAGCTCATACAGTTTCCCCAGGCGTCAAACTTAAGTTTGGTGTTGGGCAGTCACCACCCACCAAGGAGGAAGGTCCCAAGAGGAAGATGCATAGGGGATGGTGAAACAATACAACCCCTACCCTAACAAGCAAGGAGAATCAAGCTGATTACACTAAAAGAAAGCTTGTTCGGAGGAATTCAAATATGAGGTCCCTAATCTCCTCCTCCTCTCCCATAGAGTCATTTCTATTAACTGACTGGAAGAGCATGAAGAAAGTCAACAATCAAGTGTCAAGCTAATGACATTAAAGAAGTGCATGTTAGGAGGCAACCCAACCATGAAGTAGAGTATTTCTATTTCTTCTTTAGTTTATTTCTATTTGAGTTATTTCAGTTTATTTTTATAGTTGTTTCCTTTGCCTTTTAATGTTTGTGATCATGTGCAGGATTTAGAAAAGAAACAAGTGCATTGAAAGATGAAGAACAGAACTCCCTGGGAAGACCCCTAGTTGGCGTTGAACGCCACACAGGGGGCAGCATGGGCATCCAACGCCCATCAAGGAGGCCAAACCTGGCGTTGAACGCCACACAGGGATCACCCTGGGTGTTCAACGCCCCACAGGGAGCAGAGACCTGGCATTAAATGCAGGGAAGGGGTGAATGATAGGTGGCGTAGGTGTACAATCTGTGGGCCCCACTGGCTGAGAGGATCTCAGATTTTGAGATCCCTGGCCCCTGTTGGGCGTTGAATGCCCAGAGCACCTCTTGTGTGGCGTTCAACGCCAAGCACTTGCCCCATATAGAGCGTTAAAAGCTAGGAAGGGAGTCCCTGGGCGTTTAACGCCCTATATAAGGCAAAGGCTTCGCGTTGAACGCCACACAGGGGTAACCTGGGCGTTCAATGCCCAACAGGGGCCAGGGATCTCAAAACTTGAGATCCTCTTAGCCAGTGGAGGCCACAAATTCTACACGTACCCCACCTATCATTCACCCTTTCCCTTCCCTCCCTCTATCTCCACTTCTTTCTTCTTCTTCTACTCTTTTCTTCCCAATTGTTCATATTTGCTCGAGGACGAGCAAAACTCTTAAGTTTGGTGTTGCAAAAGCCTTACTTTTTGACTTCTACCACTCCTATGTATGGCACCAAAGACTGGTGAAACCTCAAGGAAGAGGAAGGGAAAGGCACTTGCCTCTACTTCCTTCACCTCATATGTCACTTACGTAATTCAGCCAGAATTATCATAGAAGGAGACATCCTCATTGAAGAGGACAAGCCCATCACTAAAAGAAGGATGGAGCATATTAGAGAGCCTACACATGCACCTCAATAAGAGCATTTAGAGCTACCTCAACAAAAAATCCCTAAGATGCCTCAAGGGATGAACTTTCCTCTCCAAAACTATTGGGATCAACTGAACACCTCAATAGGGGATCTAAGCTCAAACCTGGAGCAACTGAGGTTGGAACATCAAGACCACGCCACTATCCTTCATGAAATAAAAGAATATCAAAGAGTTATAAGGGAGGAGCAACAGAGGTAAGGGTGAGACATAGAGGAGCTCAAACGCTCTATTGGATCCACTAGATGGAGTAGGAGTAGTAGCCGCGTCACTAAGGTGGTCCTGTTCCCTTAATCCCTTTGCTTATGTTATTTTTCTGTTTTCCATGTATTTTGTCTTATTGTCTATTTTTAGTGCCTGATCATCTTTGTTCATGTCTTAAGGCTATGAAATATTCCATATATCTCTAACCATACTTAAAAGAAAAATTTTACTTGAAAAAGAATAGTAAGATGCATGAACTCGAGTTATATAATAAGAATAGTCCAATTACTTGATGTGGTGGCATTACTTCTACTTTCTGGATGCATGAATGAATAGTGCATATTTGATGTTGGAATTAAGAATGTTAGCTCCTGAAAGAATGATGAAAAAGATGAAGTATTATTGGTGATCTGAAAAATCCAAAAATTGATTCTTGAAGCAAAAAAAAAGCAGCCAAAAGAAAGAAAGAAAAAGAAAGAAGCAAAAAAAAAAGAAAAAAAAAAGAAAAATTCAATAGCTCTTTAAACCAAAAGGCAAGAGCAAAGATCCAAGGCTTTGAGCATCAATGGTTAGGAAGGGCTAAAAGAAACAAAATCTTGGCCTAAAAAGTTCAAATGAGCTCCTTCCCCTAACTAAATGCTTGTGGTGTGAAGGTGTCAAGTGAAAAGCTTGAGACTGAGCAGTTAAAGTCGTGATCCAAAGCAAAGAGTGTGCCTAAGAACTCTGGACACCACTTTCTATGGATTCTAGCAAAGCTGAATCAAAATCCGAAAGGGTTCACCCAGTTAAGTGTCTGTGGCATTTATGTATCCGGTGGTAATATTGGAAAACAAAGCGTTTAGAGTCATGGCCAAGACTAAAAAAGAAGCTCTGTTCATGAATAAAAAAGAACTAAACTAGGAGAGTCAATAATATCATCTAGATTCTGAGTTCTTAAAGATGCCAATACTTTTGAGCTTCAAAGGAAAGTGAGATGCCAAAACTATTCAGAAGTAAATAGTTACTACCCTGCTCATTTGACTGAAACTGATCTTCACCAAAACTGAGATTTATTGTATCCTTCTATTTCTTTTTAATCCTACTTGTCTTTGGTTTCTTGGGGACAAGCAACAGTTTAAGTTTGGTGTTCTGATGAGCGGATATTTTATACGCTTTTTGGCATCATTTTCATATAGTTTTAGCTATGTTTTGTTTAAGTTTTATCATATTTTCATAGGTTTTAGTGAAAAATTCACATTTTTGGATTCTACTTTGAGTTGTTGTGTTTTACTGTAATTTTAGGTATTTTCTAGCTGAAATTGAAGAGTATTAGAAAAGTCCGATTCATAGGCAAGGAAAGCATATCAGATGTTGTCCGGATCTGACCTCCATTCATTCAAACGAGTATTTCTTGAGCTATAGAGGACAAAATAACGTGCTCTTAATGGCGTTGAAAAGATAACTTTTAGATCTTTCCAGCAATATATAATAATCTATGCTTTTCTTCGAAGGATCCTATCCAAAACTGGCGTTAAACACCCACTTCTTCCCTCCTATCTAGCATTAGACGCCCAAAAGGGAGTAAGCTGGCGTTGGATGCCCAAAAGGGAGCAAGCTGGTGTCCAACACCCCAAAAGGAGTCATAGGACGAGGAGACACGCTAAGCTCATCCCAAGAACCCAACTCAAGTGGGCCCGCAAGTGGATTTTTGCACCTCTAGCCTATTCTATCATATTTTTGTACTTCTTAGTTACTAGGTTATTATATATAGGAGGTGATCACCCTTGTTTAGGATCTTCTTCCCCCACTTTTACTTTTGAATATTATTGTACAGTATGAGTCACTAACATCCAATGTTAAGGTTAGAAGCTCTGCTAATTCTTATGGATTAATAATATCATTGTTGTATTTCTATCTATGCTTGATTCCATTCTAAGATGTATGTTCGTTCTTCATCCTAATGAATTGGGAGTGTAACTTGACTGTTATCCCTATTCTACATGGGTTCTTGCGAGTTCTTGACGGGATAGTACTGAACCACAAGCTTGATTATACATCTCTTAGACGGCTAATCCACAACTTCATTGAGGACTTGCAGACATCAGTTCAGCCGAGGTACGGGGGAGGGGGGGATTAGGGCCTTTGTGGTATAGGCTAGAATCAATGGAGCAGCATTCTATGATCCGGAAGATCCGACCTTGTTTGTGGCACTTTGAGTAGGATCACCAAGGGAATGGACTGCAGGAGCTTCATGATAAACCCCAATTTGTGGTTTATATTGTGTAGAATTTGGGGGGTTTTGTCAATATTTCTCACACTTATTCACTAGAATTGTATGGTTTTGTGTTCTTTTCCTAATATTGCTTCATTAAAAAACATGCTTCTTTTGCCTTAAAATTGCTATATTTTGATTCTCTTCTATTACCATTCGATGTTGTGACGTGTTTGTTGAGTGATTTCAGAATTTATAGGGCAAGGATGGCCTAGAAGAGAGAAAGAAAGCATGCACAAGAGGAAGGGACATGAAGATTTGGATTTTGGGAATTCCATCATGGATGCGCACGCGCACCTCGCACGCACGCGTGGATGAGGATAGCTGAAAGCGGCACACAAGGATGGACGCATCCGCGTGGATCAGAGAAATCCCATCGATGCGCACGCACACATGGCGCGCACGCGTGGATCACAAAAGCAATCGGCGCACACGCACGCATGGTGCGCACGCGCGGAAAGCTGCATGTAACCTCATTAAAGGAAATCGTGCCTGGCGATTTCTGAGGTTCATCAGGCCCAAATTCAAGTTGTTTTTGCATGGAAAAGACCCAAGGTTGCTAGGGGGAAAGGACGGGATCAATCATTTTACACTTAGACACAATTTTAGCTAGTTTTTGGTTCTTTGTTCTTGTAGAGAGAGAAACTCTTGTTCCTCTCTAGATCTAGCCTTAATTTGATCTTCCCTTGTTGAATTTTGAATTGGATCTTGTTAATTACTAGTTTTAATTGTTTAATTTGAATTCTCTAGTATAATTTTGTTTAGATCTTGTGTTATCTTTATCTTTCCTTGTTGTTTGTCATTTTACACCCATTTAATGAATCTCGTAGATCTTGATTTGTTATTGTTGCATTGATGATTTCCATGATTAATTGTGTTGTTTGAGTGATTGTATGTTGACAATTGTTAGTGGGTACTTGTTAGTTCCAATTTAATTGCAATTTGAATAGGTCTTTTATTAATGCTTACCATGTGTTTGATGAATTGTTTCCTTTGATTATGGAGTAGTCTTTTTTACTCTTGGCCTAGGCTAAGGGAATTGGGTGACCTTGAGTCATTGGGTCTAATGGATTTGATGATTTGGGAACCCTTAGTGGTCAATTTGATAGCCATTGACACTAGCCTACTACTAAGTTAATTAGTAGTTAGGTTGCACCTTATGGTTTGATGTTGGCCAAACCATTTAACATACTTCAAGTATAGAAGTAAACTTAATGAGTTTGGTTCCTCATAATTGTCAAGATATGGTTATTAGACAAGGATAGTGACCCCAATTCCCATGTCTAGCCAAGAGTTGCTTTTATC
The DNA here is from genome assembly GCF_000816755.2 of Arachis ipaensis. Taxonomy (NCBI): domain Eukaryota; kingdom Viridiplantae; phylum Streptophyta; class Magnoliopsida; order Fabales; family Fabaceae; genus Arachis; species Arachis ipaensis. Next base: position 92,145,214 of record NC_029791.2, read on the forward strand.
ATTCGTATTTGAAAACCCAAAAATCTCAATTGCCTTGTCTTAGTTATAGTTACTTGTTTAGTTTAGAATAGAATTACATTGGATGTTACTTTATTAGTTTGGAATTATTTACATTTTTCTCTAATTGTTTGAATTAGTTTCTTGCATTCCAAGATTACTTGCTTGTTAAGATTCCTAGTTTAATTTCTTGCTCATGACTTACAACCCCAGACTTCTAACCAATGTTGAAGCACATGTTTGCCCATTCCTTGTGAGACAACCCGAGGTTTGAATACTTCGGTTACTTTTATGGGGTTGAACTTGTGACAACCAATTTCTCTTCTAAATTTGATACTCGAGGATTGTTGTTGGGAAGAGCTATACTTGCAACGGGATTTTATTGAGAAATTCTATACCAACATAGTCTTCGGGGCGCATCACTTCACCCCCGTTCAGATTGGATGACCACTGACTTGGCGTTTAATCTGATGCAGAGGAGATTAATAACCACTGACCTGGCATTAATCACTTACAGCCTGCCATAGAATGAATCATCAGAAGTTGAAGAAGACAGTGAGAAAAGTTGATCCAGAAGGAGGAAGCATCTCCGAAGCCTCAACCGTTCTCTTATCAATTGATTTCACATCTATACAGTAATACTTTATTTATTCTGTTTTTATGCATTTTTCCACAATAACTATATTTTCTATCCACCTGACTAAGATCTACAAGATAGCCATTGCTTGTTCAAACCAATAATCTCTGGTCTATCTATGCGAATATTGCGGAGTCAATTTCGTGCACCATTAGCTTAGTGAAAGACTAGCATTAATGGAGATCAAATCAATTAACAACCCTAATCTATCAATCAAGAATGGACATCAATGACTCAAAGTTACGAAGGTCCATAATTCCAAGCCAAGAGAGTAGAAAACTAGACTAAAACTAACCCAAGTATTTTATCAAATACTTGGTGTGCATGAAAAGCAAATCATATTAAATTGCAATAATAATAAAATCTAAAGCTACCAAATGGAAGAGAATAATAACAACAACTCAATTAAACATCAATAAACATAAAACTATCAAATTTTATGAAATGGAAATCAAAAGTAACACGAATTCATAAGTATAAAATCAATAAAATAGAGGAAATAACAAGTAAAAATAAGAGAGAAAAGATGTAACAACAACAAATTGTAAGGTAAACTAAATCAAGATAAGTATCAAAACATCAATCTAAGAAAAATTTAACTAATCTACCCTAAATTCTAGAAAGAAGAGAGAGTTTCTCTCTCTAGAAACATGTTATAAGCTAACCTAATTACTCTCTCTTTGTTCCCCTTCAATTAGGCATGAAATAGCTTCAGAAACGAGTAGGATTGGGCTCTGGAAGCCCCGAAATCGCTGCCAGCATTTTGCATTCAATGAAGTCACGTGCTAGGACTTGTGCGTACGCACAGGTGTGTGCGTACGCACACTTGCTGATTCCCTTCTCGTGCGTACGCATGAGTGCAAGAACTTCCAACTGTGCGTGCGTACGCACACTTGCTGAAAAGCTCCAAACTCTATTTCTTCATGAATTATCCATTTTTGCATGCTTTTTTCTCGCTTTTTTAATCCATAATTGTGTTACAAGCCTAAAATCACTCAACGAATGCATCAAGGCATCAAATGGAAATAAAGTGAATAAGATTTAGCAATTCTAGGGCCTAAAAAACCTAACCTATACTATCAACCTAATCTATTAAAAAACAGAAAATTAAACTAACTAACTAATAAATGGAAAGGGTGGTAGATGTGAGTGATGATTAAGTGGGAGAAAAGAGAAGGAGAGATATGGGAGAAGAAGAATAGAAAAAGAAGAAGAAAATAAGAAGTGGGGTGGTGGTGATAAACCAATTGTGCGTACGCACACAGTTCCATGCGTACGTATAAACGGTGAAAGATGGAGGGTGTGTGCACGCACAAACTTGTGAGGATGCTCCCGGAAGAGAAGGTCTTCATGTGGGAAAAGGTCTTCATATGTAGAAGGTGGTTGGTATTTATGAGAGTATTGAGGTGGTGTGGGTATTGATGTTGGAATTGTGGTGGTTCTAAGTGTGGTTCATAAGGTTGTTCATGAGGCACATAAATTTGATGGTATGGTGGGTATAGGTTAGGCTCATTTGCAGGTCTTTGGTGATAGTGTGATGTGGCTTGTAAGTAAAGTTGATCATAATGTTGAGGTTTGATTTGTATTGGTGTGCATCAAGAGGTGGATAGTAGCTATAAGGATATGGAGGAGGTTGTTGCCAAGAGGGATGCCCAGAAGCATATGGCTCCCCACTCAATTGATCTCACAATCCATGATGCATTCCATCAATGAGGTTCTCACTTCCTACAACATCATAACAACTAAACTCCAAGTCAAAAGGGTGAGAATTCATAGAAAAGAGGGAAAATAAAAACAAAAGCTACTAAAAACAAGTAAAATAAACTCCTAAAAATAGCAAAAACAAGCAACCAATCAACTAAAAATAAGCTATTCACAATCCTAGCTACTAACAAACACAAGTAAACAACCAAAAAGCAAGATATTTACATATTAACATATTCACAATAGCCAATAATATTAACAATCATTGCAACTCCCCAGCAACAGCACCAAAAACTTGACAGAGAGATTAATGCTGGTCTAGAATTTCTCAATAGAAAAGAACTTCGTTGCAAGCATAGTCTAGACCGATGATCCACCCTCAACCAAAGTTTAATTCAAAGATGTCACAATCAACACAAAATAACTGGGAGTTTGAAGTCACGGGTCGATCTTCCTAGGAATTGCAATTGAGTACTCAATTATTAGCTATGAGGTATGGGGGTTGTATAGCAAGAGACAACAAATGTAAATAGCAAGTAATTAAAGAAACAAACAATGAATAAATATCAAAAGTAATCAAACTCAAGGCAATTAATCAAAAGAAAGGAGAATTCAAATGCTAAGAAACTTCTTGGCAAGGATTGAAAGTTAAGGTTACCTATCCTAGCCATTGACCACAAACATAGATGATTATGAAGAGTTAATCCTACTTAGTCAACCCTAACATCAAGGATAAGTCAAATAGGCATAATTGATCTTAATCCACAATCCGTGCCAACTCACTAATTAGCTTAGTGAAAGACTAGCATTAGTGGAGACCAAATCAATTAACAACCCTAATCTAACAATCAAATGGACATCAATGACTCAAAGGCACCAAAGTCCTCAATTCCAAGCCAAGAGAGTAGAAAACTAGACTAAAACTAACCCAAGCATTTTATCAAACATTTAGTGTGCATGAAAATAAAAGCATATTAAATTGCAATAATAATAAAATCAAAAGCTACCAAATGCAAGAGAATAATAATAACAACTCAATTAAACATCAATAAACATAAAAATATCAAATTTTATTAAATGGAAATCAAAAGTAACAAGAATTCATAAGCATAAAATCAATAAAATTGAAGAAATAACAAGTAAAACTAAGAGAGCAAAGATGTAACAACAAGAAATTTTAAGGAAAACTAAATCAAGACATGTATCAAAACATAAATCTAAGAGAAATTTAACTAATCTACCCTAAATTCTAGAGAGAAGAGAGAGATTCTCTCTCTAGAAAATGACCTAAAACATGTTCTAAGCTAACCTAATTGCTCTCCCTTTGTTCCTCTTGAATTAGGCTTGAAATAACTTCAGAAACGAGTTGGATTGGGCTCTGGAAGCCCAAAAATCATTGTCAGCATTTTGCATTTAATGAAGTCACGTGCCATGACTTGTGCGTACGCACACCAGGTGTGCGTACGCATGACTACACGAACTTCCAACCGTGCATACGCACGCATCACTGTACGTACACACACTTGCTAAAAAGCTCCAAGCTCTATTTCTTCATGAATTCTCCACTTTTGCATGTTTTTTTCTTACTTCTTCAATCCATAATTTCTTTACAAGCCTGAAATCACTCAACGAATACATCAAGGCATCAAATGGAATTAAACTGAATAAGATTTAGCAATTCTACGGCCTAAAAAGCATGTTTTCACTTTCAAGCACAATTTTGGAAGAAATCATGAAACTATGCTATTTCAATGGATAAATGTGAGAAATGTCAATGAAATCCCGTCAATTAAACCAAATAAATACCATGAAATGTGGATTCATCACTATCTGAATACGTTTTATCTTCTTTTTATCGATAAGTGAATGTTCCATTTCGCGATTTTATGTAACTGCTTTTCAAGCTTCTCGTTAAATACTTTCTTTCAACAAATATATATATTTGTCTTATAATCCACTTTGAGTCGTACCACCTTACTATCATTGACTTATGGCTAGAGTATAAGGATTTGAATATTAGGGTGTTACATTATGGTATCAGAGCAGTTCCTCTTCGTGAGCCTGAGGGATGGACTGCTTATGCTTCAATTGCATACTTTAAGTGTCCATCATGTAGTAGGTCTTGTCCAGATGATAGGAGTTAAAGCTTTATGCAAATGACCATCTTCTGATTTAACTTTGTTAGCCTACCGTGCACATTTCGTGGTATCTGGTTTGGCCACCCTAATGCTATGGGTTTGTGTATTGGGAACACAAATAGGTTATCAAAGACAAATTTGAATTGAGAAGTGATGGGGATTGTTAAGTTTAAGAACGTAATTTTAGGGAATGGTTCTATTTTGACGTATGCTCTTTACTCATGCTTGACATTATCTCTTTCTCTACCAATTGCATTAAAATTCCTTGTTCTTTCTTTCTTTCTTGGAATGTGATTGACTTATTTGTCCACACTTTATCTTATCATACATGTATACCCTTACTTGTCTCTGTATCTGGTTGTATCATGAATCTTTAAAAACGATTATCCTTATCACTATTTATAGCCTTTTTCACAAATTCCTTACTCTTTTATTTGATTCTGGATTTGTTCTGGTGCAACAAATAATTCTTGGATTTCCAAGAACATTAACCCCTAATTTCATTTACTCTCGCTTGTGAACTTTGTGTTCTTGTATTAAATTAAACTCATTCCACCACGACAACGATCTTTAAATCTTTTGAAAACTTTAGGTACTCCTTTTAACTAGTGAATGTCGACGGATGCGCTATACTCGTGCCACATTGTTTGACGAATCATTTATCCTTCTTTTTCTCATCTTGGAATTCCCTATTTCACTTCCTTTTCTTAAAACATTATTCGAGTTTTCTTATGCGTAATTTGATTAATCATACCTTTAGCTGCTCCTTTTGATTCTTGCAACACGATTGCTGACTTCACATTCCTCCATATGAGCTATGAAAGCCTTGAGGTGACTTGAAGTTGCTCCACGGTGATACGTCACATTTTATGAAACCCTCTTGGAGTTTTGTATTAGATCTTTTGAAGAACGATTTAGTTGATTTTTCTACAAGGTTTTCATCAATCTTGCGTTTCATTACGTGGACGATGTAATTTCTTGATCAACTCTGAACGTGTTTTAGTGTAATATGACTTTCCTTGTAAATTCTCCCTGGCATTCTTTTTTCTGACCCTCTTAACAGAGATTTCAACTTAGATCTCCTCTTACAGACTATTTCCACAACTATTTTTGACATTTTGATAAAATCATTGTCAAATTCAGCATACATCCCCATGTATACACTTAGGAACTTTATTATTGTAGTTTGAATTTGCTTGTTGCAATGCCTGATAAACCACTATTTTATAGTTTATCTTATACTCAATTGAGTGGATTTTATTAATCTTTCATACACTTATCCATACAAAATGCATGGTTTTACAATTTCCTTCTTGATTTTGTGCTATTATTGAAAACATGCTTTGTGCTCTTAAATTTCCTATGTTTAATCCTCTCTTATTACCATTCGATGCCGTGATATGTGTGTTAAGTGATTTCAGTTTTTATAGGGCAGTAATGGTGATAAACCCCGATTTCATGATTTATCTTGTGCTTATTTTGGGGGATTTTACCACCTTTTCCCACATTTATTCAATGAAATAGCATGGTTTTGTAATTCTCCCTTGAATTTTGCTTAAGTGTAAAAACATGCTTTTTAGGCCCTAAATTGGTAATTTTAATTCATTTTAATTCCATTCGATGCCTTGATGTGTGTGTTGAGTGATTTCAAGTTTATAAGGCAAGTATTGGATGGAAGAAATGAGTAGAAGAGCATACAAAGGGGAGAATGCATGAAGAAACAAAGATTGAGAATGCATCCAAGGACGCGCACGCGCCACCTACCCTTCTGGTACATGTTCCAGAGAGTTATGCCCAGTTTGTGCCTATTATGTGCTTGCAACTCACGCGTGCGCGCACCTAGCGCGTACGCGTCCTTCGGCCAAACTGCGCATCGGCGCGTAAGCGTGCATCGTGTCCGCACCGGTAAAAATAAAAAATAAAAAATAAAAAATAAAAAAAATAAAAAATTATTTTCTTCCATTTTCTTTTATTGCATTTGCTTATTTTCATTCATTGCATTTTAATTTTGTTTTTATAACTTGTTCTTGTTTTCTTTTCTAAGTTCTTATTTTAATAATGGTGTTGGATTCTTATATTCAATTGTTGAGAATTTCTAGGTTAATCTTGGTGCTTCGTGAGTTATTTGGTATTAATTGTAATATTTTCTCTACACACAAGATTAGTGCTTTAGTTCTTCCTGACTCATGATCCCTTGTTTTTGTACCTCATCATCATTGAGTTATAATGGAACCAAATGCTCTCATGCTTATCACTAATCCTGTTTGTGTCAATTGTTGATTAAGCTTGATGCAACATGCTCTTCATGTCATTTGCCTATGCTTTGACTTTACTCTTGCATCAAGTATTAGTTGATATGCCCTTAGCCTATATTGTTTTCTCACTTATATGTTGTAGCTACCATGTATTTGAGAACCATACTTTTATTTGGCATTAGCCCCCGCCTATGTTCTATTTGCTTTGATATCTTTGTTATAGGATTAATTATCCTTCTTTTTCTCCCCTTTAAGGTTGGCCACCAAAAAAGAAAAAGGAAAAACTTCTAAATGGGGCAACAAACAAGTTCATCCGCACAACCTTTTGAAGGAGCTCATCAGTTGTAGCAACCGGTCCACCTTGTTCTTCTTTGCATGCACCGAGGACGGTACAAATTTTTAAGTGTGGGGAGGTCGTTCGACCGATCTCCATGGGTAACAATTTCTTTTTTTTTTCAACACCAATTCTTGATTTCCTTTGTTAGTTAGTTGTTGCATTGCATGATAGGTTGCATTCTAGTTAGAATTTGTATATATTTTACCATCTCTTTTTATGTTAGGACTACTTGGTTAGGGTGATAAGTGATTTTCCAAGAAATTATTTTTAGGGCACCCTACCAATTTGAAAAAAAAAATTTGTGACAAACTCGCTTGAAGAATTTATTTTGGAACATGGTTTTTGAGCTAAGAACACAAGCATGTGAGTTTTGCGCCCAATTGCGTGGTAATTTTGGGGATTTTACCACCTTCTCCCATATTTATTCAATGAAATAGCATAGTTTTGTAATTCTCCCTTGAATTTTGCTTAAGTGTAAAAACATGTTTTTTAGGCCCTAAATTGGTAATTTTGATTCATTTTAATTCCATTCGATGCCTTGATGTGTGTGTTGAGTGATTTCAGGTTTATAAGGAAAGTATTGGATGGAAGAAATGAGTAGAAGAGCATACAAGGGAGAATGCATGAAGAAACAAAGATTGGGAATGCATCCAAGGACGCGCACGCGCACATGGCGTGCACGCGCAAAAGTGGTCTTGCCTATAGACGCGCACGCGTACATGCCGCGTCCGCGCGGATGGAAAATTTGCCAATTGATGCGCACGCGCACATGGCGCGCACGCGCCAATACTCTTACATGGCCCAGTTAAAGGCAAAATACTGGCGGCGATTTTTGAGCTGCGCAGGCCCAAATCCAACTTGTTTCTGAGTGTATTTCATGCAGAATTGAAGTCCAAGCAAGGGGGAGCAATTGTTTGGTAGTATAGCATCATGTAGGTTAGTTTCTAGAGAGAGAAGCTCCCTCTTCTCTCTAGAATTAGGTTAGGTTAATCCATCTTAGATCTAGGCATGATTTCTTGATTTCATCTTGTTTCTTTTCCAATTTCTTGTTTCTACGACTCTATTCTTCTTAGTTTTTATGTTAATTTTGCTTTTGTGTCTCTTTATGTTTATGAATACTCATGTTGGATCTTGTTTACATTTAATGAAATTTAATGTTGATGTTCTTTTAATTGATGATTTGAATTGTTGATTTACTTTCCTTGCAATTTGTAGTTGGTAGATTTTACTATTTCTTGTCATTTATTATGCTTTCCTTTTATGCCTTCCAAGTGTTTGATAAAATGCTTGGTTGGACTTTAGAGTAGATTTTGAGCATTCTTGGCTTGGAAAGAGTAATTAGGCAATCTTGATTCATGAAAACCTAACTTATGTTGGTGATCTAGAGTTGTTAGTTAATATCATTTTCAATGACGCTAATCTTTTGCTAATTCAATTAGTGAGTTGATTAGGACTTTTGATTTGAGATTAACTAGTCTTGTTTGACTTTCTCTCATGGAAGATAACTTATACCTTCTTCCAATGTTAGAGATGACGAAATGAGATAAATTCTTGTTCATTATTGTGATATGATTGATTAATCTTGTTTGACTTTCTCCCTATTTGTTGGAGTTGACTAAATAAGATGAATTAATCATTGTATGACTAGGATAGAAAGCCTATGATCTCAAACCCTTGCCATGAATGTCTCTCTTTATTACTTGCTTTCTTTGATTGCTTGTTTGAATTACTTTTCTTGCCATTTATTTTCTTGTCCTCTTATCAAATCAAAACCCCCCTTGCATTTTCATAGCCAATAATTGTGCACTTCATTGCAATCCTTGTGAGACAACCCGGAAAACACAGATTAGAGGCTATAAAATGGGGGAATCAATCCATTCATTCATTCAACAACTTACAATACAAGATACAACATTCATTCACATAATTTTAGGTTTAGATGTAGCTTTTAGAGAGAGAGGCTCTCTTCTCTCTCTTAGTATTTAGGATTAGGATTAGGATTTAGGATTTCTATTATGATTAGGCTACTTTTCTTCATTCCAAATTCAATGTTCCTTTAATTTATTTTCTACTTTTATTTATTCTATTACTTTAATTGTTATTTATCTTTTCAATTTGGCTTATGAACTTCATGTTAGAGTTGATTTCTTTATTTAATATAATTTGAGGTATTTCAGACTTATGATTGCTTTCTTTAATTTATGTTATTGATGCTTCTAATTAATCCCAATTATTTTCATTCAAGTAGATTTTCTTCCCTTTTGGCTTTGGTTGAGTAGTTGGTGACACTTGAGTTATCAAACTCAGCAGTTGATTGGAAATTGGGATTGCTGATTGATTTGGATCCCTCTAAAGCTAGTCTTTCCATAGGAGTTGACTAGGACTTGAGGAATTAAGTTAATTAGTCCACTTGACTTTCCTTTATTTAGTAAGGGTTAACTAAGTGGGAGCAAAATCCAATTCTCATCAACCTGATAAGGATAACTAGGATAGAATTTTTAGTTCTCATACCTTGCCAAGAGATTTTCTAATTATTAATTTATTTTTCTTTTCATTTAATTTACTTGTTCCCTATTTCAAAAACCTAAAAACATACCTTTTTCCATAACCAATGATAAATCATACTTCTCTGCAATTCCTTGAGAAGACGACCCGAGGTTTAAATATTTCGGTTATAAATTTTATTGGGTTTTGTTGTGACAACCAAACTTTTGTACGAAAGGATTCTCTATTGGTTTAGAAACTATACTTACAACGTGATTATATTTATTGAATTTCTTTACCAGTAGGAATCTGATCGTTTCAAAATGGCACCGTTGCCGGGGAATTGCAAATGTGTGCCTTATTATTGGTTATTGTAAATATTTTATTTTGCTTGTTTATTTGTTTTTATTTTTGTTTTTAATTTTTATTAGTTACTATGAGTTCTCACCCCCATCGTTTTGAGTTTGGTTCTAATGTTGTTGAAAGGAATGGAAGATATAACAGGAACATACATCAAGGTCGGAACAATCAAAGTTGGAAGGAGCCACGAGGATCTGATCAACCCTTTCGGCAACAACACCTTCCAAGATACCATGGACAACGACCATCTTACAATGCATGCCAAGACAATAGTTATGGTGGACCTTTTCGTGACAAACCACCTCCACTAAATTACTATGGTCAGGAGCCATTCCGAGGTGCATACCAAGATGATAGATATGGTAGACCCCCTTGTAGTTACCAACAAGCCCCATCATATGCTTATGAACCACCTCCCCAATACACCCTTGAACCACCATACTCACAAGCCCCTTTACACCATTCACCTCCATATGCCCCTAACCCATATCTACCCCAACCTTCACTGGATGACAACACCATTGGTGTTATTTATCGAGGGTAAACAAAGCTTCATACCACACCTGCCTCTATCACTAGTCTCACCTCTACTCTTCAAGCACTTATATCCTGCATAGACCAACCCTCTACCTCCAATATTCAACCCTCAAGCTTTAGTGCGCTTCCTTTTCAACCACATAGTAATCTTCCCATCCCATCACCACCCTCCATGGAAGAGTACTGGTGCACGAAATTGTGATCTCTGGTAATGGCTCCAAAAACTTGGTGCTCTAATCTCAATTCATAATTTGTCACAACTTCGATACAACTAACCAGCAAGTGCACTGGGTCGTCCAAGTAATAAACCTTACGTGAGCAAGGGTCGATCCCACGGAGATTGTTGGTATGAAGCAAGCTATGGTCACCTTGTAAATCTCAGTCAGGCGGATATAAAATAGTTATGGAGTTTTTGAAAAATAAATAATAAACTAAGGATAGAAATACTTATGTAAATCATTGGTGAGAATTTCAGATAAGCGCATAGAGATGCTCTCGTCCCTCTGAACCTCTGCTTTCTTACTGTCTTCATCCAATCAGTCCTACTCCTTTCCATCGCTGGCTTTATGTAAGGGCATCACCGTTGTCAATGGCTACATCCCATCCTCTTGTGAAAATGGTCCAAATGCTCTGTCACAGCACGGCTAATCATCTGAGGTTCTCGATCATACTGGAATAGGATTCTCCCTCCTTTTGCATCTGTCACTACGCCCAGCACTCGCAAGTTTGAAGCTCGTCACAGTCATTCAATCCCTGAATCCTACTCGGAATACCACAGACAAGGTTTAGACTTTCCGGATTCTCATGAATACCGCCATCAATCTAGCTTACACCACGAAGATTCTGATTAAGAGATCTAAGAGATACTCATTCAATCGAAGGTAGAACGGAAGTGGTTGTCAGGCACGCGTTCATAGGGAATGATGATGATTGTCGCGTTCATCACATTCAGGTTGAAGTGCGAATGAATATCTTAGAAGCGGAATAAGTTGAATTGAATAGAAAAACAGTAGTACTTTGCATTAATCTTTGAGGAACAGCAGAGCTCCACACCTTAATCTATGGAGTGCAGAAACTCTACCGTTTGAAAATACATAAGTGAAAGGTCTAGGCATGGCCGAATGGCCAGCCCCTCTGATCTAAAAACTAGGCATCCAAAGATGTCTAATATAATAGTAAAAAGTCCTATTTATAATAAACTAGCTACTAGGGTTTACAGAAGTAAGTAATTGATGCATAAATCCACTTCCGGGGCCCACTTGGTGTGTGCTTGGGTTGATCTTAAAGTCTACATGTGGAGAGGTCATTCTTGGAGTTGAACGCCAGCTTTTGTGCCAGTTTGGGCGTTGAACTCCACTTTGCAACTTGTTTCTGGCGCTGGATGCCAGAATTGGGCAGAGAGCTGGCGTTGAAATCCAGTTTGCGTCGTCTAAACTTGAACAAAGTATAGATTATTATATATTTCTGGAAAGCCCTGGATGTCTACTTTCCAACGCAATTGGAAGCATGCCATTTTGAGTTCTGTAGCTCCAGAAAATCCATTTTGAGTGCAGGGAGGTCAGAATCCAACAGCATCAGTACTCCTTCTTCAACCTCTGAATCTGATTTTTGCTCAAGTCCCTCAATTTCAGCCAGAAAATACCTGAAATCATAGAAAAACACACAAACTCATAGTAAAGTCCAGAAATGTGAATTTAACGTAAAAACTAATGAAAACATCCCTAAAAGTAACCAGATTCTACTAAAAACATACTAAAAACAATACCAAATAGCGTATAAATTATCCGCTCATCACAACACCAAACTTAAATTGTTGCTTGTCCCCAAGCAACTGAAAATCAAATAGGATAAAAAGAAGAGAATATACTATAAATTCCAAACGATCAATGAAACATAGTTCCAATTAGATGAGCGGGACTTGTAGCTTTTTGCCTCTTGAATAGTTTTGGCATCTCACTTTATCCATTGAGGTTCAGAATGATTGGCATCTATAGGAACTTAGAGGTTTCCAGGGTTCTTAAGCACACTTTTTTTTTGCTTTGGACCTTGACTTTACCCGCTCAGTCTCAAGTTTTCACTTGTCACCTACACGCCACAAGCACATGGTTGGGGACAGCTTGGTTTAGTCGCTTAGGCCAGGATTTTATTCCTTTAGGCCCTCCTATCCACTGATGCTCAAAGCCTTGGGATCCTTTTTATTGTCCTTGCCTTTTGGTTTTAAGGGTTACTGGCTTTTTGCTCTTGCCTCTTGGTTTTAAGAGCTTTTGGCTTTTTCTGCTTGCTTCTTCTTTTTCTTTCTATTTTTTTCGCCTAATTTTTTTTTCTCTTTTTTTTTTTTTGCAAGCTTTGTTCTTTGCTGCTTTTTCTTGCTTCAAGAATCATTTTTATGATTTTTCAGATTATCAAATAACATGTCTCCTAGTCATCATTCTTTCAAGAGCCAACATATTTAACATTCTTAAACAACAACTTCAAAAGACATATGCACTATTCAAGCATTCATTCAGAAAACAAGAAGCATTGTCACCACATCAATATAATTAAACTAAGTTCAAGGATAAATTTGAAACTCATGTACTTCTTGTTCTTTTGAATTAAAACAGTTTTCATTTAAGAGAGGTGATGAATTCATAGGACATTCATAACTTTAAGACAAAGTTACTAAATACTAATGATCATGTAATGAAGACACAAACATGGATAAGCATTTAACATAGAGAAAACAAAAAACAGAAAGTGAGAATAAGGAATGAGTCCACCTTAGTGATGGTGGCGTTTTCTTCTTGAGGAACCAATGATGTCCTTGAGCTCTTCTATGTCCCTTCCTTGTATTTGTTGCTCCTCCCTCATTGCTTTTTGATCTTCTCTGATTTCATGAAGTGCTCTTGATGTTCCACCCTTAATTGTCTCATGTTGGAACTTAATTCTCCTGGGGAGGTGTTGATTTGCTCCCAATAGTTTTGTGGAGGAAAATGCATTTGAGGCATCTCCGGGATCTCATGGTGATGAGCTTCTTCATGTGCCTGTTGAGATCCATGAATGTGCTCTCTTGTTTGCTCCATTCTTAGTGATGGGCTTGTGAGATGAATCTTTCCATCTCTCATGGCTCAGAGGTGGAGGCAATTGCCTTCCCTTTTCTCTTTCTTGAGGTTTCTCTGGCCTTAGGTGCCATTAATGGTAATGGAAAAACAAAAAGCTTATGCTTTTACCACACCAAACTTAGAATTTTGCTCGCCCTCGAGCAAAAGAAGAAAGAATGGATGAAGAAGAAGAAGATATGGAGGAGATGGAGGAATGTGTTTATGGATGTGAGTGGTGAATGGAGAACAGAAGGGATGACCATGAATGGAGAGAGAGAGGGTGAGGTGGGTGGGATATTGATTTTGAATTTTGAAGGTAGGTGGAGTTTATGAGGTAGGTTTATGGGGACGAGTGGATGGATGTGAGTGGTGAAGTGGTGATAGGGAAGAGAGCTTGAGGTGATTGGTGAAGAGTTTTGGGGAAGAGTGTTTATGGGATTGTGTGAAAGAGGGGTGAGAAGAAGTGAGTGGAGGTAGGTGGGGTTCCTGTGGGGTCCACAGATCCTGAGGTGATCCTGTGGGGTCCACAGATCCTGAGGTGTTCAAGTATTTACATCCTTGCACCAAATTGGGCATGCAAAATGCCCTTGCACACAACTCTGGGCGTTCAGCGCCAGATTGGTGCTTGTTCTGGGTGTTGAATGCCCATTTGTTGCCCATTTCTGGCGTTGAACGCCAGAACCATGCTTGTTCTGGGCGTTCAGCGCCAGAACCATGCTCTGTTCTGGCGTTGAACGCCCAAAACATGCTTCTTACTGGCGTTTAAAAGCCAGTAAGGTCTTCCTCCAGGGTGTGATTTTTCTTCTGCTATTTTTGATTCTGTTTTCGATTTTTATATTTATTTTGTGACTCCTCATGATCATGAACCTAATAAAACATGAAAAACAATGAAAATTAGATAAATAAACATTGGGTTGCCTCCCAACAAGCGCTTCTTTAATGTCAATAGCTTGACAGTGGGCTCTCATGGAGCCTCACAGATGTGCAGAGCTTTGTTGAGACCTTCCAACATCAAACTTAGAGTTTGGATATGGGGGTTTGACATCAAACTTAGAGTTTGGTTGTGGCCTCCCAACACCAAACTTAGAGTTTGACTGTGGGGGCTTTGTTTGACTCTGCTTTGAGAGAAGCTTTTTATCCTTCCTCTCCCTGGATGCAGAGAGAGATTCTTGAGTTGCAAACACAAGGTTGTCCTCATTTATTTAAAGGATCAATTCTCCTCTATCCACATCAATCCCTAAAAGTAATGAAAACATCCCTAAAAGTAACCAGATTCTACTAAAAACATACTAAAAACAATGCCAAAAAGCGTATAAATTATCCGCTCATCAAGTACCCACATCCATCAATCCAAGAGCAAGATGATCCCAGCTACGCTATTGACAAGGAACAAGAGAAAAAGGGATCTTCTTCACGAATTCATACTTCATAAGAAGCTAGAGGAGGCCCTGCAGGTGGAGGTAGTAAAGACCCTTGAAATCGAAGAAGCGGTGGAAGAATTAGTGAAAGAAGACATCAAGGAGGAGTTTGATTTTGTCTTAGAGCAAGAGGAGGCCCAAAATGTGGAGATAGGAGAGACCTTTGCAGATGAAGGAGTAGTTGAAGGGAGTTGTCATGAAAAGGAAATCATTAAGAAGGAGTACGATTTTATACTAAAACAACTGGACAAAGCAGCAATTATTGAAGAGGAGGAAGAGGTTGCAGACTTAGGAGATGCTGAACCTCTATGGGAAAGTCCAGTCATAGAGCCTCCTTCCAAGATGTTTGATGTTGATGTTGAGGAAGGTGTAAAGCCTCCAAGGCATAGCATGGTTGAAGACTTTGCAGAGGTTGATCAAGAGATGGAGATTAAAGAAGAGGAAGCACAACCTCCCATGCCCTTGGTAAGCCATAAAGAAGAGTTTGATTTAGAAGAAAGCTACCAAGAGGAAGAGGTTGGAATTGAAGAAGCTTGCAAAGAGGTGGAAGTCGTCAAAGAAGAGCACAAGGGAGTGGAGCTTGGAATCACCTTGCCAAAGTTGTTGGAGACCTCTCCGCCTAAGTCACCATCATCCTTCACAACATTCAAGTGGGTAAAGTTCATATCCATTAGCTTTCTCATCCCACTTGAATATGGTTTACTTGAGACAGATGGTCAACTTAGAGCTCTTTGTGGCATTAAGAGTAAGAAGAAAATGGTTAGTGGTAGGAGTTGCCCTGCAAGGTTCAATACGGTTGCACACTCAAAGTTGAAATGCAAGTATTGGTGTAGAGCTCGATTGAATAGGTCTAGGAAGCTGTTTGGATGCCGTAGTGAGAATTCGGATTGCTTACCACCCGGATGGAATCATCATGATCCACTTGAAGACGGGTGTAGAATCAAGATTTGGGATCCAGGAAAATATGAGAATCAAATTTTGGAGCTCAAAGCTTGTGAAGAACTCCATCAAAGCTTGAGAAATTTACTTGGTATTGATAGAGCTTATTGGAAGTCCAAGCATTGGTGGAAGCTTCAAGATGAGTTCAAGCACAAGCCACCATGACAAGGAGCTCACCAAATGTCCAACTTAAGGACTTTAACTAAAAGAGCTAGGTGGAAGACAACTCACCATGGTATAACCGTTCAGTTTCGGTCTTAGTTTTATTTTACTTTATTCTATTTTTATTTTTGTTAATGACTCTTCTCATAATCTCTGCATATAGCTGCATATAGCTTGTACTTGCATTTGCGTACTGCATATAAAAAAAATGCACGCGACTCGCAAGCGTCGCTGACGTGTCTGCGTCATAAGTGCCTTGGACACGAGAAGGAAAGAAGCAGAGAGTCACGCGAAAGCGTGGCTGGAGGCGTGCCTTATGCACCAACGCATTCACGCGAACGCGTCCCTGACGCGTCCGCGTCGTTTGCAAAACCAACCCTCCCACGCGTGCGTGTCGCCCATGCGCATGCGTGACCCTGCGAAATTGTCGTAAAAAGGTTTATGGCAGCAAGTTGTGATAGAGTGGGGCTGGAATGATGCTGAAAGCACAAGCCCTACCACGCGACCGTGTACCCCACGCGGCCACGTCGTTTTTCAAAATATGCCATTCACGCGATCGCGTCACCCACGCACACGTGTCACCCAAAAATTTTGGCAAAATACAACAAAACAGAAAGTCGTGCTCTCGCGAGGCTGCTCTCACGCCACTAGCACAAATCAAGTCACGCGAACGCGTGCCCCACGCATCCGTGTCGCATGCGACGCCCAGTTTATCCAGATCAGCGCCTGAATTCCTATCTTTTCTTCTCTAATCCTACTTATCTTTCTATTATCATTCTTTCTTCGTTCTTCTATCTTTTCTTATTCTTTCTTCCTCCTTTCTTACTTTCTTCCTCTTCATCTCTTTAACTTCTCATCCTTCTTCACTTTCATTCTATTTTACTTAATTTTTCTGTATACTTTCATTCATTGCATTTTAATTTTGTGCATATTTTTATTTTCTTTTCTAAATTTATTATTTTTCCATTGGTATTAAAATTTTCTTATTCAAACTATTGCATCTTTTCTTGAATTATTCTGGTGCTTCATGACTTATTTTCTACTGTTGGGTAATATTGTTTAAGTCAATGTTGATCTTTTCTGATACCTGTATTTCTTTTGTATTGACATGAGCTTATACTATCTTGCATTACCCACACTCTCTTCCCCTTTGTTGCAATTCTTGCACTATTGATATGCCGTATGCTTCTAGTATTTTTTCACTGCATGTTGTAGCTACCATGTAATTGAGACTCTTATTATTTGGCATTACCCACTCATACTTTATTTGTTTTCTATCATTGTTTTTGGGTTTCTGTTCTTCTTTTTCTCCTTTTTCAGGCTGGCCACCAAAGAAGGAAAAAGGGAGAAACTTTTATATGGGGCGACAAACAAGTTCCTACACATATTCCTTGGAGAGAAAAGCGTCAGTTGGAGCAACCCATCCACTTATACATCTCAGCATGCACCAAGGACGATGCAATCTTTAAGTGTGGGGAGGTCGATACCGATCTCCATGGGTTAGTCACTTTCTTCTCAACACCAATGGTTTATTTTCCTTGTTAGTTATTGCATTTGCATATTTGATTGCATATTTATTTGATTTTGTGCATATTTTATCACCACTTGGTTAAAGTAATATTTTCTTTTTCAAGAAACTTTTTATAGCATTCAACTAATTTGAATTAAAATTTTTATTGAACCTTGTTTGAAGAAATATTATTTTGGAACATGGTTTAAAACTCGAACACATAAAACCAATGAGATTTTGAGCCTGCTTGATTAGTTGCATTTTATCAACCAATATTTTATTTTTAGTGTGTGTTGTTCTCTCTAAAATTGTGATCTTTGTCTTGCTTAATTCTATATTTCCATGGTTTGATGTATGCATACACTTATATGATTGAGGCCTTGTTTCACTTAGCTTACATACCCATATGGCCTTAACCTTTTCATTATCCTTTGCAAACCAATTTTTGAGCCTATTATACCCCTTTGTTCTTTACTTTAGCTCATCACTAACTCTGAGCGGAAAACAATAATGTCCTTAATTTGAATCCTTGGTTAGCTTAGACTAGTGAGAGTGCTCATGAATTAAGTGTGGGGAAAGTGGGTTTGGAAACATTTGGTTTGAGAATTGAGTATGTTAGAATTTTCTGAAAATGTGAAAGAATGTTGAGAACATGTTCATGCATTCAATAAATTAATCATATGCATTGAGAAAATTAAAAAAAATATAGGCATATATATAAACAAAAAAAAAGAAGAAAAAGGGAAAAAGAAAAGAAAAAGAGCAAATAAGTAAATGGGGACAAAATGCTCCAAAGTAAATAGTGAAAGCAATGCATATGTACTGTACTCGAAATTAGGATGCATGAATATGTAGAAAACATGGTTAATGGATAGTTAGATGTGGTATTATGATTACATGGATTGTCTAAAGTTAGGTTGAAAGTTTAAGTTAATTAAGGATTCAGATTTTAGTCCACTTGGCCAAATACAATCCTACCTTAACCCTAACCCCATTACAACCCTTAAAAGACCTCTTGATACGTGTATCTGTGCATTAAATTTTTGTTGATTGTTAGATGAAGAGCAAGCCTTAGAAAGAAAGATTAGTAGAGAATTGAGAGATCGAACCTTAAACACCTGAGCGATTAGAGTGTATACATTTCCAGTGAGGGTTCGATGCTCGATTCTTTGTTCCCGGCTTTCATGAGCTATTTTCTTCTACAAGTTCACTTGTACTTTATTTTGTGATTTGAATTAGTGAAATCCAGTTCATATTTGTTCTTAAAAGATTTATTTACTTTTAACTAAGTAGGTAAAAGCATTTTGCATATAGCTGCATCATACAGATAGGTTGTATTTCAAACATTCTACCATTCCTCTTCACTCTTATAGCTTCTCTTGGGCTTAGCATGAGGACATGCTAATGTTTAAGTGTGGGGAGGTTGATAAACCACTATTTTATGGTTTATCTTATGCTCAATTGAGTGGATTTTATCAATCTTTCATACACTTATCCATACAAAATGCATGGTTTTACAATTTCCTTCTTGATTTTGTGCAATGATTGAAAACATACTTTGTGCTCTTAAATTTCCTATGTTTAATCATCTCTTATTACCATTCGATGCCGTGATATGTGTATTAAGTGATTTCAGGGTTTATAGGGCAGGAATAGCTTAGAAGATGGAAAGGAAGCATGCAAAAGTGGAAGGAATACAAGAAACTGAAGGAACTGCTAAAGCTGTCCAGCCTGACCTCTTGGTACTAAATTGACCATATATTGAGCTACAGAGATCCAAATGACGTGATTTCAGTTGCGTTGGAAAGCTAATGTCTGGGGCTTCCCAACGATATATAATTTGCCATATCTTCCCTGAAGCCAAGCAACGCGAACGCGTGGACTACTCTTCCGTGTGACTTTGCAGCGACCTGTACGTACCAGAAATCACTGGGGCGATTTTTGGGCTGTTTTTGACCCAATTTTCGGCCCAAAAAACATAGATTAGAGGCTATAAAGTGGAGGAATCAATCCATTCATTCATTCAACAACTTACAATACAAGATACAACATTCATTCACATAATTTTAGGTTTTGATGTAGCTTTTAGAGAGAGAGGCTCTCTCCTCTCTCTTAGTATTTCGGATTAGGATTAGGATTTAGGATTTCTATTATGATTAGACTACTTCTCTTCATTCCAAATTCAATGTTCCTTTAATTTATTTTCTACTTTTATTTATTCTATTACTTTAATTGTTATTTATCTTTTCAATTTGGCTTATGAATTTCATGTTAGAGTTGATTTCTTTATTTAATATAATTTGAGGTATTTCAGACTTATGATTGCTTTCTTTAATTTATGTCATTGATGCTTCTAATTAATCCAAATTATTTTCATTCATGTAGATTTTCTTCCCTTTTGGCTTTGGTTGAGTAATTGGTGACACTTGAGTTATCAAACTCAGCAGTTGATTGGAAATTGGGATTGCTGATTGATTTGGATCCCTCTAAAGCTAGTCTTTCCATAGGAGTTGACTAGGACTTGAGGAATTAAGTTAATTAGTCCACTTGACTTTCCTTTATTTAGTAAGGGTTAACTAAGTGGGAGCAAAATCTAATTCTCATCACACCTGATAAGGATAACTAGGATAGGATTTCCAGTTCTCATACTTTGTCAAGAGATTTTCTAATTATTAATTTATTTTTCTTGTCATTTAATTTACTTGTTCTCTATTTCAAAAACCCAAAAACATACCTTTTTCCAAAACCAATAATAAATTATACTTCCCTGCAATTCCTTGAGAAGACGACCCGAGGTTTAAATACTTCGGTTATAAATTTTACTGGGTTTTGTTACTTGTGACAACCAAACTTTTGTACGAAAGGATTCTCTGTTGGTTTAGAAACTATAGTTACAATATGATTATATTTATTGAATTTCTTTACCGGTAGGAATCCGATCGTTTCAATGCCTCACATATTCTTTATATGACGGATGGAGAAAGTTTACTTTAGACTTTCTTCCTTAGACACGTCTTGATCTTCTACCAACCTTATTGTGATTTTATGCATGATTCTTATGCGATTATGCCCCTAAGTATGTTTTAAGATTCTTTAGACCAAAAGTTTCTATTCATAGCCCAATTAATTCTCGTTTTACAAATTTCGCATGATTTATTTTGACTTGGATCTATTTTGACGTGGTGCATTATTTATACCTCTATGTATTGCTTTTGAAAAATATGGTTTCATATTTTCGTTTCGAAAAAGTAAATTCATTCCTCCTTAAGTTTTTTCGTCCCTGTGAATATGTTATATGACGGTGTTTTTAATCTTTTTCCTAAATTTTGTGAACAATGTGATCGACTTGAGTCATTTTCCTATGAACTATGTACTTCTTGACTCAGCTAAATTTTATTTCAAAACCTTCCACTTTTTCTCTGGCTACTATTCCTACCATAGTTCTTTGGATTCTAGATTCTTAATTGTAATTTAATTTTTCTTCAAGCACACTTTATGGTGTTTGACCATCCTTGCTACTTGTGATTCGAACCGTTCCTTTATATTCTTGTGAACTTTGTGCTCTTTTGATTAGGTTTAAGCTTATTTTGATCTAATTTACCACTATCCTTTCTTGCCTCTTTTGGAGTTCATGGATTCAAATTTCTTATTAAGATACGAAATGACCTTTTTGGAAATATTTTCTCATGCCTGCACGTTGTTGCTTAATTGTGATATTACGCATGCTTTCGAATTTATGCGACTCTTCTCCTTGTAGCTTATTCTTTCCTTCTTGAGATTTGTATCTCTTTGAACATACTTACACTTATCTCAATGTTGCACTTGATCCCTAGAGATTAAAACCGAGGCTTTAGTTCTTCAGGGAACGACTGGTACATGAAGAGGTGAATCTAGTATGTCTGAGACGCCGTAAGTTAGAATGTTTGTGTTTTGAAAAGAAATATTCTTAAGAGGAGGTTTAAGCTTTCAGTAGCTAATACATACAAGATAATGTAGTTCAGCACGTGTTAGATTATTAAGGTTTTTGAAATAATAAAATTGATTAAATTGGCTGGCGCTTGACGATGAGTGAGTTTGAAACCTTGAGTGAGTTAGTTGGAAACCAAAGTTGGCGATTGGACATGAATCAAGACTAAATTATGTGAACTGTTGTTGATACATGTAATGAGATTGTGAGCACTTATGTTTGAGAATTTACACTCACAAGAATAGTCATTCTCAGGAATTCACCGGAATGTTGTGAAAGAATAGAGAGTTTATGGAATCGGACATATTGAAAAGATTAAAGGATTAAAATGAAAGCTTGAAAGGAATGAAAGTTAAAGGATCTATGTCAGTTTTTCAAGATCGATCAAGGTGGATTATGGATTTATATTATAAGTGCTATGGGGACTATCGAGATCCCAATCTTTTCAAGTTGGTGAATGAGAGTAATGTTGCGGAGAATTGCTTAAGGAAGTATCATCTCGAATTCCTTCTTAGAAAATACTTGGATTTCCTTCCCGGTCTTATTCTTTATCGCATGCCTCTATGTATGAATTTTATACATTCCGAAGAGAGCTTTTGAGCTAGTTGAGATATAATAAAGCGATCTTTAAGTTCTCTGTGACTTTCTGATGTGTTGCATTATTTCCTTATGCAATCTTGTATTTCTATAACTTTGCTCAAGTGCAATGCAAGGTATCCTCCCATTTTCTCGCAGCTACTGTTCGTGTTGTTCGTTCTTCTTTTAAGCTTGGTATCCTTTCAAAATCAACTCGAGCTTATTCCGCATCACATGCATTTCCTTTGACATAACCCTAAAGGCGTTGGTTCCTTAGAACATGATTTGTGAACAGGAAAGACAAAACTTGTGCGTATGCGACATCCCAAAGAGTTGTGAAGTTTTAATTTCCGCAAATTGATTTGCAAGGATGCACCGTTGGAGTGGACATCTAGCGGTTAGAAAATTTAGAGGAATTAACTATAAAACCAGTACTCATGTAACTTGAGCCTATGAACCATTTAAAGTTTGCTGCGATACACTCTTAAAGAGTTCAAGTTACGTGTTGATGCAATATCAGAAGGTGTGGTTTATACCTCATGGCAACTGAGACCTCATAGATTGAACTACACAACATATGATTTGGGACTAGCGGTGATGCCAGGCATTTTGGTCAGTTTCACTGACCTTTTCTTTACTGTTTTAGGGTAGTTTCATGTATTTTCTTGGTTAATAAGCAAGTTTTGGGTAGATAATCACTTACATCTTGATTCAAGCAAACATTGTGAATTTTATATGATTTTATGAGAATTATGCATGAATTAAATGATAAAATGGATGATGCATGATCTCATGAGTTAGAACCTAGCTTTGATGCACTTTACTTGCTTGATTTCAGGACAAAGGAAGCAAGGAAGATGCCACGTTAATAGCCATGTTAGTCTAACTAACGTGACCATTAACGTGGAATGGGAGCTAGCTTGCAATGATAATGAGAAAAGTGATCACCAATAATGCCTTCGTGAGCCATCATAGTCCACGTTAGTTGCCACGTTAACTAAGTTAACGTGGAAGCTAACGTGGAGGAGAAGTAAAGCTCCAACATTAGTGGTAAAAGTGAATACCACTAACGTTGGAAAAAGGGGGACACTTAGCCATGTTAAGAGTCATGTTAATTACATTAACGTGAACTCTAACGTGGAAGGAACAAAGAAGTGCCAACGTTAGTGACACTCACCTTTGTCACTAACGTTGGACCAAGCCACTATTAGCCACGTTAGTTGCCATGTTAATTACATTAACGTGGAAGCTAACGTGGAGGAAAGAAATTATGAGCCAACGTTATTGACACTCACCTTTGTCACTAATGTTGGAGATGGCAATCACCACCACGTTAGTGGCCACGTTAATACAATTAACGTGAGGCACTAACGTGAGAAGGGGCGTTTGGAGCGTTAGTGACAAAGGTAAGTGTCACTAACGCTCTCGAAGCTGAGGCATGCCCACGTTAAGGGTCACATTAGCTACACTAACGTGGACTCTAACGTAGGAGGAAGGGCAACAAGCAAACATTATTGGAAAAGGTGAATGCCAATAATGTTTGCGAAGGACCAAGAGGCAACGTTAGTGGTCACGTTAGTGCCACTAACGTTGAAGTTAACGTGGACCATATTGGGTTAGGAACGTTAGTGAAAAAGGTGATCGTCACTAACGTTCTCGAACCCACATTTTCACATAACGTTAACACCACTAACGTCCTAACTAATAGTTTTCATTATTTTTCATCTTTCTTTTCTCTTGATTTTACTAGAAAGCTTTCAATCTTCATCCAATTGGGTAGTTGTCTTAGAAAAGAAGCTATTCATACTTGGATCTCTTCGGAATCTTGGAAGAAGAATGAAGAGATCATGCTAGAAATGCTTTCTCATGTTGGACCAAATTGGGGTTTGGACGGATATGGTGACATATAATTCTCCCAATACTTTGATTTGGAAATACATGTGGTATAATCAGTGACCATACTTCATCTCTTCTCATGAGCAATTAGACCAAGGAATTGGCTATTGATCAAGATTTGAGAGATTGAATTACCAAGGAATTGGAATTCAATCACTTAAGATTGCCAAGGAGATCAATGAATGCATTGATTGAGGAAGAGATGAAAATGAACTTGATCCGGAGAATACAACATCTCCTGAGCCCAATGAACTCCCCATTTCTGATTTTACCCATTCTCTTTACTTTCTGCCATTTACTTTTATGTTCATCTTCCCCATTCCCCATTTAAGATTCTGCAATTTACTTTCCGTCATTTATATTCAGTTCTTTATTTCCAGCAATTATATTTTCTGCCATTTACTTTTCCGCCATTTAATTTCCTGAAATTCTCAAATCAAATGCTGCTTAGCTCAACTAGAACATTCCTCTAATTAAAGTTCCGTGACCAATCAATCCCTGTGGGATTCGACCTCACTCTATTGTGAGTTTTTACTTGACGACAATTCGGTAGACTTGCCGAGGGAAAATTGTTGAGAGATAAGTTTCCGTGCATCAAGTTTATGGCGCCGTTGCCGGGGATTGATTTTGTATCAACAATGATTAAATTGGTGGATAACTAGATTGAGCACTTTTTCTTTCTTTTGTTGATTTAATTTCTATTTGATTGATTTACTTTCAGTTTCAGTTATTTTCTTCCCTTTACCCCTACCCGTTTGTGGTGTTCTCTTATTTGTTACAATTCAGTTCACTAACCCACTAACTGTTTGATATATTGCATCACTCACACTAACCGCATTTTTAACAAGAATACTCTCTATCTCCCTTTTGCTTTGGCCTTATTGGTTGTATGACAGGTAGAAGAAGTGCGGCTTCAACTTCTTTTGATTCTAAACCTGAGAGGACCTTCCGTAGATTAAGGAGGGAAGCAAGAGGAAAGAGAGCTGTTGGTGCTGAGGAAGAGGAAGAGTACTTTGAACCAGACATGGATGAGAATATGGAGAATCATCATAAAGAAGAAGCTCACAACCATGGCAGAGAAGGTCCAGTGCATCATGCTGAGCAAGAGAGAAGAGTTCTGGGATCTTACATAAATCCAAACCTAGGAAACTGTGGAAGTAGCATCCAAAAGCCAACCATACATGCCAATAACTTTGAACTAAAGCCACAGCTCATCACCCTTGTTCAGAACAACTGTTCATTCGGAGGAAGTGTCCAAGAAGACCCCAATCAACATCTAACCACATTCCTAAAGATATGTGATACTATGAAGTCTAATGGTGTTCATCCTGACACCTATAGACTGCTTCTGTTTCCCTTCTCACTCAAGGACAAAGCATCTAAATGGCTGGAATCCTTCCCAAAGGAGAGTTTAACAACCTGGGAAGATGTTGTGAACAAATTCTTGGCAAGATTCTATCCTCCTCAAAGAATCAACAGGTTGAGAGCTGAGGTACAAACCCTGAGGCAACAAGATGGTGAGACTCTATATGAAGCATGAGAGAGGTTTAAGGACTTGACAAGAAGGTGCCCGCCAGATATGTTCAATGAATGGGTGCAGTTACACATTTTCTATGAGGGTCTTTCTTACGAATCAAAGAAGGCAGTAGACCACTCATCTGGGGGATCTCTGAACAAGAAGAAGACCATTGAAGAAGCCATAGATGTTATTGAGGCTGTAGCAGAGAATGACTACTTCTATGCCTCTGAAAGAGGTAACACTAGAGGAGTGATGGAGCTAAACAATGTGGATACATTGCTGGCCCAGAACAAGATGATTACTAAGCAGTTGGCTGACCTTACCAAGAAGATGGAGAGAAACCAAGTAGCAGCAATCACCACCTCATCAGCAGCTCAAGAAGGATTGAATGCAGAGGCAGAAGGTGATCAGGAACAAGCCAACTACATTGGAAACTCACCTAGGTAAAACCATGATCCGTACTCTAAAACTTATAATCCTGGTTGGAGGAACCACCCAAACTTTGGGTGGGAAAATCAACAAGATCAAGGCAAAGATCAGAGACGTCACAACCCCAACAACAATGCAGTTCACCAATAGTCCACACAGAGATCATATCAATACCCACCCAATAACACCTCTCAACATCCATATCAAAACCAAAATAGCCCTTATCATCCCTCCAACCCCAACTCACCATCATCCGAAGATAGACTCTCAAGGATTGAGACTCTACTTGAAGGCATATGTAAGGAACTCCAAGATAACAAGGTGTTCAAGGAGGAGGTGCGAGCCAATATCAAAAACCAGGGAGACACCATTACAAGGCTGGAATTTCAAGTGGGATACCTCTCTGAGAAGATTCCCAAACCTACTGACAGCTTCCCAAGTGACACAGAGAAAAACCCGAGAGGTGAAGCAAAGAAAGTAAGATGGGAAGAATGCAAGATGGTCACTATAAGTGATAGGGGGACTGAGGAAGAGCTGAACAAACCCTTCGAACACTATGGAGATACTTCAGCAGAGAAGCAGGAAGGGGGTCACCAAGAAACCAAAATTACACAGAAGGAGATGCTGAAACTCTATGCACATTTTCCCCAAAGACTCAAGGGTGGTGTAGAAAAGAGAATATACTCAATGTTCCTTGATATGTTTGCATCTCTCCATGTAAACATACCATTCATCAAGGCTCTCCAACAAATGCCCTCATACATTAAGTATATGAAGGAGCTGCTTACCAGGAAAAGCTCACTCAAGGGAGGGCAAACAATAGTGATGAATAAGGAGTGCAGTGCTCTCATTCAACCAGAGTTGCCTACAAAAAGGAAGGACCCAGGGAGTTTTCACATTTCCTGTGCCATAGGAGACACACTGATTTATAAGTGACTCTGTGATCTCGGAGCAAGCATTAATTTAATGCCTCTATCTCTCATGAAGAAGCCGCAGATCAATGAGCTAATGCCCACAGACGTAGTCATCAGGCTGGCTGACAAAACTCAAAAATAAGCAGTAGGAATGGCTGAAAACGGGTTGGTGAAGGTTGGAAACTACTTCCTTCCCACAGACTTTGTCATATTGGAAATGGAAGAGAGTCACCTTCACCCAATCATATTGGGAAGACCATTCCTAGCTACAGCCAGAGCGCTTATAGATGTGGAGCGAGGAGAGCTAATACTGAGGATAAATGATGAACAATTCGTTTTCAATGTCTTCAAACCCTCACAAGAAGAGATCAAGAAAACAAGGACCCAAGGGGAGAGCACGACAAAGCACTGGTGGAAGAAACATGCATTAAAACACACGCTGTACACCTGGGAATTCCTTTGGTTGATGAGCAAGACAGTCAGCAGTTGTCATAGCTAAAGGAAAACCAGGAGGAACCTAAACCACCAGAGTCATATGAGACCAGCAACAAAATTCCATTGGGCACAAAGAGCATGGCAACATCGAAAGATACAAAGAAGAAGGCACCAAGGAGATGGAGGAACAAGAAGATCCCCATAGAGGATTTCTCTCCAGGGGATAAAGTGATCTCAGCTTATTTTCCAGTTATCCCACCTCATATCCCCACCATCCCATCTCAGCTACCTAAAGTTTTCACCATCAACAGAATTCTCTCCTTAGAACATGTGGAGATTCTTGATGAAGCCAATGGAGATAGGTTTACTGCGAAGGGGGAAGATTTGAAGCATTACCAACCACCATGACAAAGTCATAACGTCAAGCTAGTGACGCTAAAGAAGCGCTTCATGGGAGGCAACCCATGTTTTATATGCTTTTAAAGCAGTTAATAATGCAAGGTTCATGAATTCCAAATCAACTTTGACACATACTTAAGTGAATCTTTTTATGCAGCACATAGTGAAGAACAAGTTTCGTGTTCAAGGCATACTAAGAGAGCATAAATGCAATTCATATCATGTCACTCTTAAAGCCTTGAACAAAACTTTGTACACCACATGGCCACAAACTAAGTTTGGTGTCACCAATGTTGCATACATGGACAAGTAAATAGTCAATTGATTTGCATTCATGAATAGCACTTAGTTAGTTAGCAAAACAAAAATTTTAAAAAGTAGTTATCCCATTTTTTTAAAATTTTGCCGCCACTATCCACAATTTCATTAATCACATCCCTTTTGTTTTGTAGGAGAATTAATGGGTGATGATCAAACTCTTGACGGCTTAGAATTTCGAAACCACAGCGGCACGCGCACGCACTGCATGCTTGGGCGCCGATGCCCGCTTTCTCTTTATTTATTTATTTTTTTTGAAAAACAGGGCATTCTCCTAATCTATAAGCATTCTAAAACAATCAAAAATCAAATTTAACAACAAATCTTTTTGGTTTTTGAAAAATTTTTAAACATACTAAAAACAAAACTTATACTATAAGCAAAATTCAATTCAACAACAACTATTCTAATCAAAGCATGAATGCAACAAACAACCTATCAATAAAAGCAAAATGCATAAGAGTATAGAAAAGAAGAAAAACTACCTATAATGGTAACTCAAATCACTTATTAAACAAATCTAAAAGAGAGTGGAAAGAGTTTACCATGGTGGGGTGTCTCCCACCTAGCACTTTTAGTTTAAGTCCTTAAGTTGGACATTTGGGAAGCTCCTTGTTATGGTGGCTTGTGCTTGAATTCATCTTGGAACCTCCACTAATGCTTGGACTTCAAGTAAGCTCCAAAATTCAAAATCAATGGCACCAAGCTTTGATGAAGTTCCACACAAGCTAAGGGCTTCCAAAATTGATCTTCATCTATTCCCGGATCCCAAATCTTATTTTTGCACCCATCTTCAAGTTGATCATCATAGCTCCAATTGGGTGGTTTAGCCTTGGAATTCTCAATGAAGCGTCCAAACAGCCTCCTAGACCCATTCCATTTGGTTTTACACCAACCATTGCCATTCAACATCATGAACTTGGAATGATGTTTCCAACCACTATACAACTCTCTCTTACTCTTAACTCCACAAAGAGCTCTAAGTTGACCATCATTTTCATTCAAACCATATTCAAGTGGGAAAGTAAAGATTAGAGATAAGAATTTTACCCATTTGAATGTTATGTTAGATGGTGGCTTAGGAAGGGGTGGTCCTAGTGATCTTGCAAGTTCCACTCCCTTGTGCTCTTCTTTGACTACCTCCACCTCTTCACAAGCTTCTTCAATTTCAACCTCTTCCTCTTGGTGGCTTGCTTCCAATTCAATTTCTTCTTCATTACTCACCAAGGGCATGAGAGGTTGTGCATCTTCTTCCTTACCCTCTATGTCAAACCCAATTGGAGAGGATTCAATTGTGCATAAGAATTCTTCAATGATTGAATCCATCTCTTGGTCAACCTCTTCAAAGACTTCAACCACTTCTTCCGGCTCATTTGTCTCAACTTCTTCCCCTTGTGACAATTCTTGCTTCCTAAAATCCAACCAAGCATTTTGTCAAACACTTGGTGGGTACAAAGGGAAAGCATGGTAAATGAGCAAGAATAGTAAAATCTACCAACTACAATTTGCAAGGAAACAAGAAATCAACAATAGCAATCAAGATCAACATAAAAGAACATGGAAACATAAAAATTGCATTAAAGAAAATTGAGATCCAACAAGGTTCATGAACATGAGAGCAACAAAATAAAGGAAATGATCAAGAGGAACTAAGAAAAATAGAGTAGTAGCAACAAGAAATTAAAAGGAGAAACTAAATTAAAACAATAATTAAAAGTTGGAATTAAGTGCTTTCCTTCCATTTTCTCAAGCCATTCTTGCCTTTAAAACCTTAAATCACTCAAACAAATATATCAAGGCATCGAATGGAAGAAAAGTGAATTAAATTTAGCATTTTAAAGGCCTAAAAAGTATGTTTTTACTCTTAAGTACAATTTACGAGAAATTCACAAAACCATGCTATTTCAATGAATAAGTGTAGGAAAAGTTGAAAAAATCCACCAATTAAATATAAGATAAACCATAAAATTGTGACTTATCAATCTCTCCACACTTAAACATAAGCATGTCCTCATGCTAAGAATAAAGAAGGACAAGAAAAGGGTATGAACATTTATTCAATGCAAAGAAACTATATAAACTATCTACATGCATGCAACTAAATGCAAAATGATTCTACCTACTTGGTTAAAAGTAAATCATTCCCCAAGAACATATATAAGTCAAAGGACAGAAAAAGAAAGAAAATTAAGCCTACAACAAAGATATGAAAGCAATTAGAACATAGGCGGGGGCTAATGCCAAATAAAAGTATGATTCTCAAATACATGGTAGCTACAACATGTGAGTGAGAAAGCAATTCAAGAAAAGGCATATTAACTATTACTTTATGCAAGAGGAAAGTCAAAGCATAAGTGAATAACATGAAGAGCATGTCAAGCATCAAGTTCAAACAACAATTAACACAAACAAGATTAGTGATAAGCATGAGAGCATTTGGTCCCATCCTAACTCAATGATGATGAGGTATTAAAACTAGGGATCATGAGTTAGGAAGAACTAAAGCATTAATCTTGTGTGTAGAGCGAATATTACAATTAATGCAACAAGTCACAGAACACCAATAATAATACAAAACCTAGCTACCCATGATTCACACTTTTTTTTTCACATACTCATGCATTCTCTTTAATTAACATCCCATATGCATTGATTTTTATTGAACTTTATCTTGGGGCATTTTTGTCCCCTTTTTTTTCTTTTTCTCTTTTCTTTTTTTTTCTTTTTTTTTATCATTTTTTTAGTACATACAAACGTATCAATGCATATGGTTTTACATATTTAATGCATAAGCATGTACCCAATTCCCAAAAATCTATGGGTTACTACAATTGATGAGCTCCTTCAAAAGATTGTGCGAATGAGCTTGTTTGTTGCCCTATTTAGAATCTTTCTCATTCCTTTCCTTTTTGGTGGCCAACCTAAAAGGAAAGAAAAAGAAAGAAAATTATGACTATAACAAAGATATCAAAGCAAATAGAACATAGGCAGGGGCTAATGCCAAATAAAAGTATGATTCTCAAATACATGGTAGCTACAACATGTGAGTGAGAAAGCAATTCAAGAAAAGGCATATTAACTAATACTTGATGCAAGAGGAAAGTCAAAGCATAAGTGAATAACATGAAGAGCATGTCAAGCATCAAGTTCAAACAACAATTAACACAAACAAGATTAGTGATAAGCATGAGAGCATTTGGTCCCATCCTAACTCAATGATGATGAGGTATAAAAACTAGGGATCATGAGTTAGGAAGAACTAAAGCATTAATCTTGTGTGTAGAGCGAATATTACAATTAATGTAACAAGTCACGGAACACCAATACTGACCAAGAAAGTCTCAACAAATGAGTATAAGAATCTAACACCATTATTTAAATAAGAAACTTAGAAAAGAAAATAGGATCAAGCTATAAAAACAAAATTAAAATGCAATGGGTGATAATATGCAAATGCAATAAAAGAGGATGGAAGAAAAAAAATTATTTTTCTTTTTTAAAAGAGAAAAAAAAATTTTTTTCAAGAGAGGAAGAAGAAAAAGGAAAAAAAATAGAAATAAAGAAGAAGAAAAGAGGAAAGAAGGAGAAAGGATAAAGGAGAAAAACAGGGGGCAAATCCGTGCATATGCGCCATGCGTGCTTATGCACGGATGCAGCAGGTATAATCCGCGCGCACGCGCCATGCGTGCTTACGCGCGGATGCGACAGGGATAATCGGCGCGCCCGCGCCATGCGTGCTTACGCGCGGATCGCCTGGCACAAAGTAGGCATAAAGTGGGCACAACTCTCGGGTTTTAATACTAGGAGTTGTGAAACCACACCGGTGCGCGTGCGCACTGCGCGCTTGGGCGCCGATGCCCAATTTTTTTTTCTTTTTTTTTGAAAAACAGGGCATTCTCCTAATCTATAAGCATTCTAAAACAATCAAAAATCAAATTTAACAACAAATCTTTTTGGGTTTTGAAAAATTTTTAAACATACTAAAAACAAAACTTATACTATAAGCAAAATTCAATTCAACAACAACTATTCTAATCAAAGCATGAATGCAACAAACAACCTATCAATAAAAGCAAAATGCATAAGAGTATAGAAAAGAAGAAAAACTACCTATAATGGTAACTCAAATTACTTATTAAACAAATCTAAAAGAGAGTGGAAAGAGTTTACCATGGTGGGGTGTCTCCCACCTAGCACTTTTAGTTTAAGTCCTTAAGTTGGACATTTGGGAAGCTCCTTGTTATGGTGGCTTGTGCTTGAATTCATCTTGGAACCTCCACCAATGCTTGGACTTCAAGTAAGCTCCAAAATTCAAAATCAATGGCACCAAGCTTTGATGAAGTTCCACACAAGCTAAGGGCTTCCAAAATTGATCTTCATCTATTCCCGGATCCCAAATCTTATTTTTGCACCCATCTTCAAGTTGATCATCATAGCTCCAATTGGGTGGTTTAGCCTTGGAATTCTCAAAGAAGCTTCCAAACAACCTCCTAGACCCATTCCATTTGGTTTTACACCAACCATTGCCATTCAACATCATGAACTTGGAATGATGTTTCCAACCACTATACAACTCTCTCTTACTCTTAACTCCACAAAGAGCTCTAAGTTGACCATCATTTTCAATCAAACCATATTCAAGTGGGAAAGTAAAGATTAGAGATAAGAATTTTACCCATTTGAATGTTATGTTAGATGGTGGCTTAGGAAGGGGTGGTCCTAGTGATCTTGCAAGTTCCACTCCCTTGTGCTCTTCTTTGACTACCTCCACCTCTTCACAAGCTTCTTCAATTTCAACCTCTTCCTCTTGGTGGCTTGTTTCCAATTCAATTTCTTCTTCATTACTCACCAAGGGCATGAGAGGTTGTGCATCTTCTTCCTTACCCTCTATGTCAAACCCGATTGGAGAGGATTCAATTGTGCATAAGAATTCTTCAATGATTGAATCCATCTCTTGGTCAACCTCTTCAAAGACTTCAACCACTTCTTCCGGCTCATTTGTCTCAACTTCTTCCCCTTGTGACAATTCTTGCTTTTAGCAAACAAAAATAAAAACTAACAAAAATAAGCAACAAAGTCCTAAATCTAACAAAAACTAACAAACAAACAAAAGGCAAACATATTCACATATCCACAATAGCCAATAATGTAACACCATTGCAATTCCCCGGCAACGGCGCCATTTTTGATGATCGAACTCTTGACGGCTTAGAATTTTCTCAAATGGAGTCTCGTTGTGAAGTATAGTTTGCAAACCAATCAAGAATCCTTTCATGCAAAAAAATTGAGTTGTCACAATTAACAAACCCCAAATGAAAATTAACCGGAGTATTTAGACTCCGGGTCGTCTCACAAAGAGTTGCAATGAAGTGCTCAATTATTGACTATGAAGATCAGGGGGGGTTTGGTTGATAAGAGGACAAGAAAATAAATGGCAAGAAAAGTAAAGAAAGCAATTAAAGAAAGCAAGTAATAAAGAGAGACATTCATGGCAAGTGTTGAGATCATAGGCTTTCTATCCTAGTCATGCAATGATTAATTCATCTTATTTAGTCAACTCCAACAAATAAGGAGAAAGTCAAACAAGATTAATCAATCATACCACAATTATAAACAAGAATTTATCTCATTACGTCATCTCCAACAAATAGGGAGAAAGTCTAACGAGACTAGCTAATCTCAATCCATAAGTCCTAATCAACTCACTAATTAAATTAGCAAAAGATTAGCGTCAATGAAAACAATATTAGCTAACAACTCTAGGTCACCAACATAAGTTGGGTTTTCATGACTCAAGATGGCCTAATTACTCTTTCCAAGCCAAGAATGCTCAAAATCTACTCTAACATCCTTCAAAGCATTCTATCAAACTCTTGGAAGGCATAAAAGGAAAGCATAGTAAATGTGCAAGAATAATAAAATCAACCAACTACAATTTGCAAGGAAACAAGAAATCAACAATAGCAATCAAGATCAACATAAAAGAACATGGAAACATAAAAATTGTATTAAAGAAAATTGAGATCCAACAAGGTTCATGAACATGAGAGCAACAAAATAAAGGAAATGATCAAGAGGAACTAAGAACAATAGAGTAGTAGCAACAAAAAATTAAAAGGAGAAACTAAATTAAAACAATAATTAAAAGTTGGAATTAAGAAAATTAAACCTAAACTACTCTAAATTCTAGAGAGAAGAGAGAGCTTCTCTCTCTAGAATTCTACCCTAAAACATGATGAAAATTAAACTATGACCACTTGGTTCATTCCCCCTTCAATCCTTGGGTTCAATAGCATCAGAAATGGGTTGGATTGGGCCCAAAAGGAGCTGCAAAATCGCTAGGGGCGATTTCACTAAAGTGGGCCACGGACAGCATCGGCGCGTGCGCATAAAGTGCGCGTTCGCGCCCCTGAACGCGAAGCAATATATGGCAAATTTTATATCATTTCGAAGCCCTAGATGTTAGCTTTCCAACGCAACCAGAACTGCCTCATTTGGACCTCTATAGCTCAAGTTATGGTCGTTTGAGTGCAAAGAGGTCAGGCTTGACAGCTTTACGGTTCCTTCATTTCTTCATGAGTTCTCCCACTTTGCATGCTTTTATTCTCACTTCTTTCATCCAATACTTGCCTTATGAACATGAAATTACTCAACAAACATATCAAGGCATTGAATGGAATTAAAGTGAATTAAAATCTCTAATCTTAGGGCCTAAAAAGCATGTTTTCACATTTAAGCCCAAATCAAGGGAGAATTTCAAAACCATGCTATTTCATTGAATAAATGTGGGAAAAGGTGATAAAATCCCCCAAAATAAGCACAAGATAAACCACAAAATCGGGGTTTATCAATGGGACAATTGAAGGAGGAGGGTTCGGTCACTTCAAAAGGAGAGGACTATACACGTGTCTTCAAGGGGAATGCATTGGAAAATGTTGCCATGCAATATTGAAAGAATGACACGCTTGGAAATCGAACCAACCCCATCATAAAGTTATTGATCCTTGTGCTCATCCCATGTTAAACCCCATCCGTTCATCATACACCCACTCCATCAATCCACACCTTTCATTCACTCACCACCTCCCTATATAAGTGGTTCTTATTCCGTACCCCCTTCACATTCCATTCCCATTCTCTGTACTTCCCACTTTCGGCACCCAACTCCTCTTACCCCATCAAAAGCACTCCATCTTAACCGGCCGAAGTCCATCATTAACCAATAATTCTCAACACCTTCCCATCTCAAAAATCACTTATGGCATCATCAAGCTCCAAAAGGCGAAAGGGAAAGACACCAGTGGAAAGCATTCCTTTTGACGAAGGAAGGTTCAAGACCGTTTTCCATGAGCTTCAATTCGAACGTATCAAGCACAAGAAGGTATTACCAGAGCTGATGTTCCAATTCAACTATGTTGAATGCCCGCAGATTGGGGAAAAGATTGAACAGAGGGGTTGGTAAGAGCTCACGAACCCAGAAACAAGAATAAATGCAAATCTCATTAAGGAGTTCTATGCCAATGTGGCCAGGAAAGACAATACCAAGGCTCTGACCTTCAAAAGTTACGTGAGAGGAACAGAGGTGGATTTCAGTCCTAATGCTATCATGAGGACTCTTCATCTGAAAACCCTCTGATAAGCCAAGCTATCAAGCAAGAATAAGTAATGGGCCAGACAATGATGAGCTTGAAGAAATTGTGAATGACATGTGTGTCATAGGATCAGATTGGGAGAGGTATGCAGATAAGAGGCCACGGTTCATCAGAAGAGGAGACCTCATCCCGGAAGCCAAGGGATGGTTTGAGCTCGTGAGAAGATATATCCTCCCAGCCTTAAATAATTCTGAAGTCAACATTGCTCGAGCTACCATGCTACATTGCATTATAAGCGGTGGAGACATCAATGTACATGAAATCATATCTGAGGGAATCCAAGAAGCATCCGAAAAGAGTGATCCAAGCGCTCGGCTTTTGTATCCCAGCACCATCACGAGACTATGTAAGAAAGCCAAGGTGATATTCGAAGACAGCAATCCAAATTGGGTAAACCCTGGGAGGTTAGTTATGCTCCAGCGTATAACTTATGTGGCACCCGCCCAACAACAAAGAAGGCCTCAAATAAGGAAAAGAACATCACAAGAAGGACCTCACCGAGAAGAATCTCATCAAGAAGAATACCAGCAAGAAGAGTACTATGATCCAACCAACATAAGCTTGAATCACATTCACGGAGCCATTGAGGAGCTAGCAAGGAGTTATATGGATGGACAAGAACAACAACTGCACATTCAAGCCCAAAGGATGGATCGTCAAGAAGAACTGCTCTCTAATTGGATGAGTCAGCAGAGGGAGTGGCAGAAGCAACAAATGGAGCAGCAACAGGAGCAATACTCCCAGCTCACTCAAGCCATCAATCAAGTGACTGAAAGGTAAGAGCGTCAAGATAAACGCCTTCAAGAACTCAACCAACGTCAGCTAGCTGAAACAAAAGCATTCAATGAGTTCAGCATGCTTAATGAAGGACGGCAACTACATAGGGAAAAGTTCAACATAAACACTCAAGCCAAGTTGAACTACATGTCTGGGCATATGCATAATTTGCACTCTGTAATCCCTAGGTATGATACAGTCCAAAAAGATCTAACAGAACAAGAGGAAAGGAAGGTGAAACAGCAGAAGGAAACATTGAAAAAGAAGATGGAAGATGCTGGCTTCTGGAAAAAGTTGATTGGAAAAAGCAAGGGAAGTGGGGGTTCAAGCACTCAAGAAAGACACAAAGAGGACAAACAAGAGGGAGAGCATGAGCACCCCCGTGAGTAAAAGGTGGTGGAGTTCCCTCATTGTCCTATCTTTTTCAAGTTTTAAATAAGGAAAATCATGTATGAAATAGAACATGTTTCCATGGTAGTTTAGGAATTTCAATTCTGCCTTTAAGTTTGCATTGCTTAGGTCTATGCTTGCTAGTCTAATGTCACTGCTGCATTTTCACCTTACTTACTTGTATGCTTGTCCTTTAAGTCAAATAAAAAGAGATGTTATGAAAGACAAGAGTGATGTTCAATTTGTGGAGTAAGTTCTTAAGCTTGTGGTGTAGTAATTACTTAGCTAAGTTGGTTCACCAACAAGGTAGGAAGGCAACTATCTGTCCTGAATCATATGCTTGAAACAAAACCCATGAGACTAGCTAAATAACAAGATCCTAATAAGAAAAAGGGAAAGAAAAATGAAAGTTGAGAAATAAAGAAAAAGAATAAAAAATAAGGCTAGGCACCAAGGGTTGAATCTTGGGGCATGTGTCTGTGGTGCTCCTATGTAAAGGATATGCTTGGATGAATAAGCTCTCAGGGGTGCCTTATCACTTGGTAACTTGGGTTAACTAACCCGGGATTATCAGCTGAAAGTCCACTATCAAGAGTAACCTTTGCTACAGAACACTTAGTAAAGAAGGAAAATAACAAACCATGTGCCTGTGGTGTGTATGTATGGGGGAAAGAGACTTGAGGGAGTAAGTCCTTAGGGGTGTCTTAACACCCAGCACCTTGGACCAACTAGTTCGGGAGTGCTGACTGAAAGCTTATCTTAAAGAGTCACCCTCTCACAAAGCACCTAGTCTAAGAACACAATTACACCTTAAAAAGACAAAGGGATCAATGAATAAAAGTCTCATAGGATGCAATCAAGTAAGTATTCCAGGGCATGATAAAGGTCTGAAAGCCAGTAAAGGAATGAACCTAAGTTGCTATGTATGAAACCCCATAAAACCAAGGATATGACTTCCACAATAATGACTCATTTCTCTTGTCATTTCATTCATCATTTTCATGTTTCAGTACTTGCTTAGGGACAAGCAAGCTTTAAGTTTGGTGTTGTGATGCCAGGACATTTTGGCCAGTTTCACTGACCTTTTCTTTACTGTTTTAGGGTAGTTTTATGTATTTCCTTGGTTAATAAGCAAGTTTTAGGTAGATAATCACTTACATCTTGATTCAAGAAAACATTGTGAATTTTATATGATTTTATTAGAATTATGCATGAATTGATGCATGATCTCATGAGTTAGAACCTAGCTTTGATGCACCTTACTTGCTTGATTTCAGGACAAAGGAAGCAAGGAAGATGCCACATTAATAGCCACGTTAGTCTAACTAACGTGACCATTAACGTGGAATGGGAGCTAGCATGCAACGTTAATGAGAAAAGTGATTACCAATAATGCCTTCGTGAGCCATCATAGCCCATGTTAGTTGCCACGTTAACTACATTAATGTGGAAGCTAACGTGGAAGAGAAGTAAAGCTCCAACATTAGTGGTAAAAGTGAATACCATTAACGTTGGAAAAAAGGGGCACACTTAGCCACGTTAAGAGTCACGTTAATTACATTAACGTGAATTCTAACGTGGAAGGAACAAAGAAGTTCCAACGTTAGTTACACTCACCTTTGTCACTAACGTTGGACCAAGCCACTATTAGCCACGTTAGTTGCCACGTTAATTACATTAACGTGGAAGCTAACATGGAGGAAAGAAATGATGAGCCAACATTAGTGACACTCACCTTTGTCACTAACGTTGGAGATGGCAATGACCACCACGTTAGTGGCCACGTTAATACAATTAACGTGAGGCACTAACGTGAGAAGGGGCGTTTGGAGTGTTAGTGACAAAGGTAAGTGTCACTAATGCTCTCGAAGCTAAGGCATGCCCACGTTAAGGGTCATGTTAGCCACTCTAACGTGGACTCTAACGTAGGGAGGAAGGGCAACAAGAAAACGTTATTGGAAAAGGTGAATGCCAATAACGTTTGCGAAGGACCAAGAGGCAACGTTAGTGGTCACGTTAGTGCCACTAACGTTGAAGTTAACTTGGACCATTTTGGGTTAGGAACATTAGTGAAAAAGGTGATTGTCACTAACGTTCTCGAACCCACATTTTCACTTAACGTTAACACCACTAACGTCCTAACTAACGTCCATGCCTAACTCACACTTTCTCTGCAAGCAAAGCTAAGCCCACTGAAGATTGCAACTGCTTCAACTAAAGATCAAAAGGCCCATATCCAAGACTTGAAGAGCCAACTAGAAGATCAGAAGAATAGTATATATAGGAGTAGTTTTGAACAAGAGAAGGAGCTTTTGGCATTGGGAGAACTACTCTCTGTATAATTTTACTTTCTCTACAACTTCTTGTTTTACTTTTAGAATGTATTTTCCATATTTGCTTTCCATTCCCAGAGCTATAAACAACTAAACCCTTTTCATTGGGTTAGGGAGCTCTGCTGTAATTTGATGAATCAATAATAGTTTTCATTATTCTTCTTCTTTCTTTTCTCTTGATTTTACTAGAAAGCTTTCAATCTTCATCCAATTGGGTAGTTGTCTTGGAAAAGAAGCTATTCGTACTTGGATCTCTTCGGAACCTTGGAAGAGGAATGAAGAGATCATGCTAGAAATGCTTTCTCATGTTGGACCAAATTGGGGTTTGGACGGATATGGTGACATATAATTCTCCCAATACTTTGATTTGGAAATACATGTGGTATAATCAGTAACCATACTTCATCTTTTCTCATGAGCAATTAGACCAAGGAATTGGCTATTGATCAAGATTTGAGAGATTGAATTACCAAGGAATTGGAATTCAATCACTTAAGATTGCCAAGGAGATCAATCAATGCATTGATTGAGGAATAGATGAAAATGAACTTGATCTGGAGAATACAACATCTCCTGAGCCCAATGAACTCCCCATTTCTGATCTTACCCATTCTCTTTACTTTCTACCATTTACTTTTATGTTCATCTTCCCCATTCCCCATTTAAGATTCTGCAATTTAGTTTCCGTCATTTATATTCAGTTCTTTATTTCCAGCAATTACATTTTCTGCCATTTACTTTTCCGCCATTTAATTTCCTGAAATTCTCAAATCAAATGCTGCTTAGCTCAACTAGAACATTCCTCTGATCAAAGTTGCTTGACCAATCAATCCCTGTGGGATTCAACCTCACTCTATTGTGAGTTTTTACTTGACGACAATTCGGTATACTTGCCGAGGGAAAATTGTTGAGAGACAAGTTTCCGTGCATCAAGCGGCTGTTGTGTTTGCCTTGACGAAATTGATGCAACAAAATTTTGAGGGCAAAACTTTAAATAAGGTGGGTAGAATGTAAAATCTGGTCAAATCATAATTAAATAAAAAAGAAATTAAATATAGGAAAAAATGGTTAGAAAAATTTAGAATCATAATTTGGAAATTTAAATATGATATTTGGACTCAGTGAATTTTTCTTGGTCGGAAAACATAATTTTCTACGTGAAAATGTAACGACCCAATTTCTGGTACGTCATGATCATACTAGAAACTGAGAGCTACCAACTTGTCTTCCTTATTATTATCTACTATTTATTATATGAGCCTGATTTATTGTTAAAAGCATAGTTTTTTTGCGAGGTACTTTTTTTAAATGTTTGGATAAATAAACAAAATCATTCATAATCAATTTACAACTGATAACAGATACAACAGTTATAAACAACCACACATAAATACGTCTCAAGCAATTGATAACATTTAGTGATCCAGC
The DNA here is from genome assembly GCF_000816755.2 of Arachis ipaensis. Classification (NCBI taxonomy): domain Eukaryota; kingdom Viridiplantae; phylum Streptophyta; class Magnoliopsida; order Fabales; family Fabaceae; genus Arachis; species Arachis ipaensis. Next base: position 92,185,805 of record NC_029791.2, read on the forward strand.
CTTTATTAGAGTATAGACTTTTAGTTAAAACACCCCTAAATATAGCTAGATAATAACTATATACATATATATACATACGACATCCCAGGCCCTAACCTGTTCAAGAAGTCCCTAAGCTGGTGCCCAGGCTAGCCTAGACTCTATAGTCACCTAGTCCCTCTAGACTACTATAGCGAGGGAAAGTACATTCTAAGTCTTCAAAACTCAAGTCAAGTGGAACATCATCAAAAGGTGGAACATCATCTACTACTCCTCTGCACGATCAGACATTGCCATATAACGTCTCTCTGGTACCTCATCAAGTAACCACATAACAGGAGTCTTGTACACATGATTTAGGTTATAGTTCACATACAAATGGGGTGCAGACGTTGGCTGGTCCCACAGTATATACATATAAATAGATAACGGAGTTCACTCTAGACTCAGAAGACTACCTAGAGTGGAATCTTCTTTGCGGAATGATCATCAACGAACTGTCGAAGGGTACTCTTGCTTCCATCTGAAGGGGGAAGGGAGAGAGAAGGGGTAAGAATTAGGGAGTTCTTAGTAGGGTCAGGGTTATTAGTTATGTTCATTAATTCTGTGTTGTTTCATAGGTGAATAGCAGAATACAGATAAGCAGTAAATAGAAGATACAGATAAATAGAGAAAAGAGAGAAAACAGAAAGCAAAATACAAATAGAAGAATACAAGAAAATGAAACACAGACACAAAGAATAGAATACAAACAAAGAAAGTATACATTCATAAAATAATCATAACAGAGGAAATGCACAACCAAGTATGATGCATGTCTAGCCCTAGTGTAGGTAATGAGCTCATTTGTCGGTTATATACCCGCTCCCGATGTTACCCAGCAATCTTTGTCTGGATAAGGCTTTCCTGTTGGCAATACCCACTGCAAGCATCCTTTGTCTTGCAGGGTATCCACTACAAGCAACCTTTGTCTTACAGGGTGGTACTTATTAGCTGATATACGCCCAACACACTCACTGTAAGCAACCTTTGTCTTATAGGAGCATAACACACTCACTGTAAGCAACCTTTATCTTACATGAGTACAACACACTCACTGTAAGCAACCTCTGTCTTATAGGATTACTCTTTAACTGTGTGTATCTTGATACCTCTGTAAGCAACCTTTGTCTTACAGAATAGCATTATAGCTAAGTATCCTAGGAAAGCATTCTCAGTGGCCACACCACCATCTATCTGACTGCCTCAATGCAGCAGATGAACATACAGATACATCTAGAGTTGCTTTAATGCAACAAATGACCTTTCAACAGGCCCTCTGCTTGTTCTCTAATCTCTTTATCATATTACTCTTTTCACTTTGTCTCTTTACTCTGTTCTGGTTACTCTTTTCTCTGTATCTCTTTACTCTACTCTGATTACTCTTTTCTCTATATCTATATTACTCTTTTTTCTTTATCTCTTTACTCTGCTCTGGTTACCCTTTTCTTTGTGTCTCTCTATTGTGCTCTGATTTCTCTATTTAACATATGTATTTAAAGCTTATGTAAATTTCGGTATGAATAGTTAGCATGTCCCAAGAATAGGTTCATTAAGTCTATATTGAAAAAGTTTAACTTCTTATATTATACCTAACCCTAGGCGCAACTTGTGTAAGACTTATCTGCCTTATCATATCGGACAGTATTTGCATAAAACTCTCTTACAAGATTTGCATTTACCCTAGTGACTGGATCAGTGAGGAGCTCCCATCTTCTCTTTTTCACGTTCTTTGTGATTTCGGGGCACTCAGTCTTTCTGACTTGAAATCCTAGCTCATATATAATCTCTTTATCAACCATCCACCCATACTGCAACGCATGGTGAAGGGTTCTAAATTTCTTTTCATCGAAAGGGCGTTGCTCTACAGGCTCCTTTCCCTTTCTTCTTTTAGAGCTTGATGATACCATCAGTGATTTTGGCTGTGTGAAGGTGTTGGATTTCGAGAATGAGAAATTTAAAGAAGTGGTTGTTGGAATGTGGAGTATAAAGGATGGGAATTTTGAATGTGGAAGGGGTACGGACTAAAATCACTTATATAAGGAAGTGGTAAGTGAATGAAAGGTTTGGATTGATGGAGTGGTTGTGTGGTGAACGGATGGGGTTTTAGCATAGGATGAGCACAAGGATCCTCATCTTTATGAAGGAGATTGGTTCGGTCTCCAAGGGTCTCATTCTTTCAATATTTGCATGGAAACATTTTCCAATGCGTTCCCCCTTAAGACACGTGTGAAATACTCTCCTTTTGTGGTAGCCGAATCTTCCTTTCTATTGTCCATCAATTTTCCTACAAAACAAAAAAAAGTGTAATTATTAATTGTGTGGATAGTGGTGGCAAAATAAAAATGGGAACAACTACCACTTTTTTTTTAGTTTTTGTTTATAACTAACTAAGTAGTATTCATGAATGCCAACCAACTGATTAACTGAATATCCATGTATGCAACATTGGCAACATCAAACTTAGTTTAGTACCATGTGGTGTAAAAGATTTGTTCAAGGCCCCTAAGAGTGACATGATGTGGGTTACATTCATGTTCTCTTAGTGTGCATTGAACACCAAACTTGTTCCTCACTATATGTTGCACACAATGATTCATTCAAGTGCATATCAAGTTGATTTGAATTTCATGAACCTTGATTTATTAACTATTTTTAAAAGCATGTAAAACATGGGTTGCCTCCCATGAAGCGCTTCTTTAGCGTCACTAACTTGACGTTCTGCCTTTATCAGGGTGGTTGGTAGTGCTTCAAGTCCTCCCCCCTTGTAGTAAATCTATCTCCATTGGCTTCATCAAGGATCTCCACGTGTTCCAAGGAGAGGACTCTGTTGATGGTGAAGACTTTAGGTAACTGAGATCGGATGGTGGGGAGATCGGAGGGAATGGCTAGGAAGTAGGCTGAGATTACTTTATCCCCTGGAGAGAAGTCCTCTGTAGGGATCTTCTTGTTCCTCCACCTCCTTGGTGCCTTCTTCTTTGTCCCTTTTGATGTTGCCTTGCTCTTTGTGACCTCCTCTTCCAAATAGGTTTTGTTGCTGGTCTCATATAGCTCTGGTGGTTTAGGTTCCTCCTGATTTTCTTTGAGCTGTGACAGCTGCTGATTGCCTTGTTCCTCAACTAACGAGATTCTCAGATGTGCTGGTTGTGCTTCAGTACTTGTTTCTTCCTTCAGTATCTCACTGTGGTCTTTGCTTGGTTCTTTGTTCTCTTGATCTGTTTCTTGTGAGGGCTTGAAAACATTGAAAGTGAGTTGTTCATCATGGATCCTCAAAATTAGCTCCCCTCGCTCCACATCTATAAGTGCTCTGGCTATAGCCAGGAATGGTCTTCCCAATATGATTGGGTACAGGTAACTCTCTTCCATGTCCAAGATGACAAAGTCTGTGGGCAGGAAGTATTTTCCAACCTTCACTAGCACATTTTCAACTACTCCCACTGCTTGTTTTTGAGTTTTGTCTGCCAACCTGATGACTACATCTGTGGGTATTATCTCATTGATCTGTAGCCTTTTCATAAGTGATAAAGGCATTAAGTTGATGCTTGCTCCCAGATCACAGAGTCCTTTATCAAACATTGTTTCTTCTATGGCACAGGGGATGTAAAAACTCCTTGGGTCCTTCCTTTTTTTAGGCAACTCTGGTTGAATGAGAGCACTGCACTCCTTGTTCATCACTATGGTTTGTCCTCCCTTGAGTGAGCTTTTCCTGGTCAGCAGCTCCTTCATATACTTGATGTATGAGGGCATTTGTTGGAGGGCCTTGATGAACGGTATGTTTACATGGAGAGATGCAAATATGTCAAGGAACCTTGAGTATATTCTCTTCTCCACACAACCATTTAGTAATTGGGGAAAGGGTGCATAGAGTCTCAGCAGCTCCTTCTATGTCAGCTCTTTCTGTGTAATTATGGTTTCTTGATGATTCTCCCCCTGCTTTCCTACTGAAGTATCTTTAGGTTGTTCTGATGGGTTGTTCAGCTCTTCCTCAGTCTCCTTATCACTTATAGTCACCATCTTGTAATCTTCCCATCTAACTTTCTTTGCTTCACCTCTTGGATTTTTTTTTGTGTCACTTGGGAACCCATCAGTAGGTTTGGGAATCTTCTCAGATAAGTATTCCACTTGAAATTCCAGCTTCTTGATGGTGTCTCCCTGGTTCTTGATACTGGCTCGCACCTCCTCTTTGAACACCTTGTTATCTTGAATCTCTTTGCATATGCTTTCAAGTATATTCTCAATCCTTGAGAGTCTATCTTCAGATGATGATGAGTTGAGGTTGGATGGGTGAGTTGGGTTATTTCGGTTTTGGTATGGATGTGGAGAGGTGTTGTTAGGGTGGTGTTGATATGATCTCTGTGTGGAATGTTGGTGAGCTGCGTGGTTGTTGGGGTTGTGACGTCTCTGATCTTGGCTTTGATCTTGTTGATTTCCCCACACAATCTTGCCAAGAACTTGTTCACCACCTCTTCCCAGGTTGCTAAACTCTCCTTTGGGAAGGATTCCAGCCATTTAGATGCCATGTCCTTGAGTGAGAAAGGGAACAAAAGTAGTCTATAGGTGTCAGGATGAACACCATTAGACTTCACAGTATCACATATCCTCAGGAAGGTGGTTAGATGTTGATTGGGGTCTTCTTGGACACCTCCTCCGAATGAACAATTGTTCTGAATAAGGGTGATGAGCTGTGGCTTTAGTTCAAAGTTGTTGGCATGTATGGTTGGCCTTCGGATGCTACTTCTGCAATTTCCTGGGTTTGGATTGATGTACGAACCCAGAACTCTTCTCTCTTACCCAGCATGATTTGCTAGACCTTCTCTGCCATGGTTGTGAGCCTCTTCTTCATGATGGTTCTCCATATTCTCGTCCATATCTGGTTCAAAGTACTCCTCCTCTTCCTCAGCACCAACTACTCTCTTTCCCCTTGCTTCCCTCCTTAATCTAAGGAAGGTCCTCTCTGGTTCAGAATCAAAGGAAGTTGAAGCCCTGCTTCTTCACCCTGTCGTACAACCAACAAGGCACAAGCAAGGAAATAGATGCAGAAAGTAATTTCTACAGAAATACTGTTAGTGTGAGTGATGCAATATATTACTCTTCTGATCTTCTAGTTGATTCTTCTAGTTCTCCAATTTCCAACTCCCCAAAAAGCTCCTTTCTAATTCAAAACTTCCTCTATATATATTACTCTTCTGATCTTCTAGTTGATTCTTCAAGTCTTGGATATGGGCCTTTGGATCTTGAGTTTGAAGTAGTTATCCTCTTCAGTGGGCTTAGCTTTATTTGCGGAGAGAAAGTGTGAAGTAGGCAGGGTCTTTAGCTAGCTTTATTTGCGGAGAGAAAGTGTGAAGTAGGCAGGGTCTTTAGCTCAGGATGTTAGTGGTGTTAACGTTAAGTGAGAGTGTGGGTTCAAGAACATTAGTGACAATCACCTTTTTCACTAACGTTCCTAACCCAGGGATGATCCACGTTAACTTCAACGTTAGTGGCACCAATGTGACCACTAACGTTGCCTCTTGGTCCTTGATGAGAGAACTTTTGCGTGGTCTAGAAATTTGCGGATAAATCCTCGTTGCAAGTATAGTTTCTAAACCTTCAAAAGTCCTTTCATACAAACGTTTTGTTTGTCACAAGTAACAAACCCCTTTGAAATTGATAACCGAGTATTCAAACCTCGGGTCGTCTTCTCAAGGAATTGTAGGGAGGTATGTTCTTATTATTGGTTATGAGTTTGTAAATTGGGGTTTATTAGGAAGTAAGGTGGGAATATGTTATATGACAAGTAAAATAAAATAATAATAATAAAAATAAACTCTTGGCAAGGTATTAGAACTGGAGGTCCTATTCTTATCAATTGTGATGAAATTTGGATTTTAATCTCACTTTGTTAACCTCTAACTATGAAGGTAGATCAAGTGGATTAATTAGCTTAATTCTCAGGTCCTAGTCAATTCCGATGGAAAGACTAGAGTTATTGGAGCAACACCCAATTTCAAACACTGCTTTATTGACAGCTCAAGCATTACCAATTACTTAACCAAAGCCAAAAGGAAGAAAATATCTAAATTAAATAGCATCAATATAAATAAAGCAAAGCAAAATTAAATCTGAAAATTCCTCAAATTATATTAATAAAAGCAATCCAATCTAACATGAAAGATTTATGAATCAAATGGGCAACATAAGTAATTAACAAATAAAAGTATTAGAGTATCTAAAAGTAGAAGAGAAATAATAACTGAAGAACATTGAACCTGGGATTTAGAGGCACTCCTAAAACTAAGAGAAATCCTAAATCCTAATCCTAAGAGAGAGGAGAGAACCTCTCTCTCTAAAAACTACATCTACTCCTAAAATTGTGAATTGTGAAAGCCTTCTCATGAATGGATGCATTCTCCCACTTTATAGCCTCTAATCTGTGTTTTCTATGCCGCAAACTGGGTCAGAAACGGCCCAAAATTCGCTGGTCTCGAATTCAACCACGCTGGATTTCCGTCACTGCGACGCGGCCGCATGGATCACGTGGTCGCGTCACCTATCTTCAGGGAAACTATAGCATATTATATATCAAATCGAAGCCTCGGACATTAGCTTTTCAACGCAACCAGAACCGTGTCGTTTGGACCTCTGTAGCTAAAGTTATAGCCGTTTGAATGCGAAGAGGTCAGGCTGGACAGCTTAGCAATTTCTCCAACTTCTTGTATTCCTTCCACTTTTGCATGCTTCCTTTCCATCCTCTGAGCCATTCCTGCCCTGTAATCTCTGAAAACACTTAACACACATATCAAGACATCTAATGGTAATAAGAGAGGATTAATAATAAGCAAATATAAGATCAAAGAAGCATGTTTTCAATCATAGCACAAAATCAGGAAGGAGTTATAAAACCATGCAAATAGTATGAATAAGTGGGTAAAGAGTAGATAAAAACCACACAATTAAACACAATATAAACCATAAAATAGTGGTTTATCAATCTCTCCACACTTAAACACTAGCATGTCCTCATGCTAAGCTCATGAGAAGCTATAAAGATGAAGAGGAATGGTAGAATGTATGAAATGCAACCTATCTTATATGAATGCAACTATATGCAGAATGTTTCTACCTACTTGGTTTAAAAGTAAATAAATTCTCCAAGAATAAATATGAATCAGATTCCACTAATTCAAATCATAAAAATGAAGTACAAATAGACTTGTAAGAAGAAAATAGCTCATGAAGCAGGGAACAAGGAATTGAGCATCGAACCCTCACTGGTAGTGTATACACTCTAATCACTCATGTGTTTAAGGTTCGATTCTCTCAATCCTCTACTAACCTTGCTTTCTAAGGCTTGCTCTTCATCTAACAATCAACATAAATTTAATGCATAGATACACATATCAAGAGGTCTTTTAAGAGTTGTAATGGGGTTAGGGTCAAGGTGGGATTGTATTTGGCCAAGTGGACTAAAATCTGAATCCTTAATTAACTTAAACTTTTCCCACCTAACTTAAACAATCCATGTAATCATAATACAAGATCTAACCATCCATTAATCATGTTTTCCACATATTCATGCATTCTAATTTCAAATTTCTTTCACATTTTTAGAAAATTCTAACATACTCAATTCTCAAACCAAATATTTCCAAACCCAATTTTCCCACACTTAAATCATAAGCACTCTCACTAGTCTAAGCTAACCAAGGATTAAAATTAAGGACATTATTGTCTTTCGCTTAGAGTTAATGATGTGCTAAATAAAAAGAACAAAGGGGTAAAATAGGCTCAAAATTGGTTTGCAAGGGATAATGAAAAGTAAGGCCATATGGGTATGTAAGCTCAGTGAAACAAAGGCCTCAATCATGTAAGTGCATGCATACATCAAACCATGGAAATATAGAATTAAGCAAGACAAAGATCACAATTTTAGAGAGAAAAATACACACTAAAACAAAATTTTCGTTGATAAAATGCAACCAATTCAAATAGGCTCAAAAATCTCATAGGTTTTGTGTGTTCGAGTTCTAAACCAGGTTCCAGTATAATATCTCTTCAAACAAGTGTAACATTAATTTTTATTCAAATTAGTGAAATTCTCTAAAAGGTTTCTTGAAAAAAAATATTACTTTAACCAAGTGGTAAAATATGTACAAAAATCAAATAATCATGCAATCAAACATGCAAATGCAACAACTAACTATAAAGAAAAATTTAAACATTGGTGTTGAGACAAGAAAGTACTAACCCATGGAGATCGGTATCGACCTCCCCACACTTAAAGATTGCACCGTCCTCGGTGCATGCTGAGATGTGCAGGTAGATGGGTCTTCTCCAACTGAGGCTTTTCTCCAAGGATTTTGCTGATGGACTTGTTTGTCTCCCCATGTAAACGTCTTCACGTTCCCTTCCAGGTGGCCATCCTGAAAGAAAAAGGGAAGAAGAGTAACCCAGAAATAAAGATAGGAAAATAAATAAAACATGGGTTGGTTGATGCCAAATAATGAGGGTCTCAATTACATGGTAGCTACAACACGCAAGTGAGAAAACAATAGAAGCACATGGCATGCCAGTGGTGCAAAAATTTGCAACAGTGGAGAAGAGAATGGGGAAGGAGAGATAATATAAATTCATGTCAATGCAAGGGTAATATAGATATAAAAGATTGGCATTGATTTAAATAATATTACCCAATAAGAATGAAACAAGTCACTAAGCACCAAGAAAATACCAGAAAAGATGTAACAGTTGAATAAGAACATTTGAACACCAATAATAATTTTTAGAAAAATAAAAATATGCAATGAATGAAAGTATGCAAAGAAATTAAATAAAATAGAATGGAAGTGAGAGAAAATAAGAAAGGAAGAAGAAAGAAATAAGAAAAGATAAGAAGAATAAGGATTCGGAGAAGAAAAGATAAGAAAATTAGCACTAATCTGGATAGGTTGTGCGATGCTGGCGACGCGGTCGCGTGGGTGACGCGGTCGCATGGTGCGCGATAAGGTTGGGCGACGCGGACGTGTGGGACACGCGATTGCGTGACTCGATTTGTGCTAGTGGCGCGAGTGCAGCCTCGCGGTCGCACAACTCTCTGTTCGAAACTTGGTATTGCCAAAATCCAGGGTGACATGGTCGCGTGGTCGACGCGATCGCGCGGGTGGCCTTATTTCCAATATGACGCGGACGGGTGGGGCACGCGTTCGCGTTGAAGGGCTTGGGCTTCCAGCACGAGTCCAGCCCAACTCCAGCACAACTTTCGGCCATGCACCCCTTTTACGTCGATTTTCAGGTCACGCGGCCGCGTTGGGTACGCGATCGCGTGGGAGGCCATTATTCCCATATGACGCGGTCGCGTCAGCGACGCGGTCGCGTGTGGTGATTTGTGCCATTGGCATGCCTCCAGCACTGCTCCTGCGAAACTCTTTGTTCATATTAATATTGTCTCCCATCTCCTTGCGACGCGGACGCGTGGCTGATGCGGTTGCGTCGCGTGCTCGCTTTTTTTTTTTAATCTGAAAAGAAAATGCAGAATGCAGGGTTAATATGAATGTGATGCAAAACTCCAGGTTCAATAAAATAAAACTTGATGATGGCAACTTAGGGGGAGGGGTTTCCAACAACTTTGGCAAGGTAATTTCAAACTCCACTTCCTTGTGCTCTTCTTTGACATCTTCTACCTCTTGATCAACCTCTACAAAATCTTCAACCATGATCTGCCTTGGAGGTTGTACGCTCTTCTTAACATCAACATCAAACACCGTGGAAGGAGGCTCTGTGACTGGACTTTCCAATGGAGGTACAGCATCTCTTAAGTCTGCAACCACTTCTTCCTTTTTAATAATTGCTGCTTTGTCCAGTTGTTTAAGTATAAAATCGTACTCATCCTCGATGTTTTTCTTTCCATGACAACTCCTTTCAACTATTCTTTTATCTTCAAGGGTCTCTCCTAGCCTTACCCGTAGGGCCTCCTCTAGCTCTTTATGAAGTATGGATTCGCGAAGATGATTCCTTCTTTCCTGTTCCATATCAATAGCATAATTGGGATCATCTTGTTTTTGGATTGATGGATGTGGGTGTTCTTCCATGGAGGGTGGTGATGGGATGAAAAGATCATTATGTGGTTGAAAAGGAAGTGCACTAGAGCTTGAGGGTTGATTGTTGAAGGTATTTGGTGGTCTGATTTGGGCGACGAGAGCTTGTATAGTAGAGTTTAGATTGGCAAGTGCTTTCTCCATGGAGGTTTGGGGTGGATCTATGTATGGTTCATTTGGTTCATAATGTGGTTGGTATGGTGGATGTGGGTTAGGGTCATATGGAGGTGAATGGGCGGAAAGGGGCTTGTGAGTATGGTGGTCTAAAATCATGTTGAGGAAAGGATTCATAGGCATATGGTGGTGGTTGTTGATAGTCCATTAGAGGTGGTTGTTGCCATGAGGGTTGATCAAATCCTTGTGAATCCTCCCATCTTTGATTGTTCTAACCTTGATGCCTGTTCTCATTGTAATTTCTTCTTCCTGCAACATTATTATAACCAGACTCATAGCCAAAGGGGTGAGAGTTCATAGTAGCAATTAAAAATTAAAAATGAAAATAAAAATAAAATTAAATTAAAAGGTTATTTAAATTTTGAATTTGAAAATTTTTTTTTAATCTGAATTTTTGAAAATTTTTAAATTTGAATTTTGAAATTTGATTTTTGAAAAATAAAAATTTTAAAATAAAGACCAATAACCTCTTAACTTAAGAAAAAGCAAAAATAAAAACAAAAATAAAAACAAATAAATAGGTAAAAGAAAAATATTTACAATAACCAATAATAAGGCACACGTTTGCAATTCCCCGGCAACGGCGCCATTTTGATGAGAGAACTTTTGCGTGGTCTAGAAATTTGCGGATAAATCCTCGTTGCAAGTATAGTTTCTAAACCTTCAAAAGTCCTTTCATACAAACGTTTTGTTTGTCACAAGTAACAAACCCCTTTGAAATTGATAACCGAGTATTCAAACCTCGGGTCGTCTTCTCAAGGAATTGTAGGGAGGTATGTTCTTATTATTGGTTATGAGTTTGTAAATTGGGGTTTATTAGGAAGTAAGGTGGGAATATGTTATATGACAAGTAAAATAAAATAATAATAATAAAAATAAACTCTTGGCAAGGTATTAGAACTGGAGGTCCTATCCTTATCAATTGTGATGTAATTTGGATTTTAATCTCACTTTGTTAACCTCTAACTATGAAGGTAGATCAAGTGGATTAATTAGCTTAATCCTCAGGTCCTAGTCAATTCCGATGGAAAGACTAGAGTTATTGGAGCAACTCCCAATTTCAATCACTACTTTATTGACAGCTCAAGCGTTACCAATTACTTAACCAAAGCCAAAAGGAAGAAAATATCTAAATTAAATAGCTTCAATATAAATAAAGCAAAGCAAAATTAAATCTGAAAATTCCTCAAATTATATTAATAAAAGCAATCCAATCTAACATGAAAGATTTATGAATCAAATGGGCAACATAAGTAATTAACAAATAAAAGTATTAGAGTATCTAATAGTAGAAGAGAAATAATAACTGAAGAACATTGAACCTGAGATTTAGAGGCACTCCTAAAACTAAGAGAAATCCTAAATCCTAATCCTAAGAGAGAGGAGAGAACCTCTCTCTCTAAAAACTACATCCACTCCTAAAATTGTGAATTGTGAAAGCCTTCTCATGAATGGATGCATTTCCCCACTTTATAGCCTCTAATCTGTGTTTTCTGGGCCGCAAACTGGGTCAGAAACGGCCCATAATTCGCTGGTCTCGAATTCAACTAAGCTGGATTTCCGTCACTGCGACGCGGCCGCATGGATCACGCGGTCTTGTCGCCTAGCTTCAAGGAAACTATACCAAATTATATATCAAATCGAAGCCCCGGACGTTAGCTTTCCAACGCAACTAGAACCGCGTCGTTTGGACCTCTGTAGCTAAAGTTATAGCCGTTTGAGTGCGAAGAGGTCAGGCTGGACAGCTTAGCAATTTCTCCAACTTCTTGTATTCCTTCCACTTTTGCATGCTTCCTTTCCATCCTCTGAGCCATTCCTACCCTGTAATCTCTGAAAACACTTAACACACATATCAAGGCATCTAATGGTAATAAGAGAGGATTAATAATAAGCAAATATAAGATCAAAGAAGCATGTTTTCAATCATAGCACAAAATCAGGAAGGAGTTATAAAACCATGCAAATAGTATGAATAAGTGGGTAAAGAGTAGATAAAAACCACACAATTAAACACAATATAAACCATAAAATAGTGGTTTATCATTCCTTCGCACACGTTATTGGGACTCACCTTTTCCAATAACGTTGAGAATTTTCCCTCCCCCTATGTTAGAGTTCACGTTAACTTAGTTAACGTGGCTCTTAACGTAGGCTTGCCAATTCTTCGAGAATGTTAGTGACACTTACCTTTGTCACTAACATTCCGAGGTACCCCTACTTCCCACGTTAGAGTCCACGTTCACTAAGTTAACGTGGCTTCTAACGTGGTAATGATAGCCATCTCCAACGTTAGTGACAAAGGTGAGTGTCACTAACGTTGGCTCATCATCCTATCCTCAACGTTAGCTTCCATGTTAACTAAGTTAACGTGGGAGTTAACGTGGCTCATAGTGGCTCATTGTGGCTCATTCCAACGTTAGTGACAAAGGTGAGTGTCACTAACGTTGGCGATTGTTTGCTTTTTCTACGTTAACTCCCACGTTAGTGACAATGGTGAGTGTCACTAACGTTGGCCATTCTTTTGCTTCCCAACGTTAGAGTCCACGTTAACTAAGTTAACGTGGAAGCTAACGTGGCCAATATGAGCTTGGTCCAACGTTAGTGACAAAGGTGAGTGTCACTAACGTTAGCTCCACTTTCTTTCTTCCACGTTAGAGTTCACGTTAACTTAGTTAACGTGACTCTTAACGTGGGCTATGATGGCTTCGAGGACGTTATTGGCAATTACTTTTCACATTAACGTTGCAAGCTAGCTCCCATTCCACGTTAGTGGTCACGTTAGTTAGACTAACGTGGCTGCTAACGTGGTTCTTTCTTGCTTCCTTTGTCCTGAAATCAAGCAATAAAGTGCATCAAAGTTCTAATCGACATCATGAGACATGCATCATCCAATTTGTCTTCTAATTCATGCAAAATTTCCATGAAATCATGCAAAGTGCACAATGTATGCTTAAATCAAGATGTAAGTGAAATTCCACCCAAAACTTGCTTATTTCCTAAGAAAATGCATGAAACTACCCTAAAACAGTAAAGAAAAGGTCAGTGAAACTGGCCAAAATGCCCTGGCATCAAACTCCTAACCGATACGGTTCAAAAACTAGATTCTTCGCGATTGCGTTGTCGAGCTTGCCCCAAAAGAGCTTCTAGCTTAAATATGACATAATGACATTGAGGACTGAGATGCTTGATGATACAGTAGAGGTGTTCCGTTTAGTGATCTTTCGGAGAAATCCGTGCCTTCAGAAAATATCTCACGTACTCGAAAAACGGGGTTGTTACAGAAAACGTAGAATGAAAATTTGACCAGCAGTACCAGTTGAGATCTGTCTGGTACTATAGCTGAGAAAAATAATTTATGAGTGAGAGATATTAAAAAGTTAAAATTTATGATTTAGAAAGTTAAAAATATTTAAAGCGCGATTTAAAACGTTAATCTTAAAGGTTTTGGCCCAAAATTGGGCCAACGAGCTAAACCAAGTGAACCGGGCCCAATTGGGCCCAAGATCCAACATATATAAATCTTAGTTAGGTGTATTTCAGCACATTTACCCTAGAGAAAGAGAGTGGGGTGCTAAAATGGAGAAGACAGAAAGAAGAGAGAAAACCTTAATTCCATCAAACTTCAAACTACCATAACTTTTGATCGGTGCTCCGATTGACGAGCTGTTTGTGGCCATCCATTGCTCTTCTCATCTGCTTCATTTCTATGTAAGTATTACAATAAGAAAATATGAAATCTCTGCCCAGTTTTTGAAATTTCCCACTGTTACGCGCTTTTGGGTAGTTAATGTTGAAATATTGTGATTTTTGTTGTTTAGGGATACTTGATAAACCCCGATTTTGTGGTTTATCTTGTGCTTATTTTGGGGGATTTTATCAATATTTCTCACACTTGTTCGCAAGAAGTGCATGGTTTTGTGTTCACTTCCCAATATTGCTCCATGATGGAAAACATGCTTATTTTGCCTTAAAATTGCCATATTTTAATCCTCATCTATTGCCATTCGATGCCGTGATGTATTTGTTGAGTAATTTCAGGAATTATAGGGTAGGAATGACCTAGAAGAGAGGAAGAAAGCATGTACAAAAAGGGAGGAACATGAAGAATTGAAATCTTGGGAGGAGTAGCAGTGGCGCGCAAGCGCACTCCACGCGCACGCGTGGATGAGGTGGCTGGAAGCGGCGCGCAAGGATGGATGCATTCGTGCGGATTAAAAGATTCCTATCAACGCGCACGCGCACGCACGCATGGCGCGCACGCGTGGGAAGCTGCACGTGACCTCATTAAAGGAAATCGTTGCTTATATATTGTGCTAGTTTTATGAATTCTTGTCAATTGTCATTTTATACCCATTTCATGAATGTTGTGAATCTTGAATTGTGGATGTTGCATTGATGATTTCTATGTTTAGTTTTGTTGTTTGGATGATTGTATGTTGATAATTGTTAGTGGGTACTTGTAGATTTCAATTTAATTGCTATTTTGAACAAGTCTTTTGTTAATGCTTATCATCTGTTTGATGAATTGTTTACTTTGATTATGGAGTAGTCTTCTTCACTCTTGGCCTAGGCCAAGGGAATTGGGTAAACTTGAGTCATTAGGTCTCAATGAATTGGTGATTTGAGAACCCTTGGTGATCAATTTGATACTCATTGACACCAACCCACTACTAATCTAATTAGTAGGTAGGTTGGGACATATGGGTTGATGTGATCAAATCCATTTGTCGTACTTCAAGTCTAGGAGTAGATATTACGTACTTAAGACTTTTGGAAGTAGACTTAATGAGCTTGGTTCCTCATAATTGTCAAAATATGGTTGTTAGACAAGGATGGTGACCCCAATTCCCATGCCTAGCCAAGAGTTGCTTTTATTATTCATATTTGAAAATCAAAATTCTCAATATTTGTCTTAGTTGTAGTTACTTGTTTAGTTTAGAATGGAATTAAGTGGAATGTTACTTGTTCATTGGAATTGCTCATGTTTTGCTTAGTTAATTGAATTAGTTTGTTGTAATTTAAGATTACTGGCTTGTTAAGATTCCCATTTATTTTCATGCTCATAACTCACAACCCCAGATTTCTAACCAATGTTGAAGCACATGTTTGTCCATTCTTTGTGAGACGACCCGAGGTTTGAATACTTTGGTTATTTCTATTGGGGTTGAACTTGTGACAACCAAATCCCTTTTCTAAATTTGATACCCGAGAATTGTTGTTGGTAGAGCTATACTTGCAACGCGATTTTATTGAAGAAAATCTTTACCAATACACCCTTGGGCCACCATCAAATTTTTGGCGCCGTTGCCGGGGAATGGTTGCAACATATACCTTGATATTGGTTATGTGAATATGTGAATATTGTAGATAGTTACTTCTTTCAATACTTAGCTATAGTTTAGATTTCTTTTACATTTGTGCTATGACTCTCAAGTTTGATGACTCGGTCTCAACCGAATTCTAGCTTAGCCGATTTTGATCCCGAAATTGAAAGAACTTTGTTACACCCTCGCCAATCTAGACGCGGTTGGACTATACGCCTAGTACTTCGGCCTCTCTTGAGGAAAATACCGAATCACTAGACGTCACCGAGAGTGACTTAGAGTCCGCTACTTCCTATTCTTCTGTTGGCACTACTAATACATCTTTGCATCCTACATGTGAGCCACACATGACTGACGTTGGGATTTTTGCCAGTAAAGAATGTCATAAAAACAGTCGCGTTGTAGATATAGTCTCTAAACCGACAAAAATCCCTTCGTACAAACATTTTGGTTGTCACAAGTAACAAACCCCTTTTAAAATTGATAACCGAGTATTTAACCTTGGGTCGTCTTCTCAAGGAATTGCAGGGAGGTATGTTCTTATTATTGGTTATGGAGATTGTAAATTTGGGGGTTTGAGAAATTTGGAGTTTGGGCAATGTGACAGGTATATTTAAATGACAAGTAAAATAAATTAACAATAATAAAATCTCTTGGCAAGGTATGGAGAACTGGAGCTCCTATCCTAGTTATCCTTATCAATTGTGATGAGAATTAGATTCTTCCCCCACCTTATTAACCTCTAACTATGAAGGTAAGTTAAGTGGACAAATTAATTCCAATTTTCAATCAACAATGAGTTTAATAACTCAAGAGTTACCAAGGTCTCAACCAAAGCCAAAAGAGAAAAATCAAAATTATTTATATAATAAAAAGGAGCAATCATAAGTCTGAAATACCTCAAAAATATATTAAATAGAAAATCAATCTAAACATAGAGAGTCATAAACAAAATTGAGAAAAGAAATAAAAGAACATTGAACCTGGGATTGAGAGTCACTCTAAAACTAAGAGAAATCCTAAATCCTAATCCTAAGAGAGAGGAGAGAACCTCTCTCTCTAAAAACTACATCTACTCCTATAAATATGAATTATGGAAGCCTCCTTATGAATGGATGCAGTCCCCCACTTTATAGCCTCTAATTTGTATTTTCTGGGCCGCAAACTGGGTCAGAAACAGTCCAGAATTTGGTGGTTTCGAATTTTGCCACGCTGGATTTCCATCACTGCGATGCAGCCGCATGGATCACGCGGTCGCGTCGCCTATCCTCAGAGAAACTATAACATATTATATATCAAATCGAAGCCCCGGACGTTAGCTTTCCAACGCAACTGGAACCGCATCGTTTGGACCTCTATAGATAAAGTTATAGCCGTTTGAGTGCGAAGAAGTCAGGCTGGACAGCTTAGCAATTTCTCCAACTTCTTGTATTCCTTCCACTTTTTCATGCTTTCTTCCCATCCTCCAAGCCATTCCTGCCTTATAATATCTGAAAACACTTAACACACATATCAAGGCATCTAATGGTAATAAGGGAGGATTAATAATAAACAAATATAAGATCAAAGAAGCATGTTTTCAATCAAAGCACATAATTAGGAAGGAAATATAAAACCATGCAAATAATATGAATAAGTGGGTAAAGAGTTAATAAAAACCACTCAATTGAGCACAAGATAAACCATGAAATAGTGGTTTATCAACCTTCCCACACTTAAAACACTAGCATGTCCTCATGCTAAGCTCAAGAGAAGCTATAAAGAAATGAAGAGGAATGGTAGAATGTATGAAATGCAACCTATGAATGCAACTACATGCTAAATGCTTTTACTTACTTGGTTAAGAGTAAATAAGTTCTCCAAGAATAAATATGAACTAGATTTCACTAATTCAAATCATAAAAATGAAGTACAAATAGACTTGCAAGAAGAAAATAGCTCATGAAAGCAGGGAACAAGGAATAGAGCATCGAACCCTTACTAGTAGTGTATACACTCAAGTGTTTAAGGTTCGATCTCTCAATTCTCTACTAACCTTGCTTTCTAAGGCTTGCTCTTCTTCTAACAATCAACATAAATTTAATGCAAAAATACACAAATCAAGAGGTCTTTTAAGGGTTGTAATGGGGTTAGGGTCAAGGTAGGATTGTATTTGGTCAAGTGGACTAGAATCTGAATCCTTAATTAACTTAAACTTGCCACCTAACTTTAGACAATCCATGTAATCATAATACAACATCTAACTATCCATTAACCATGTTTTTCACATATTCATGCATTCTAATTCTAAGTACCGTACATATGCATTGCTTTCACCACTTACTTTGGGGCATTTTGTCCCCTTTCTCTTATTTGCACTTTTTCTTTTCTTTTTCTCTCTTTTTTATTTTTTTCTTTATATATATATATATATTTACTTTTTTATTTTTCTCAATGCATATGATTAATTTATTGAATGCATGAACATGTCCCAAACATTTCTTTCATATTTTTAGAAAATTCTAACATACTCAATTCTCAAACCAAATATTTCCAAACCCAATTTCCCACACTTAAATCATAAGCACTCTCACTAGTCTAAGCTAACTAAGGATTCAAATTAAGGACATTATTGTTTTCCGCTTAGAGTTAGTGATGAGCTAAAATAAAGAATAAAAGGGGTAAAATAAGCTCAAATTGGTTTGCAAAGGATAATGAAAGGTAAGGCCATATGGGTATGTAAGCTCAGTGAAACAAAGGCCTCAATCATGTAAGTATATGCATACATTAAACCATGGAAATATAGAATTAAGCAAGACAAAGATCACAATTTTAGAGAGAAAAACACACATCAAAAATAAAATATTGGTTGGTAAAATGCAACCAATTCAAATAGGCTAAAAAATCTCACAGGTTTTGTGTGTTTGAGCTCTAAACCATGTTCCAGTATAATATTTCTTCAAACAAGTGTAATATTAAATTTTATTCAAATTAGTGAAATGCTATAAAAGGTTTCTTGAAAAAGAAAATATTACTTCAACCAAGTGGTAAAATATGCAAAAATCAAACAAACATGCAAATGCAACACCTAATCTACAAATAAAATTTAAACATTGGTGTTTGAGACAAGAAAGTACTAACCCATGTAATGTGCCAAATTAAAGAGCATGTGTAATGATGACAATTGTGAATGATAATCCCAAATACATTGGGTGTGCAAGTTAAAATAGGGATGAAAATAATGTAATCCAAATGTATATGAGAGCCATAAGTAAATGTCAATTGTCAAATCTCTTCTCCGAGTAGCCACGTGCTCAAATAAAATAAGGCACTTATCCAAATAAAACTCCAACACCAATGAGAATAATGCAATGAATGAAATATGCAAATAAATGAAGTAAAATAAAATGAGAGGGAAAAGGGATGAGAAGAAGAAAAAAAAGTGAGAAAGGAGAGAGAAGGAAGAAATTAGGATTAGAAAAGAGAAGATAAGAAAATTGGCACCAATCTAGATAGGTTGTGCGACGCTGGCGACGCGGTCGCGTGGGTGACGCGGTCGCGTGGTGCGCGATAAGGTTGGGTGACACGGATGCGTGGGGCATGTGATCGCGTGACTTGATTTGTGCTAGTGGCGCGAGTGCAGCCTCGCGGTCGCACAACTTTTTGTTCAACTCTCAGTATTGCCAAAATCCAGGGTGACGCGATCGCGTGGTCGACTTGATCGCGCGGGTGGCCTTATTTCCAATATGACGCGGACGCGTGAGGCATGCGTTCGCGTGGTGAGGCTTGGGCTACCAGCACGAGTCTAGCCCAACTCCAGCTCAACTTTCGGCCATCCACCCGGTTGACGTCGATTTTCAGGTCACGCGGCCGCGTGGGTGACGCGGTCGCGTGGGAGGCCATTATTCCCATATGACGCGGTCGCGTCAGCGATGTGGTCACGTGGGGTGATTTGTGCCATTGGCACGCCTCCAGCGCTGCTCCTGCGAAACTCTCTGTTCATATTAATATTGTCTCCCATCTCCTTGCGACGCGGACGCGTCGCTGATGCGGTCGCGTCGCGTGCTCGCTCTCTTTTTTTTTTTGATATTCTGAAAAATGCAGAATGCAGTGTTAACATGAATGTGATGCAAAACTCCAGGTTCAATATAATAAAATAAAATAAAATTAAAAACAAATAAAACTAAATAAAATTAAAATTGAGAAAGGAATGATTATACCATGGTGGGTTGTCTCCCACCTAGCACTTTTAGTTAGAGTCCTTAAGTTGGACATTTGGTGAGCTTCCTGTTATGGTGGCTTGTGCTTGAACTCATCCAGAAATCTCCACCAATGTTTGTATCTCCAGTAACCTCCGGGGTCCCAAACTAAGCATGTAAAGCCCTTAAGAAGCTTCAAACAGATTCTTAGGCTCCCGGGGGTGACAAATGCCAGAACAGATTCCAGGATCCCAAAATTTACTTTTACACCCGTCTTTGTGTTGATTATCATGATTCCATCCGGGTAGCAAGCAATCTGAATTCTCACTAAAGCGGCCAAACAACTTCCTAGACCCATTCAGTTGAGCTTTACACCAACCTTTGCGTTTAAACTTAAAGCTTCCAACCATAATGAACCTTGCAGGATAATTCTTACCACTGACCATCTTCCTCTTACTCTTAATGCCACAAAGAGCTCTAAGTTGACCATCCGTCTCCAGTAGCCCATATTCAAGTGGGATTAGAAAGCTATGGGATATGAATTTTACCCACTTGAATGTTGTGAAGAATGATGGCAACTTAGGGGGAGGTATTTTTAATAAAATTGCAAGCTCCACTCCCTTGTGCTCTTCTCTGATAATTACCACCTCTTTGCAAGTTTCTTCAATTTCAACCTCTTTCTCTTGGCAGCTCTCTTCCAATTTAATCTCCTCTTCATTGCTTTCCAAGGGCATGGGAGGTTCTTGTTCTTGAATCTCTATCTCTTGATCCACCTCTTCCAAGTCTTCAACTGTGATATGCCTTGGAGGTTGTACACCCTCCTTAGCATCAATTTCAAACGTCTTGGAAGGGGGTTCTATGACTGGACTTTCCCATGGAGGTTCTGCATCTCCTAAGTCTTCAACTACTTCTTCTTCTTCTTGAACAATGACAGTGTCTTCTACTTGTTCTAGTACGAATTCATTCTCTGTCTTGTCCACTGGGGTTTCTGGTATCTCCTTCATGCTATACTCTTCACTAGACTGTCCACATGGAGCTGTGGCTGATCCTTATATATTTGAGTGTCTAGAAGTCCATTGAATTAATGCTTGCTCCAGTTGTTGAGTGGTTGCCTGAAATCGATCCACTGTTTCCTTGAAACAATCCTTTGTCTCTAGATGCACTCGGTTATCATAGGTAGGATCATAGTGCTCTTGGATTGATGGATATGGAGATGGCAGATATTGAGGTGGTGGTGGGATGGGGAGATCATTCTGTGATTGAAAAGGAAGTGCACTAGAGCTTGAGGGTTGATTGTTAAAGGTATTTGGTGGTCTGATTTGGGCGACGAGAGCTCGTATAGTAGAGTTTAGATCGGTAAGTGCTCTCTCCATGGAGGTTCGGGGTGGATCTATATATGGTTCATTTGGTTCATAAGGTGGTTGGTATGGTGGATGTGGGTTAGGGTCATATGGAGGTGAATGGCGGAAAGAGGCTTGTGAGTATGGCGGTCCCAAGTCGTGTTGAGGAGGTTCATAGGCATATGATGGTGGTTGTTGATAGTCCATTGGAGGTGGTTGTTGCCATGAGGGTTGATTAAATCCTTGTGGCTCCTCCCATCTTTGATTGTTCCAACCTTGATGCCTGTTCTCATTGTAATTTCTTTTTCCTGCAATATAATTGTAACCAGACTCATAGCCAAAGGGGTGAGAGTTCATACTTTTTAAATTTAAATTTTGAAATTTGATTTTTGAAATAAGATAAGATAAGATAAAAATTTTAAAAATAAAAATCTGAAAATTTTTTTTTTCGAAAAAAAATTAATTAAAAATATTTTTGAATTTAATGAGGAAAGAGAAAAATAATAAAATGACACCAAATTTTAAATTTTTAGATCAAAACGAAGAAAACAACTAAGAACAGCTTGAAGATCAAGATGAACACTAAGAACAAATTTTTGAAAAAAAAAATTTTTTTTAATAACTAAATAAAAACCAATAACCTCTTAATTTATGAAAAAGCAAAAATAAAAACAAAAATAAGAACAAATAAACAAGCAAAAATAAAAAAAAATATTTACAATAACCAATAATAAGGCACACGTTTGCAATTCCCCGGCAACGGCGCCATTTTGACGTTGGGATTTTTGCCAGTAAAGAATGTCATAAAAACAGTCGCGTTGTAGATATAGTCTCTAAACCGACAAAAAATCCTTCGTACAAACATTTTGGTTGTCACAAGTAACAAACCCCTTTTAAAATTGATAACCGAGTATTTAACCTCGGGTCGTCTTCTCAAGGAATTGCAGGGAGGTATGTTCTTATTATTGGTTATGGAGATTGTAAATTTGGGGGTTTGAGAAATTTGGAGTTTGGGCAATGTGCACAGGTATATTTAAATGACAAGTAAAATAAATTAACAATAATAAAATCTCTTGGCAAGGTATGGAGAACTGGAGGTCCTATCCTAGTTATCCTTATCAATTGTGATGAGAATTGGATTCTTCCCCCACCTTATTAACCTCTAACTATGAAGGTAAGTTAAGTGGACAAATTAATTCCAATTTTCAGTCAACAATGAGTTTGATAACTCAAGAGTTACCAAGGTCTCAACCAAAGCCAAAAGAGAAAAATCCAAATTATTTATATAATAAAAAGGAGCAATCATAAGTCTGAAATACCTCAAAAATATATTAAATAGAAAATCATTCTAAACATAGAGAGTCATAAACGAAATTGAGAAAAGAAATAAAAGAACATTGAACCTGGGATTGAGAGTCACTCTAAAACTAAGAGAAATCCTAAATCCTAATCCTAAGAGAGAGGAGAGAACCTCTCTCTCTAAAAACTACATCTACTCCTAAAAATATGAATTATGGAAGCCTCCTTATGAATGGATGCAGTCCCCCACCTTATAGCCTCTAATCTATGTTTTCTGGGCCGCAAACTGGATCAGAAACAGTCCAGAATTCGCTGGTTTCAAATTTTGCCACGCTGGATTTCCGTCACTGCAACGTGGCCGCATGGATCACGCGGTCGCGTCGCCTAGCTTCAGGGGAACTATAATATATTATATATCAAATTGAAGCCCCGGACGTTAGCTTTCCAATGCAACTGAAACCGCGTCGTTTGGACCTCTGTACCTAAAGTTATAGCCGTTTGAGTGCGAAGAGGTCAGGCTAGACAGCTTAGCAATTTCTCCAACTTCTTGTATTCCTTCCACTTTTGCATGCTTTCTTCTCATCCTCCAAGCCATTCCTGCCTTATAATATCTGAAAACACTTAACACACATATCAAGGCATCTAATGGTAATAAGAGAGGATTAATAATAAACAAATATAAGATCAAAGAAGCATGTTTCCAATCAAAGCACATAATTAGGAAGGAAATATAAAACCATGCAAATAGTATGAATAAGTAGGTAAAGAGTTAATAAAAATCACTCAATTGAGCACAAGATAAACCATGAAATAGTGGTTTATCAGTGGAGCCACACCGGATCACTTTGCATGAGCAAGGAGCTCCGGATATCATACTTCAACCGTTGCAAGCAAGGTACCCTAACCTTGATCCAAACTTCGAGTTGAAGAGTAGCTTGATAAATCTACTTCCTAAGTATCATGGGTTGCTGGGTCAAGATCCCATCCGACATTTGAAGGATTTTTAAGTTGCTTGTTCTACGGCTAGCAGGCAAGGAGCCGATGAAGTGGCTATCATGGTTTTTGCCTTCCCTTTCTCTCTTGAAGGGCAAGAAAAGACATGGTTTTATTCGCTACCAGATGAGATTGTGACTAATTGGGATTTCTTGAGAAGAGAGTTTCTTGATAAGTTCTTCCCACCGGAGAAGACCGACTACATCTGGAAAGAGATTTCGGGTATAATGCAAAGAGACCAAGAAAGCTTGTACGAGTATTGGTCTCGGTTCAAGAGGTTATTGGAGTCATGTCCACACCATGGAATGACCACTGACTTGCTCATTAGCTACTTTACCGGAGGTCTTTGTGCAGAAGATAGAAGATTGTTCACCACTTCTAGTGGTGGTTCCCTTTCGAAAAACAAGACGGAGGGAGAAGCTTGGAATTTGATAAAGGATGTTGCCGAAGCTACACAACACACAAGGGTGAGAAGTAATCCTCTCAAGGGTGCGGTAGAACCATCCCCTTCCGAATCAAGTCTAGCCAAAGCACTTGGGAATATGACCACCATCCTTACACAAATCCAAAAGGATCAAAAGGAATACTACTCCATCCAAGCCATCCAAGCCCTACCTCTGGTTGCTCAACTTGAAGGCCTTCCCAAGATTTGCGATTTGTGCTCTAGCACCACACATTACACCGACCAATGCCATCAAATTCAAGAGGAACATGCTCTTGTGGTGGCCAATGTGAATTACAACAACCGTCTACCCTACCCTTCTCAAGGTCAAAACAATTACCATCAAGGTGGTAATCAACATCAAGGGTGGAGGGATAATGCACAAGAAAGCAATCAAAACCAAAGGTGGAACAACTCTCCTTCTCATCACTACAATAACCAATCTCCATCCCAACACCAACTACCAAGCCAACCAAGGCCACTCCAACCAAAACTAAAACAACTACACCAAGTACCAAGCACCACACCATAGACAACAAAATCAAAACCAAAACCAAACTCCTCCATCTTCCAACAATCAAGTTGATAAGCTTAGAGCCGCCATGGAAAAACGAGATGAGAGCAACAAGGCTCAATTCGATGCCTTGAATACTCAATTGGCTAACCTCACCAACATGCTCTCAAAGATGAACATGTCAAACCAACCACCAACCCCCAATAACAACACCAACCAATCCTCAAATTCCTCTAACCGTCCATCCCAACCCCAACCAAACCCAAGAGGCGATCTCAACGCCATCACTCTACGGTCGGGGACTACATTAGAGGAGATACCTCCAAGGGTCATGGGAGATATTCATGAGGAAGAGGTAGTTGTTAAAGCTCCACATGAAGAAGAGGTGGTAGATAAAAGGCATGAGGAAGAAGGAGTACACCTCAAGGAACCCAAGAGGAAAGCTATAGTGGATGAGTCCATTCCTATTCCATTCCCTTCCATGGTGAAGAAGGCGAAGAAAACACTGGAATTTGGTTTGAACATGCTTCAAGTGTTCAAAAAGGTTGAGGTAACCATACCACTCCTTGATGCTATTCAACAAATTCCAAAGCATGCAAAATTTTTGAAAGACTTGTGTACGCATAAGGATAGGATAGGAGAATTGGAGACATTATCCTTGGGTAGTTCAATTTCTTTCTTGATGGAACCTATTCCAAGAAAATGTGGTGACCCTGGACCGTGCTTAGTGTCTTGTTGTATTGGTGGACACACTTTTCATGATTATATGTGTGACTTGGGAGCTTGTGTAAGCATCATGCCACTTTCTATCTATGTGCGGTTGAATTTAGCTCCATTAAAGAAGTCGGCGGCAAGGTTTGCCTTGGCCGATAAAAGTGTGATCACAGTGATGGGAATAGCGGAAGATGTACTCGTGGCAATTAAGGATTTGGTTTTTCCGGTTGACTTTTACATCCTTGAAATGCCTCAATCAAAAAATAGATGCTCATCCTCCGTTCTACTTGGTAGACCCTTTCTCAAAACCTCCAAATTCAAGTTAGATGCCTTCACCGGCATATATTCCTTTGGGGTTGGAGGCAAGATTATCAAGTTCAATTTAGAAGAAGCCATGAAACATCTTCTCGAAGAATATTCCGTGCTCCGATGTGATGTAATTGATGAAGTGGTAGCGGAAGTGCAAGAAGAAGACCATGACAAGTTGTGCTACCCCATTGTTGAGGAAACGGATGACCAAGAGGATAAACATGAGGAAGTTGTCAAGAATGAGTCCCATGAGCTTGATGAAAAGGAAACTCATCTTGAGACAAAAAGTGAATTGAAGCCCCTTCCATCTCATTTGAAGTATGCTTTCTTAGAGGATAACCAAAGGTTTCCAGTCATTATTGCTAGTGAGCTCTCAAGTGAAGAAGAGGAAAAGCTCCTAGATGTTCTAAGAAAGTACAAGAAAGCAATAGGATGGAGCCTAGCGGATATTGTGGGAATTGACCCCTGCAAATACATGCATAGGATATTTCTCCAAGATGGAGCTAAGCCGATTAGGCAACCGCAAAGGAGGCTCAACCCAATCATCCTCGATGTAGTGAAGAAAGAGGTCACCAGATTACTGAATGCGGATATCATATACCCAATCTCCGACAGTGAGTGGGTGAGCCCGGTCCAGGTTATCCCCAAGAAGTCGGGCATCACAACGGTCAAGAAGGACGACGGTGAAATGGTCACTAAAAGAGTACAAAATGCGTGGCGAGTATGTATTGACTACAGAAGATTGAACGCCACTACACGGAAGGACCATTACCCCTTACCCTTCATCGATCAGATGCTAGACCGCTTGGCAGGTAAATCTCACTACTACTTTCTTGATGGATTTACTGGTTACTTCCAGATTCACATTGCTCCTGAAGATCAGGAGAAGACCACATTTACTTGTCCGTTTGGAACCTTTGCTTATAAAAGGATGCCATTTGGACTATGTAATGCACCCATTACTTTTCAGCAGTGCATGACGAGTGTCTTCTCCGATCTAATGGAGAATTGTCTGGAAGTCTTTATGGATGACTTCAGCGTTTATGGTACTTCATTTGATTATTGTTTAGAGAACTTGGCCAAGGTCTTAGCTAGATGTGTTGACACTAACCTTGTCTTAAATTTTGAAAAATGTCACTTTATGGTACAACAAGGTATAGTGTTAGGACATGTAGTATCTCATGAAGGCATTTCTGTAGACCCGGCCAAGGTCGAGTTATCACCACTTTGCCTCACCCCTCATCCGTGAGGGAGGTCCGCTCGTTTTTGGGACATGCAGGATTTTATAGGCGCTTTATCAAAGATTTCAGCAAGATTGCTTTGCCATTGTCACGCCTACTCCAAAAAGATGTGGATTTTGAGTTCGATAGTGAATGTGTAAAAGCTTTTGAAGAGCTAAGGAGAGTTCTTACCACGGCACCCATTGTGCGAGGCCCCAACTGGACGTTGCCATTTGAGATAATGTGCGATGCGTCAAACCATGCTGTAGGTGCCGCGCTTGCACAGCGCGATGGTAAACACCCCTATGTCATTGCTTACTCTTCTAAAACATTAGATGCAGCACAATCCAACTATACCACTACTGAAAAAGAACTCCTAGCTATTGTTCATGCTTTGGATAAATTCAGATCTTACTTGCTAGGTTCAAAGATAGTGGTATACACGGATCATGCAGCTTTAAGGTACTTATTGACAAAGAATGAGTCAAAGCCTAGACTCATACGTTGGATCTTGCTTTTGCAAGAATTCGACATTGAGATTAGGGACCGGAGTGGATCTCAAAACTTGGTTGCGGATCATTTAAGCCGCATTGAGAATTTAAAAATTGATCCATTTTTGATCAATGATTCATTCCCATTGGATAGTTTGCATGCTGTGTCGGATAGCTCTCCTTGGTTTACCCCAATGGCGAACTACTTGGTTGCAAAAATCTTCCCTCCCAATTTTTCGAAAAACCAAAGGGACAAGTTGAGGAGTGATTCCAAATACTATATTTGGGATGACCCTCACTTGTGGAAGAGGGGCGTGGACTAAGTAATTCGAAGATGTGTCCTGGAATCTGAATTCCAACCAATTATTGAAGCTTGCCATTCGTCCGAATGTGATGGCCACTTTGGCCCACAAAGGACTGCTAAAAAAGTGTTGGATTGTGGATTCTGGTGGCCAACCTTATTCAAGGATGCTAACTGGTTATATGTGTCTTGCCATCAGTGTCAGAGGTTAGGAAATGCATCCCAAAGGGATGAAATGCCTCAGCAACCTATGTTGTTCTATGAGATATTTGATATATGGGGCATTGACTTTATGGGACCGTTTCCGAACTCTAGTGGGTATCTGTATATTCTATTAGCGGTTGACTACGTGGCAAAGTGGGTAGAGGCCATACCTACCCGCCTTGACGACGCCAATGCCGTTGTCTCTTTCATTAGGAATCACATTGTATGCCGTTATGGGTTGCCACGAGCAATCGTGAGCGACCAAGGATCCCACTTTTGTAACAGAAAGGTAGAAGCATTGCTTAAGCGCTATGGAGTGTCGCATAAGGTTGCTACTGCTTATCATCCGCAAACAAATGGACAAGCGGAAGTGTCTAACCGGGAAATCAAGAGAATCCTGGAGAAAGTGGTCAATCCGCAAAGAAAGGATTGGAGCCTCCGGTTAGGAGATGCACTATGGGCGTATAGAATGGCCTACAAGACTCCGATAAGGATGAGTCCCTTCCGGATTGTCTATGGTAAGGCATGCCACCTTTTGGTGGAGATTGAGCATTGAGCCTACTGGGCGGTAAAGCAGTGCAACATGGATTTAGCCAAGGCGGGTGAAGCTAGGAAGTTACAACTAGAAGAGCTTGACCGTTTGAGGAACGAGTCATATGAGAATGCCTGAATCTACAAGGAAAAGACTAAAGCATTCCATGACCATCACATCTGGAAGAAGGACTTTCAAGAAGGTGATGAGGTCCTCCTCTACAACTCAAGGCTCCGATTTATGCCTGGCAAGCTGCGCTCTAGATGGGAAGGACCTCTCAAGGTGAAGGAGATAAAGCCCTACGGAGTGGTAGAACTGTTTGATCCAAAGAGTGAAGCAACTTTCAAAGTGAATGGACATAGAGTGAAGAAGTATCATGGTTGCAAGCCCCCAAAAGAGCTAGAGGTGTACCTATTGGAGGAAGCTTAAGATAAGGACCGTTCAACTTAAGGACGTTAAAGAAAAGTGCTTGGTGGGAGGCACCCCACCGTGATCTCTTGATGATTGATTGAGTGCATAGGAATGCTAGCTTTGTTGATTTTTTTGGATAGATAGGATGTTCATATAGATAGGATGTGAAAAAAGATAAAGAAAACAAAAAATTTCTTTGAAAAAGGGCACCGACGCCGGTAGTGCAATTCCACCTCTTGGGCCAAATACCCGAGAGTCATGCCCACTTCATGCCCAACTCGCACCAGGCACCCACGCGTTAGCGTACTTGCCGCCTGCGCACACCATTGCAATTTAATCATCGACGCGCAGGCGCACAGTGCACGCGCGCCGATGGAGATATGTGGACTCTCTGGTACAAAAACCAGAGAGTTGTGCCACAATTGGGCCAATCTTATGCCAAAACTGATGCGTTCGCGCGTTGTGCGCGTCCGCGCCATTCGCAAAATACCTCAAGCACACGTCCGCGCAAGGTGTGCGTCCGCGCACCTGCCTCACTGATCCACTCTGGTACAAAAACCAGAGACTTGAGCCAACTTTGTGCCTCTTCTGTGCCAGAGGCACAAATTCCCTCGCGCACGTGCACAACTGACACGCACGCGCCCTCTGCTAACACCATCACCGACGCGCCAGCGCAACTTGCGCGCGCGCGCCGGTTGCGCGAATCAGTTTTATAACTTCGCGCCTTGTTCTGTTTTCTTTCTCTCAATCCCTTTTCTTTCTTAGTTTCTTTTCCTTCTTCCTCCATCACTTCCCTCCTCTTCTCCTTTTTCCATAGTCCACCATCACTGTCTCCGGCCACTCACCGGTGACAACCACCCTTTTCGGTGGCACTACACTTCTCCTATTTTCTTTCTCATCTTCACAAAAGAATATTCAACCTTGTTCCTTCATACTTCTCAAGGTTTCACTTCTTCCATTTCTCTCCTTCCATTTTCCCTTGCATTATTTCTTCTAGTTAGATGCTTCTTGTTGCTTTACTTGATGCCAAGTGTTATGACCCTTGCTTCTACATTAACCATGGACACTACAATTCACTTGCATGTTCTTGTCAAATTGATTCTTGGGTTTAATGTTTTCCTTCCTTCCCTTCCTTTTTAGGATGGCCACCAAGAAAGGCAAGGAGATAGCTTTGAGGAAACCGGCCGCAAAAAGGCACCCCAAAGGTCAAAATCTAAGGCGCGCTCTTCATTAGGAGCCAAACCCCTATCTAAGAAAGGGAAGACACCTGCTCCTATTGATGAGAATGAAAAGGGCAAACCGGCGAAAGATTCTTCAAGGTTCCCCAACCGCTTCTGTGAACTTATGTTCCCCTCCATAGCTGTAAGGAACTATCATCCTGAGTATCTACTCGCTCCGCCGGACAAGGTTGCTCCTTATATTCTGCCCCGCATTGAACAACAAGGATGGGAGTTTCTTTTGAGGAAACCAAGAGAAATCAACCTCTCTTGGGTGGAAGAGTTCTACACTAACTACCATCTTCCCTCTCTTCAATCGGTATACACGCGCCGCAAGCAAGTCTCAGTTTCAGAAGAGGCTATTCAGCAAGTGCTTAATGTCCTACCAATGCCAAGTGACATGGATGGTTACCAAGAAATCTTACGTCAGCGAGAAAAGTTTGGATTCAATTGGGACTCGATCCTCCGAGTCATTGCTGAGCCAGAGAGATTTTAGATCCAAGGTCAACTCCGGATGAGGCCTAAGTCCATTGACGCTCGTTCACTCACTGTAGAAGCGAGAGCTTGGGCCCAGATCCTATCTCACGGTGTTCTACCCAACACCCACAAGTCGTCCTTCACGGAGGATCTTGCCTTGCTTGTCTGGTGTGTTCTCAAGGAGAGGCCGGTGAACATTCCGTTTCTTGTCAAGCAAGCGATGAGTCAAGTCCATGCCCAGCGTAATTTGCCATTTCCAGCATTGGTGTCTGACTTAGTTGCTGCTGCGGGTGTTTCTTGGGAAGCCAAGGACAAAAAGATCATAGTTCCGGCTAAGGGCGATGTGGTCCAAAGCGGAAAATACCTACACCTTCCCATGAACAAACCAAGCCTCGACATGGCCCCACCACTTTTTTTTCCTTCTAGCTCATCATCACCACCACTGAGATCCACACATCAGAGGATAGAAGACCTTCACTGGAAGCTTGATAGATATGAGCGGCGCAACCACCGCCGGTACACTTACATCAAGAAGCTTCTGGGTTGTGTTACCCCTAGCATGGAGGAACCCGAAATATTCACATCCACCTCAAACCCAAGTGATGGGAGCTCTGATGAAGAGGATAGTAAAGGTTCCAATCCCAACCGTCCCTTGCGCATTGTTCGTAGCACGGAGGACCGTGCTAATTTCTAAAGTGTTGGGAGGTCATTCGACCAATCTCCATGGGTAACAATCTCTTCCCTTCAATACCCATGGATTTATCTTTTGCTTAGAAGTTAGTATATTGCATGTGTAGTTAGTTTTGCTTGTAAATACCCTTTGCATGATAGTTAGTTTCTATAGAGTTACTTGGTCAAAACAATAACTTCTTTTCCAAGAAACTGTGTTTTGGGTGACCTACCAAATTTCTAAAAATTTTTTGCAGTAAACTTGCTTTAAGAATGTATTTTGGAACATAGTGATTGAGCTAAGAACACAAGCATGAAAGTTTTGAGCCTATTGCATGGTTACATCTTCTAACCATTATTTCCATTCTTGTGTGCATATCTCTCTCTATGATTGTGATCCTTGCTTTGTCTGATTCTATATGTCCATTGCTTTGTGTATGAATGCATTTATATGACTGAGGCCGTCATTTCAATAGTCACTTTTCCCAAATGGCCTTAACCCCCTTATCTACCATTGCTAACCAATTTTGAGCCCATGATAAACCCTTTTGTTCTTAGATAGAGCACATCAACAACCCTAAGTGAAAAACCATGAATGTCCCTAAATTTGAATCCTTGATTAGCTTAGGTAAGTTAGGATGTGTATCATTCAAATAGGAGGGTATACTTGGGGAATTCAGGTAGTTATATAGGTGTGTAATTGTAGTGTAATTGAAAATTCTAGGATTTGGAAACATACTCATGTGTTAAATGATTAAACTGTATGCATTGAAACTTTTGTTCAAAGAAACCCCAAGAAAAGGGGATAATAATAATAAAAAAAAGAAAGAAAAAAATAATATATAATAAAAAACAGCAAAAGGGACAAAGAAACCCCAAGACGTAGTAAAGAAGAAAACAATGCATATGGGTGTGAATTGAAAAGAATGCATGAGAATGTAAAAAGAGTAAAAGTCAAGGGTAGCTAGGTAATGTATTATAGTTGTATAGGTTGTTTTATGTGTCTAGTGGATTCTAGGTTGATCAAGGACTCAAATTTTAAGCCCACTTGGCCATATACATCCTTATCTTCACCCTAGCCCCGTTACAACCCATGAATAAGACCTCATGATACTTGTAAGCATGCATTAAGTAATTGTTGATTGTTAGATGAAAGACAAATCTTGGAAAGCATGATTAGGAGAAGATTGAGTGACGAACCTTATACACTTGAGCGAATAGAGCGGATACACTTCCGTTGAGGGTTCGATGCTCAATGCTTGTTCCTGGCTTTCACAAGCGGTTGTTTAGCAAGTCATATGCACTCCTTAGTGGTATTGAATTTGGTAGGATTCATGAATTACATACTATTTTCACCTATATGCTCACACGTATTCTTGGAGGATAAATTTACTCTTGACCAAGTAGGTAGATGACTTTACATTAGTTGCATGCATCCACTTAGGTAGTGTGCATTTTATAAACCCTTTCTCATTATGATCTTTGGTCTTTTTATTTTAAGCATGAGGACATGCTTGGTTTAAGTGTGGGGAGATTTGATAAACCCCGATTTTGTGGTTTATCTTGTGCTTATTTTGGGGGATTTTATCAATATTTCTCACACTTATTCGCAAGAAATGCATGGTTTTGTGTTCACTTCCCAATATTGCTCCATGATGGAAAACATGCTTATTTTGCCTTAAAATTGCCATATTTTAATCCTCATCTATTGCCATTCGATGCCATGATGTATTTGTTGAGTAATTTCAGGAATTATAGGGTAGGAATGACCTAGAAGAGAGGAAGAAAGCATGTACAAAAAGGGAGGAACATGAAGAATTGAAATCTTGGGAGGAGTAGCAGTGGCGCGCCAGCGCACTCCACGCGCACGCGTGGATGAGGTGGCTGGAAGCGGCACGCAAGGATGGACGCATTCGCGTGGATCAGAAGATTCCTATCGACGCGCACGCGCACTTGGCATGCACGCGTGGATCTCAACAGCAATCGGCACGCACGCACGCATGGCGCGCACGCGTGGGAAGCTGCACGTGACCTCATTAAAG